>NC_072353.1:2588789-2912388 GCF_009556855.1 Talaromyces marneffei | reverse complement strand
GGGACGCGGATATGGAGTGACTATCAACACTGTGATGCCGGGTGGCGTGGCGACTGATGCATTGCCCAAGGAGGTTATGGAGAAGCTTCATCAGCCCTTAATTGCCATGACGAGGGCTGAAGAGAGGATCGGGACGATTGAGGATATTGGCGATGCGGTATTGTTGCTTTGTAGTGAAAACAGTCGATGGATCACGGGCCAGGTTATTAGTGTAAGCGGTGGTATCACGGGTGGTTGATTTTTCTGAAACATATGTATGATAACAAATCAAGGCGGTGGCGTTACGTTGTCAATTGCATTTATAAGCGATTCATTTTCCATATCTGTGCCGCCAATAACATCAATCCAAGCAATGTCGCGAGATAGCTGAAAAGCATCAGTCGCGAACTGTATGTCCAGATAGCTCATGTACCTGCGAATTTCAGTTACGTAGAGCCAACGGTTCGCAAATGGCTGCAAAGCAGCGACAGTAAGTATAGCCCACAGTTCAAGATGCATCAATCCATCATCGTGGTATAACGAGGAATTTTGGCGGTATAACGACAGGACCGAGAGAAACTTTGCCGTTAGAGTTGTGAACTCGGTCTCATCCAGGAAAAAAGAATACATCCGCTTGAGGGCAGCAAGCAGAATTAGCATAGACAACCGTACCATCTCGCGAGACAATTCTGTCGGGTCGACCACATCATTAGTTACTGCATCGAGTCGCGGGATTGAAAGTAATGCATGTGTAACAGGACCGATTGATTGAAGAGGGCTGAGATCGTCTTCTCGTCTCCAGAATTCGGGTTCTTGGTAATGGGTATTGATGGCGTCGGCAATCTCTCTGATTCTGTCCAATGCGTCTAATATGGGTTGCATTGGTGTATAATCCTTGTGTATGAGTTTGCAGATAATCTGCTCCAGTCGAGGTGTCCGGACGGGTTGGCAAGCTGGTGAGAGATCGCACATGTATTCCGGAAATTGCGGGCATGTGTCATGTGTGGCAGAGCCCAGAGCATCGTACCTTAATCACGTCGAATTAGCATTGTGTCAGCCGAATAGAGAAATTTCCGTTTACCATGATGCCCAAAGCGCCAGATTGCTGCTGATGTTTCTGTATCCTCCGCGGAGCTCTATGATCCGACGTAGACCTTTAATATGTGTCACCCAACGTGCCCATAACCCAACATATATCTATTCATACTTTATTAGTCTTCTGTTTCAAGGCTGATGCTAAAGATTCGTACATCATGACAGATAAGCCCTAGAATAGTCACAATAACCCCGTCACTAGCACAATCATCACGAGACTCAAGTCGTTTAGTAATCTGTCCAAGACACTTTCCGTAATACTCCAATGTTTCCGAGCATTTTTCGTACTGGAATGTCTCTGGTTGTTTCCTCTGCGCCATGAACATGGCTGCATTGGCCATGCATAACTGGAATGCAGTGGCATCAGTCAAGGCCATTGAGAACCAGACGGCGCGAAATGGGCGGAAGACATAATCCGATTCCGCGTTCACTTTTTGACATATTGGTGAGACACATTCGGGAATGATATTTGAAGGGGATGAGATACGCACTGAAGTAGATGAGCTCCTGTGCTCTGGGTTGCAATTCGCAAGGAAACGGCCATAAATTCAATGACTTTGAAACCGGAATCTGTTCACAAATCTGATCTGGACAACTCCTAGTATCTGCAGCCACATATGGTCGTTCAAGAGCATATGTCACCGCTTGGGGCTTTCTTCTACGACTTGGCCGACCTCGACAGGCACCTCGTATGGAGTGGCTCCGAATCGAGCGCTGGGTGCCTTTTTTCTTCACATCGTTAGGATGGCTAGAATTGACGAATAGGTGGCCTCCACCGTGATGTTTTATTTGTGGCGAGACTAATTGAGCGCCCATCTCAGCATTGTGCAAGCAAGCCATGGATAAAATTCGGAGGACGCTCGACTGGAAAGAGGAGGTGGCAATTCATTCTCCGGCTAGCGGTGTTAGCGTACCCCGGGTCCGGTACCACTGTTGTGGCAACTGGCAGCCACAAACCCTTTAGGGTTACGCATTCTATGGCTCTAAGGTCTCAATGCTTATGAAGTGAAGCTCAAATATAAAAAGAGCGAAGAAGATGATTTATACATGGCGTCAAGTTTTCTATTGTATAAAGTGGCTATCTACTTGATGTCTCTTTCCGGCCGGTATAGCATTGCCGACGGAGACGGAACGGGAATCTCATCTCTCCGTCCAACGTGAAACCATCGGTTGATTTCTACGCAACTCACCCGTTTCATTGTCCCATCTCACATCTCGAGTCTCATTTTGCTATCTTACTGGAGTCAATATGACACGCGCACATCATTCGCGCGACAAGGCTGCCCGACCGTGGCTATCTGGCAGAATATTTAATCCGAAACAGATCTATGCCGACAATGTCGACGTCGATCTCGTGGAATGCGTCGATCATGAATAGGTATACATTGCCTGCGACGGCGCTCCAATATCAAAACGCGGCACTCTCCCAGCACACAGCGATTGTATCATCATTGCGGTAGATGGCGCATGCCGGCACAATGGCACCTCTGAAGCGCAAGCCGCCATCGGGGTTTATTTTGGCAAGCAATCGTTAAATAATCGCAGTGTGCGACTGAATATTGACAATCCAACGAATCAAATCGCCGAGTTGACTGCTGGATTTTATGCTCTCAGGCGAGCCATGCTTCTTGCAAAACGCGGTCTTCTAACAGAGGATGACGAGGGGAAGCAGCTATCTATGGTGGTGATCAAGTCGGATTCAGAGTATCTGGTCAAAGGCATGACGCAGTGGATTCTCAAATGGAAGAAGAACGGATTTCGAAACGCCAAAGGTGCGCCGGTGGTTAATGCAGAGCTTTTCCAGAAGCTGGAGCAGGCTTATCAGGAGTTGATCGGCCTAGGCATTTATACGTTTTTTTTGGCATGTTCCCCGGGAACGGAATCGGGAAGCGGATCAGTTGGCGAACAACGCTTTTAGAGAAGCGCGCGGCGATGATTTGATAGAGAAGCTTTGTGGAATGAGAATCTGACAGTTGTCCAGTAAAATAGAACTAGGACCCTCTCCTGCCTGGGAAGTATGCGGGTTGCACTGTTTGTAGTTTTGGTGTTGGCTCTGTTTACCCTTGCTATGACTACCAGACTCTGAGCACATGCAAATACGAAACTAAACATACCTCAGGCTCAAAACACTAGTCATGCAGCCATTCCATTCAAGGCGAATGATCAACGTAGAATACCACCAATAACGAACCCGAGTACGTGAGATATGTGACGCTACCACATCATTATATATAAAATGAGCATTATAGTTATCGATACTCCGTCGTTTCGCACAAACCAAGCGAGGTAATATGTAGTATACATAGGAATAGGAAATTTCTCGGCCTGTTGCATGTTACAACTTACCACGTACATAGTATAGTAACTTAGTTACAGTACAACGGAGAAAAGCGCCACATACAATGACTAATCTACATACTGAATGAAACATGGCTGAAGCCCGAAAGTTTGACTGATTAGCCGGTTCGCCCGGTCCGGATAGCAGATTCCATTGGCCAATGGACCTGCCAGATCGGGTACTCAGGATACTCACGGCGTCAACGATTTGAGAGGGGAAAACGAAAAATCGGGAGAAAGCCAGAGAGAAAAAAGAAGAAGAAAGCAAAGAAAGAGTGGTTTCCAATTGGGTTCGTGCGATCATCGATGTGGATAGATCGAAGGAAAAAGATAAAGGGGAAAAGTTGATGGAGAGTTCTTACTGGCGGATGCTACAGGTGGCAGTCCGGACTATTAGATCGTGGCTTTCCAATGATCTCCGAGGGTCGGTCTCGCTGGGATTGTAGCAAAAAGAAAGAAGAAACAAACACAATACGTACTCTGCTCTCTGTAGCGCGTTGAATACAATCAATCCATCGTCGAATGTTGTACGCGTACGCCCACTGATGATGATGGCATTTGAGTAATTAATGCTGCAGACAACGGACGACGAAGATAAGCACCATATGTATGATGACGCCATGGATTCTCTAGTCGTTTCTCAGTCTGTACAGCTGCGTATCGCGAATACTGGAAAGCGGTCCGTTGTGGGGGAACACCCACTGCTTACCACACAATACGTCCCAAGGATACCATGGTAGCCCGCAACATTTATAAGGATTTTTGCAATTGTATGAATCAGCATATACAGAGCAGTTCGCTAGACGGATCGTCGATGTAAGCAAGCCTGGATAATGTCAACCCGATTTTATTGAAAGTTAATTGACTGAGCATTGACTGAGCAATTGCTGGATTCGTGCCATACTCGTACGGTATCGTTCTGCCACCGTATCGTACCATCGCTGTCATCTCCACTTTCCTTCAGCCCGCGTCCCTCCTTCCGTGACTAAGGGCCGACTGCCTCCATCATAAATTATCTCGACATCTCTCGATTCTTTCTCTCCGAACATCTTCAACTAACGACACCGACTCAACGTGTCTGACTCCCGATTGTCAGACTCCGGGGTATCAATACGCCCGGCACCTGACTGTCGTCTCGACGACACACTCCACAATCACGCGCTATTAGTCAAGCTCTCCCTAGCTCATCCGCTTTCCTTCTGCCTAACCAAGAGCACTGCCCGCCTTGCTGGCTGAAGATTTTTCGCGTATATTTAGTATGCCTGATTGATTTTTTCTTTCATTATCATTCTTGACATTCAAAAAAAAAAAATACAACACACGATCGCTGTTCATTATTATCAACATGAGCTCTCCATCGGTCCATCTCCAGACACCAGCCGACCCTTCCGTCCGGCTGAGCACTCCTCGTTCCTCCGACTCCAAATCATCGACTTTTCTCGATATTGTGCGGTGCTCTCGCTGTCAACGATCGCTCAGTATCAACGGGACATCCTCACCTGCTCAAGGAGTCGTCCAATTCGGCATGAATTCATACTACTGCAGTCGATGTGCGTCAATGGTGGGCTTCAACAACCGCTGAATTCGAATTTCCAGCACTTTCGAACACAAAGGGCAAAATAGAAGAAACCTCGGGCACCAACTGGCCTCATCGCTTACTGTCTGTCTACGGACAGACGGATCTCGGGCATCAGCCGCTCAATAAAGATTGGGCGGAAAAACTCTACGGGACATACACACTTGCACCATTAGAGTACATACGACGTCCTGAGAAGTTACAAACATGAGCGAACACGAAGGGTTCGTACGAAAATTGATTTCGAAGTCTATCTTATCGAGTTTTTACGGTATGACAACGACACGAGTAACGCAACCGCCCGATACCACAGTCATGCCGCCCTCAAGACATACTTGACTAGCCCTCTCAGCTCACACATTTATCCTTATGTATGATCAAGGAGCATCTGGAATGCACCAGGATTATCTCATGCATCATGGATAGGAGTTCTTATTTACTCTGAACGATAGACCAATTGATCCATCAGTCATTGTTATTGTTACTCTTTGCTTTATAGTTACGATATCCAGATAGCGCGTTGCTTTTATGTATTTAGTGAGCGATTCAAAAAGGACAACGGAGTTGATTCTTGATGACAGTATTTCCACACGGCGGGCGTTCTTTTTTTCTTTTTGGCCATTGATACCCGGATGATTCCCCTTTATGAGTACCAGAGCGTTCTATTCATATCCCCGAGTTGACTGTTGATGCAACTCTGTCTAACTACGATACTTTTTTTTTCCGTAAGGAAAAATACCACATGATAATCTTCTATCTTGTCGAACTACTGGGCTTGTCTAAATACGAGATTATTTTTTTTTTTCTTAATAACACCATGTTCTCGGACTACATAACTAGTACTTTTGCCTGGCATTGATGTGTTAGTAGTTAGTTAACTAATAACGTAGGTTATTTGGCCGTTTGAGTCAGCATCTTTAATCCGATTTGTCATGCACACTGTGGTCAATGATCACCTAACTTACCCAAAGTGGAAGGTGCTACGACTTTGGAACGGGAGGGCTTTGGGATAGGGTTAGGGCTTGCGTACGAAATTTTTCAGTCTTGGTCCATGGATCGGAAAGGACTTCCGCCTTGTACCGGATTTCGAACTCCCCTACCTGGTAGGTCATAATATTCCATCAATCGGAGTTCATGTCATCTTTATTGATTGGATGGTTCTTGGGTGAGATAGAGATTTCGAGTTGATGATGCACCAGGGAGAAGTTGAGAATGACATGATTATTCGCGATTGCTGAGGTATGAGGGATGATGTAGCTTTGTAGTCAGATGTCTAGTTGAAAGTAAGAGAGAGAAACATGTAGTTACTTCAACGAAAACACGTTCTCACTTTCCTTCCTTGCTTTTTCTTATAGTAACCCAGCAAAGAGAATCATGCTCAAACGCCCACTCTTATCTTCAACAACCTATATATACTACACACATCATCATTATCGAGCGACCTCTAAGAACTAGAATGGCCTCCGCAGCTTCTGGCAGTTCCGCAACACGCACACCCTCCATCTCCGACACCATCAAACACGACCACGTCGCCCTGCGCAACGGCTACAACAAGATCCTGGGGACGACGGATCTCGACGAAAGACGTAGATGGCAGAACCAATTCACCTGGGATCTTGCGAGGCATGCTGTGGGGGAGGAGTTGGTTGTTTATCCGGCTTTGGAGAAAGTCGTGGCTGATGGGAAGAGGATTGCGGATAGGGATCGGGAAGACCATCAAATTGTATCCCTCCCTTCATTCCCAAATCTCGGATTTATTTGTGCTGATAAGAGGTATAAAGGTAAAGAAGTATCTCTACAAATTCCAAGCCCTAAACCCAACCGACACAGAATTCGAGCCTACCCTACGCAACCTCTGGGGCGATCTGAGCGCACACATCCGCAAGGAGGAGGAAGAAGACCTCATACAGCTAGAGGATGGTCTGACGCAACAGGATTCCGCAAATCTGACGAGTAGTTTTGAGAGGACAAAGATGTTTGTGCCGACTAGGAGCCATCCGATGGCCCCCGACAAACCGCCGTTTGAGACGGTGGCGGGGCTTATGGCGGCGCCGATGGATAAGTTGGCGGATATTTTTAGGAGGTTTCCTGAGGAGGCTTCATATGTTGACCCGTTGTTGTAGTACGTGGTTGGTGGTCGTTGAGGAGAGGACGAACTTAGGGCTAAAATTAGGGTAAAGGCACGGCTGTTTTCTTCCTTCCTAGCATAGTTAGTTATATTCTACTCTAGTGTTTAAACTCCCACCATAGAGTACATACGTAGAATCAAATCTGCTTTCTAACTAGATATTCTTTTGGTCTTCTCATGCTCAAAGTCACTCATTCTATCAATTTTTATCTCACTATCAAAGTCGTTATCAACCGATTCGCCTCGCGTCGTCGGAGTCTATTGTCCGAGAATCTCATCACCATTGGCGCGGATTCGGCAGGGATGAACATCTAGTAAGGGTAGATAATAGAAATGCAGCTATCGATAATATAGTTATATTCATATTCAACTCATCTTTGTCGCGTTTTGTCTAGTTGGCCGGAAGATAACACCTATATTCCATTCCAAGACTGAAACATTGGCGGACGTATAACTCAACCACTTGCATTGTGCTGAACTCAACACTCCAGGAGGTGAACAAAAAGATATAATGGGCTCAATCGATCCATCAGACTACCCCCCGACAATCCGGTTTGCAATTTTCGAATGCGGTACACCACTGCCCCTCGCCCGTGAAAGCTACGGGACCTATGGCGGCATTTTGAAGCTCTATTCTCCGCACAACAAACCCCCAATACTCTTGCGTCAGAAAAGACGATTGCATTTTCAAAATATCAGGTTAATTACGAAGGGCCGAGTATCCGGATCTGAGTGAGGTGGATGTTATTCTTATCAAAAAGCTTCTCCTCACGCTGTCGGACTTCGGACACGCTAGGACTGTTGACTGTCCGGCCTATCTACCATCGGATGGCCATAACTTTCTTATCGTTCAGGATGTCCATGCTCGATGATGATTGCAAGTTGCGACGATGGACAAATGGACAATCAATGGATCTAGAATGAGCGACGGACGATAGCCCCGATTTGCGTCAATGGATGCGTTGGAAGGGTTGGTTAGGTTCAAGAAAATGGAATATATCCATGTCGCAATCAAAAGCACTGAAATCATGTTTTTGTTACGAACATGAAGACATAACTTCAAAAACTCCAGAAAGAACATCAAAATGGCAATCGAGGCAACAGTTCCCCAACCGCACATCAACCTCCAGCGAGGCTGGCCATCACCTCATCTTCTACCAGCCAAAGCCCTCCTTGCAGGTGCAGATGGAGTCTTGTCAAACACCGCTCGAGCAACAGATGTCATGCTCTATGGCCCCAACATTGGAGATCCAGCTCTCCGTAAAGACATCGCAGAATGGCTGTCGCGATTGTACTGCCTACGCTCACCCCAAGCACAAATCCAGAAGCTTCGCAGCCGGAGCCAATTACCTCGGAGCGTATTTGCATCACAAACGGCGCATCGGGGAATCTATAGGCTCTTTTGTCTGGTTTTACGGATCCAGTGTACGCACGTCGTATATGGATGGTCGAGCCGACGTACTTTCTAGCATGCACGATTTTCGAAGACGCGGGCTTCCAGGGCCGTCTAACCGGAGTCCCAGAAGGTGATGACGGTGTGGACGTGGAATTTTTGAGAGCACGAATCAATGATGTTGATGAAGAAGCTGCAAAATCAGGTGCAGATGCGCAAGAGACCACTTTCAAGAACTCACCTCAATATCCCAAGCTGTACCGACATGTCATTACCTCGTTCCCACGTTCAGCAATCCAAGCGCGAAAACATACACACTCGCGCGGCGAGAGGCTTTGGTTAAACTGGCTCGGGAGGTGGATTCCCTGATTGTGACGGATGACTGCTATGATTTCCTGTCGTGGAAACAGTAGAGGAGCACGAAGATAGTGGTTTCACCGGACACTCGAAATCTGCTTCGATGCCACCTCCGCCACCGCCCAGATTGATTGACGTTGACAACTCACTACCCGGGGGAGATCTCAAATGGGGAAATGCTGTAAGTAATGGGTCATTCTCCAAGGTGCTTGGACCGGGAATGCGATGTGGTTGGGCTGAGGCGACACCGGATTTCATTACACGTCTAAACCTGGTGCTCCAGGTCAATTCTCGTCGACCACTGATCGAACACGTTCTCCGGACAGGCAATATGGAAGACCATATACGACAAGTTCTAGTGCCAACATATAAGGCTCGCTGTGCAATCGTGCAACAGGCGATTGAAGAGTACCTCGGGCCATTAGGTGGAAATATTGATATTGGAAGACCTTATAACCTACCTGCAGGCAATGAGACCGAGCAAGTTATGGGAGGTTTCATTAATATCACATTTCCCGAGGGCATAGCTGCGGATGACGTTGCGGCTGTTTCGTTGAAAGATTATAACCTTAGGTTTCTTGCTTCAGGGGCTATGAGGGTTAGGGGCAGTAGTGGAATGAGTAATGAGGCTCTGTTGAGTAGAGGTGCAAGACTTTGTTGGGCATGGGAGGAGGAATATATGCTCATTGAAGGTGTGAAAAGAATAGCTAGTGTCTTGAAGGAAAAATTCCTTGTTTCTTAAGGAATGGCATGATTTGATGTTAAACCACCCAGTTCATGTGTCTAGGTAATTCGAAACTTAGCCTATTTCCTCCTTCTAGATTTAAGTCATTCATCATACTCACTAGTCCGACTACAACCTCAGGAAAATATTACTTTCTTGCAAAACCGCCTGTGACGGCTCAGCTAACCGTATGCTCAAGCAACGAATCCTGATTCCCGGATATCAATGAAGTCGTTGCCGATAAATTCCGATCAACATCTTCAGAGTGTGCTGCCTAGGCAACAAATGTAGATTAAGCACATCATCTCGTCACTCGAATGCATGCATATCTGCCTGTCACCACAGTGCATGCGCGCCATATCAACTTCAAACGTAGCGGTGAGAATACCAACGTTGAATCTACCGACATCCAGTGACGTTGCCACATCCGTCGTTTCTATCTGAACATGGTCATGCACGCATTTCCAAGTAGAAATTGTTGCCCCGTTTGGCTGTCTGAAGATTGCACAACATGAAGCATGTATCTGTGAAGTCACGGGTGCCTACAAAATGCTACATAATCAGTTAAAGTGCGTAGGTGTCCAATGCTATCGTTTTGTCAGGTATGACAGGAGGTGATTTATAGTGGATAGACTGGGGCATTGCGTCTGAGATAGGGTCGCCATGAGTCAGTCAAGGTCTTAGCTTGTGCGTTGCTATGGTCTAGGGATTTGATCAGATTTCTGATCCGCGTCTCCAATCCCGTAGTTGACTTGATGGGTTAATGGTCAACATGTGCCGAAATCCAAGGTTATAGAATATTCCAGATGAAGTGGTTCCATCAATATTGCTGATCCGAGGACGGTTTCTGTTTCCAATCGATGCGTATATGGCCGTTTCGACTAAGATGCACAAAGGAACACACACATACACACACACACACACACACACACAATGAAACACTTAGCTAACATCTTCAGAAACCAGTCCCACTAGTACTTCATGTTTTCGATACTTCGAACTCATCAAGGATAGAGTTGATTTAACAGACCCTAAAAGCGCATAGACTCCCTATATTGCGCCTCGTTCTCTACTTTCTATTTAGGATTCTTAACTAGTTTATTTGAAATACATTGTTTTTTTATAACCATGTGTCTAGTAATGATACGCTGTTTAGCTCTCGAACACTCTTGAAGTCAAAATGCATACCCCTACACCGACTTTGTATGCCAAAGCCCTATCTCTGCATGGCCAAGCGCACCAGACGAAATAGGCATACTATCAAAATGATCTGGCGGTGGTCATAGTCCAATTAGTCGATTAATATATCAAAGGTTCTTCGTTGGTCGACTAGATACACTTGCACCTAATACCGAACAGCAGTCACATTACCCGATTGGGTATCCAATGTATAACTATACAAATGATGCAAGTGTAGCAATCTATCAGAATTCCCCCAGGAGGTCTTCTTTTTCGTCTAATCACCAACATTCCCAGAAAATCGACTAGCCCCCGCCTTGCCTATTAACCGTAGACGGTTAGCCCTAATATCAAGTTGGTTCAATGTTGATCATGTATCTTGGAAGAAAGCAAAGCAATGTATGTGTGTACGGAGTACAGGCCGGTATAGGCCCTGCCTAGCACACGCTTTAGCGCGATCAATTGTCAAAAACCGATCGCCGCTTTGATGTTGCGTGGCCAATGCAGGGCCCTTTTACTAGTCCTCACTAGCAGGTGTGGGAAGTAAAGAAGACATGTCATATACGCTACTGAAAACGGGCTGCAGCGCCGGTCGCACTTTTGGAATTTCTCCATTTTGTCATGCTTGTGGATGAATGGCGGCTGAGACGATTATCCGATCCTGTTTTGTTGGGAGAGGGTTTTGAATAATTTCCGAGAAAGAGGTTTTACGGTAGAGTACGGTTTGCGCAGGGTTATCGTAAGACATGGCAAGTCTTGTGTAACGGCGTCAAATAAGTACGCAGATAAATTGACCTACTGTCTACAAGGTTGATGCCAATCAACATAATTCCTGGATCCCTGTCAGTTAGGCTATCAGTCTACTGGGGTATCCCTGTGTCTTTCTCGAGTCATTTACTACGAGTAGTACACGGGAGAGATGTGAAACCTGCCGTCCTGTTGGCGGGAGGGCCTGAATTTGGGTTTGTAGGTTTTTTCTGCATGAAGAGACTGTCCTGTGCAAATTCTTCTTCTCACAGATCGTTCGAGGCCCTGTCCAGTTCGCGGGCAGAGGTCTCATCCGGAGCTGGAGGAAGGCAGCAAGGTTAAGGCTATCTCCCGGGTTTTTCTTCCTTCTACTGGTAAAATCCCGTTCATGCATTACTTCTAAGGAGGATTTGATCCGCATGATGATTTCGTCCTGGCAAAAGAACTAGAACGGACTAGGAAGCAGAAACACGGGAGTAATAGGAGGCAAAAGACATGTCGAATGCAAGCAATATGTGTTTGCTTTCTTATCCACTATGCCATTTTATACTGTCAGAACAAACGGTGTGTAAATGGGATCAACAACTAGATGATAATGGAGTAACCGAGCATGTGAGGATCGCGATTCAGACCAGACGGTCTTGTTTTGTTCGCAATTGGAAATCAGCAGGAAATTTATCTCCATAAAACATTGCAACAAGAGAAATCCCCCGGAGTCAGAGTCCACGTGGCTTGGTTTCATAATCACATTTCTCGAATACGATGGAGTAACAATTGTTGGAGTATTGCTCCGACAAGCCAGTGGAAATCATCTACGAACCCCCAAGTCTTACGTATCATGTGACATAGACAGATCGCCAAGTTCAAAAGAAAAGAAACTCAAGAGGTGACAAATATGAAACGGTACCTGCGTATACATCAACATGGTAATGAAGCTCCAAGGTTCATCGATCAGATATGTCAAACAGGTGGCTTCACCCAGAGAATGACTAGCGTCGATGACTATGTAATGCTATGGGGATGTATTCTATTCAGAGATCTGTTTGACTAGGATCCATAACCTATAAGTTAGTTACCAGAACCCGCGAAAAAGAGAGAAAAGAAATATAAAAAAAAGCAATATGCCAAACAGACGGTACCTACGACGTGCAGGGTTAGTTAGTGTGGATTGACAAAGCCATTCCGAAGGACCCCGGCTGAAACAGCCCCTCTCTAGGGTTCCAAACAGGCAGCATACCCTGTTCGAACAAAAGCAATCAAGTGATTAGGGACAAATGTTTTTCAGCTCTTGGTAGTCGAATACTCCGATTACAATGACCATTTCGAGGCTGTATTTCTTCCCCGGAAATGGCTATTGTTTGCTCACCGGTCGCTGTCTGCGTAATAGTTCTACTTAGGGCTAAAACGGGTGAATGGGGGTCAATTAGGGTTATCACCTGGACCAACCTCCTAGCTATGCGCCTACTACGTAACAGCAAAAAAAAAAAAAAAAAAAAAAAAAAGGAAAAAGAAAAAGAACGAACGACAAAGCGAATGTATAAGCGGCCAAGAGCATGTATCCCACTGTTAAGCTCTCTATAATTGTACGAGGCTGCTGCTGCATATTGAGGCCCAGCGAAATGCATGGGTGATTGGCGAGATGTCTCTGCAGGCCACTCGTTTCCACACCAGTTTTGATCCCATCTGCCCTCTTGAATTTTCTTTTGTTTTCTTTCCCTACTAGAAAAATCCATTCTTCTTTCCTTTTTAAGCTAGTCCCACTTTCTCTCGGGTTTTTCAGCACGGAAATGGTCCCATTTGACAACAAACCACGGCCGGTGAATGTCAACCCGCTTTACTTGCAGTAGAAAAAGTGGCGGATGCGCGACAAATTGGAGTAGATGCAGCAATCACGTCTGTTTATATTTGTGGATCAATGATTCTACTGCTCTATCGAGTTCTAGGACATGGTCGCAGTTCCTTTGACTTTGTTTTCGACAAGGTTTATATATATAGTCGTTTCTGGTATGGGATTATCTGGTGTGCATGACCCTTAAAACAACATCTATCGCAAGCCACATCTACACTATAATCTGAACGCATGGAACTGCATGTGATCTGCCTCTAATGTCAAAATTCTCTTCGGGTCGTCTACTTGAATCTCTGTGATCTAAATGACATCACTGTTCAGGTCACCAGATCCGTTGTCCTGATATACAGAACGATACCCACATAGCAGAAGGCTCATATCTCCAGGACCCTGAAGGCATTCTGCTCCACCGATAGTTCATCCTTCATTGATTAAATCCTGTAATTCAACTGAGAAACCTCTCGCTTGGGCTATTTATCCACACATGCCATTCTATGATCTCAAAAATGCACATGACCACCTCCCCTCCTCGCGAGAGAGGTCGCCGAGGACATCGATCTAGTGAAGAAGAATTCGTGCTCTATCTACAGGGGGTAAGAACACAAGAAGTCATTGCTAGTAGAGGATACTAATTCAAGCGATAACAGATACCCCAACATTGCAGATGGCAAGAACTGAAAGACTTCGTCCGTCAGACTGCGCTCCATATCAGACAAGCAGTTGTCTACGATGACCAACATGGATATCCTACGGGACTAGGTCAGATTATAGTCAAAAATGAAGATGAGGCATGGCGAACATATCGTGAGCCTACTCCAGAAGTCGTGTGTTATGCCGGCATCAACTGATAAGTAGATAGGAAAGCTTTCTACAACGGGATGGGATGGCCACCCCTTAACCGTGACTTTGGCCAGAGCAAGTTCTCCTACGAGACCAATAGCTGGTCCTACGAAAAGTTCGTCGGCCTCGGGTCCTATATTGCCGCACGGAGGGAAGGTTGCCAGGAATTCTGTTGTGAGGACTCCGACGCCGGAATCGCCTGCTACTACGGAGTAAGTCAGCCCTATCGTGCTTTAAAGGCGATCTATGTTGACACCTGTTACGATAATTTTCAGACCCATCCAATCACATTCAATAGCAACAGGGACCATATATCCTCAGTACATCACTCCATGCACGCCAACAAGGCATAGCCATGGACACCTCCAGGGGTTCTCGCCAATGATGGAGTCGCCGGGAGGGTATGGGCATCACCATCATCATACATCGGCTGGATGGAACGTGTACCCTGATGGATTGGGGATGCTCACATTTCCATCTCCAGCGATAACAATGTTCCCTCCCCCGCCGATGGAGCAACAGCAGATCGAATATCCGTATTATTTCCCTTATTCACATCCAATGCAAATCCCAGTACGCGGCCAGCCGATGTACACAGAGACGAGGTATCCTGATTATCACCAGCAGCAGGGAGGGCCCTCTGCTTTTTTCAGTCAGTTTCCGCCGGCTCCCAGCCAGTATTATTATCATCACCAACAACAGGGGTACCACGTCTACGGCTATGAGTCACGAAAACCTAGCTTCCATTCTAGTAGCACATCTGAAATATATCCAAACACTGCAGCAGCACCATATAGCAACGAAGGAGGCATAAACCCACACCAAGCACTACCCCAAGGCATACGCCATATTATAATCGACAACATTTGCCCCGGCGTCGACATACAAACACTCCAAGATCATTTCCGAGACGCCGGGCACATGCTACACTGCCAGATTATCCGCGACAACGAAAACGGCCACGAAGCTCGCTGTAACGAGCTCAGCTATCCCGGCCAGTGCTACGCAACAGCCACATTCTCAACGGCCGAAGAAGCCGAGAGGGCGGTGGGCATGTATAACGGTTCTGATCTAGGTGGAAGTCGGGTTGTGGTTCGGTTGGATACGGAGTATGATCCTTCTACCGCTGAGGATTCGAATGTAAATGGTGATGGAGGAGGTGGTGAGAGTGACTGGTCGAGATCACAGTCATATTCATTGTCGTTTACGGCTTCGTCAAATCCGCTGTTAGCGTCATCTGTGTCGTCGTCGACGGCTACGACTTTGGGGACATTTTCAGCGTATTCTGGTATGTCATCCTAATCTCTCAATTAACGAAGGATCTTTACTCACGATGTTGTTTCTACTAGGATCGCCAAACTCGCAATCATCGAGCATTCCAGCTACGAACAAGACATACCAGTGCCACAGCCATCAGCAACATCGCGATAGAAGAGATTCTGGAAAGGAGATATTCAAAACTAATAACCACCCCTTCCTTCCTTCTCAAAGTGCTGAGTCGTCATATTGTGTGGACGACGCCTCTTCGCGGTCCGTATCACCCACGTCCAGCACCCGGGCAGGCAACACAGAAGAGAAACCGAGAATGACGGCCATGATGCAGCCGTTGGTGGTTAATGGGTCCGGTCCAGTAGGCAGGGCTAAAATGTGATATGACCTTTTTTTTTTACATGTTACTATCGATCATTTGAAGTGTTTTTCTTTTGTTTTCTGATGTTACCTAGCGATCATTTATTTAGTCTTATTAATTTTCTCTTCTCGAATCCTAATTTACTTTTTGATCATGAGCTTGATTTGATTCGTTTCGATAGTACCTAACCCACTTTTCCCTGGATATAAACGTTGCTGATTTTGATACACATATAAAAAAAAAAAATGAGCCGATTATCAATAGCTAAAAGTAAACAAGAAAACGGAACACCATGATCCAAAGAAACCAATGTGCTTATGCAAATATCCTACAGAGTCGATAAAATTAACGCCGGCTGCTTCGTGGCGGAGGAGTTGCAGAGTACGATCGAGAACGAGTGCGAGACCGTGACGGGGAACGGCTGTAAGAGCGTCGTCGAGGCGCGGCTCGGTCACCGCCGCGACGGGGAGGTGGGGAGCGGGATACAGAGCTTGTGTTTGATCTTGCTCGTCTACCGCGTGCGCGAGGAGGAGGGGATGGTGATCTAGAGTATGATACAGAGCGCGAACGTGAGCGTGAAGATGTATTGGCTCGACGTGGATTGCGTGTCCTATCATTGCGGACAGGTGAACGAGGAAGAGACCGACTGCGAGAGCGGGACCGCGAATATGACGGCGAGCGGGAGTATGACCGTGATCGAGATCGGGACCTGGTGTAAGATCGGCCCCGGCTGGCTGCGCGGTCACCTCGAGGTTGCGGTGAACGGGACCGTGAGTACGATCGAGATGAACCGGTTTCAGAGTAGCTCGAATAGCTAGAGTATGAGCTAACTGATTCCTTGTCTGATTCATCTCGAGGTGCTGCAGGCAAAGCGGAAATGGTTGGCTTTGGAAGATTCTTGAGATGTTCACGCATCTCTTCCGTGAGCGCACCCATACCAATGCTGGTAAAGTAGTTGATGGAGAATCGGGTGTTGCGGGGGTTGTCCAATGGGAAGAGCCCGTCAAAGCTGGGTCGAAGGATAGGATCAGTCAAACGTTCTTTGAGTTTGGCCATTCCCATGTGCTCTGCGAGATCTTGGAAAAGAATTTTGATGAAGATACGACTGCTAGAGGTGGTCTCTTCTTCGTTCAAGTGAATCAAAGAGAGCACGTGCCAGCCAATAGCATCGTTACTGAGAATATGGCCAAAGAAGCGAGCAATGTTGCGGAGTCGGTTTGTTTCGTAGCGATGGATGGTTTCGTAATATTTAGCAAAAGACTCCTCAAAGAGATCTGACCACAATCGGTTCAACTTGGCAAATCGCTCTCCAATGAGTCCGTAAAACTTCGAGTATGTACGCTCTTGAGAACAACACTCAATAATCATCGACGGCAATTCAGGCTCCTTTCCTGGTGGCAGAGAAATCTTCATCAATTTGTGACAGCATTCTTCAAAATCCACACTTGACATGATAGTCAAGTAGATTGTACGCCGCAGATTAACCAAATCAGCATTGCTCTGGTCTTGAATCTCCATTTGGTTTTCCGCTTCTGCTTCCTCGTCCTCGGAACTATCATCGGATTCGTCGCCACTTTCATAGTCGCTTCCTTCACCCAAAATTTCCGCCTTCAATTTCTTATAAGCATCCTCGTGCTCTTGCCACTCAGCGTCGAATTTGAAAATATTCAGTCCATCCAGAGTGTCAATCTCATCATCTAATCCTACCCGATGAGTGATCTGATCTTCCTCTTCAACCAAGTCGAGTTCCTCCCGAATCGCTGGGTTGTCCTTAAATCGATCTTTCCTGACCTGGAATAAGACTTCAATCATATATTGTACACGCTTATCGATATCAGCTTCGTGTAGGATATTCCTGAACTGGTCGAATACCGCCAAAGCAATAGGCCCGCTCATTTCCTCTAAGTGCTGTCCGACTTCGCGGGTCAAACCAACCGCAATCTCAACGCTATCATCTGTAGGTTTATGGAGTAGAAGTAAGAGTATCTGTGCAGCAACCATTTCGTGCACTACCTGCTGGTTGCACAAGTGCGCAATGAAGGTAGTGGAAGAAATGCAAACTGCTTTGTCATTTCGCTTGAATGCTTTTCGAAATTGAACAACCAGTCGCCCAAGTAGTAATTCTCCAACCTGAGGCAACTTTGTGTTGACAATAGCTGCCATAGCGGCATAGATCGGCGTGAAAGGTAGCGACGCAGCCTGGGCTTTCATGATGCTTCGACAAAATAGGCCTCGGCCGCGGATCAGATTTTCGCCAAATAGCTCAGGCACAATATGTTTGATATTGGACACGTTCACTTTGTTGATTAAACCGTTAATCGACTTTTTCAAAGCCTCCCACGCCATTCTCTGATATTCCTTGCTAGATTTGTCTGTAATCTGAGCCTGCAAAGCGCGTAAACGTGCTGGCGGGATATATGTTCCTCCTGATCGCATATTGAGTAGCTTGTCATATTCAGCCTTTGCTGCAGCTTGCTTTTCTTCGTCCGTCATCGGTTTACGCGGAGCGTCTCGAGTTTCCCGTTGTTGCAATCTCTCCGCAAGATGTCGTTCTCTCTCTTTCGCACGATCGGAATCAACATAAGGCAAGTCCGTTGTATCTCTGGGGCGACCACCTGGAGGCGACCTGCGACGGTTGGGCGACGGCGAACGAGATGGAGGAGAACGTTTTCGCACGCTGGATGGCTGCGGCGAGTACGATACTCCTGGAGGGGGAGTAGGTACTCGCACCGCAGACTGTAAAACCACCGGATCGGACATTTTGACTCTGCAAATTCGACTCCCGATTCCAAATGATACGTGAGGAAAAGATGAGAGAATATGGCCGTGCCGTTGACACGGGCTTGGTGGCTGGGGGTTTGGATCAATTACTCTGAAGAGGGAAATTTAAAGGTCAAACTGAGCCACATCCGCTCTAGCACCGACACGCGCCACTGGCGCGGTCAAATCATGTGATCTACAATCAATCTGGCCAGATTAAGGAGGTCCATTGTTTGGAAATTATAATTGTGAACCAACGATACTTGCTTGCGCTTCTCCTCAAATAACAAGGCTACCGGGCAGAAATTCCATCATTATGGTATGCCAATGAGACAGACTATTCTTCCTTCAGATGGTAAAGCTGATTTATCGTTTTTATAGCTCGGTCCACTTGTTGGTTCTGCAATGCTGCTGGTCGCAACAGCGATCTTTCTATACTACACGGCATGGACCCTGTTGATGGTATGTGAAAGCAACTACGAGACTCGAATTCATTATAGCTCACTGACCTTTGTTTTAATTAGCCCTTCGTTGACCAAGGACATCCTCTCCATGACCTCTTTCCTCCCCGTGTTTGGGCTATTCGAATTCCCGTCATCCTCACTCTCCTAGGATCAACTGTCGTCGGGTCATTCCTCGGAATTATGATGATTCGCAGCAGCAGGAAGAAGGCTGCAAAGGCTAAAGCGGCGGCCAGCAAGAAGAAAACATAAACTATCGAAACGTCTTATTCGGATCGCGTAGTCTTGATTGCATGCTGATCGTTACATCGATGCGTGAAGGCGATGGGATTTTATTCGGACGATTGAACTGAAGATTCAACCAGAAACAAAAAGTGGCATTCTATACCGCATAGGGAGCGGTTTTGGGTTATCTCGTTCTTCGGCAGGCCATTTACCTATATGAATAAGCTCAGCGACCGCGCACTGCACATCATCACTGTATAAATATATGACTATCTAATTAATAACACCACATCAACATCTAAGAGATACTACTTCCTATACGCGGCAGATGCAGGACATGCGCGAAATGTACTATGAGTACATGTTTTGAGTCAACGCCTATGACCAGCCCAATCAGATGAACATAGCCATGATTCCTTTGACGTAGTATGTACTATGAGTAGACGGGGCATGTTATGGTAAAGAACCCGTGATCGAGTCCGTCTCATCACCTGACGCTAGCCGTGAAAAGGCCAATGGGTTCTATCGGTTTCCAGCATACTTGGCCATGGCTCGAGGAAGAGATGACCGACAACCATGGCTCTGGCACAGTGGCAATGACTTCAGCCATTGGCAGGTCGTGCATTTGTCTCCGTCATGTGTTGGGGATAGGATCATAAAGTGATGTTGTCGAAACGTTTTCCTATGTAGGGTATTGGATACCCCACGCTATCACGCAGGACGTACTATGTATGTATTATGTACTCCGTGAGTCCGTATACGGTAGCGGAGAGCAAACAAGGATACCGGAGGAGAGTCACGGCTATCCGCCCTTAGCTCCTTCCCTCGGGACCTGACTATCATGCACCTTCCCCCTCCCCCACCTCATATGCTCCTTCCTCCTGAGCCCTGTTGTTGCTACCACCGCCGGTATCCGCATCTTCTCCTCAACCCTCCCCAACTCAACCTCCTTTGCAACATCCTCATACCAAATGAACTGTTATTTGTACGCATAACTGTCCAAACTCATATTTCGAGCCTAAGCTTCGTTATCCACAGTGCACCGTGTATTGTATTGCGTCATTCCTGCGCCAAGAAGCTCTTTGCATCCAATCAGCCCCGTATACTTCATCCTGGACCGGTCTCGTTCTCTTGAGATATCTAACGCGATAGCATTCCTACGCACAGTGTTCTGGAAACACTGCTTGATCTCTCGCTGCGCGTGTCTGTGACCGTCAGCTTATCGCCCCTATCGCTATTGTCAACTCAGCTAAATCCCGACGCACGCTTTAAACGTGTCGCCGAGTGTTTACTCCGAACGGTTGCCTTCCGTCTCATCTCCTCACCGACCTCACTTCAGACACCTCATCGCCTAATCGCCTAGTCGATAGTTCGCCACTAAACGTCCAGGGAGAGCCTGGTTGCTTCGAGTACGTAGCTCGACACTTCGAAATTCCTTTACAACGCCAGATCCTGGCGTTCACGATCCAAACAAGCTTCGTGGATGCCCCCCGCAGAGTCAGAGGGTTTCTTCCGTCCCGATAACCAACTCTTCAACGACAGCCCTCCAACCAACAACCCAATCCCCGTGCCAGAACCAACCGGAAAAAAGAAAAAGAAGGGCAAAGATAAGAATGGATCTAAAGCAAAAGATACATCAGCCAAAACGATACCGCCCATGGAATCAAACGAGTACGTGTGGTCTCTTGTTCTTTAGACTTATGGCGGCAACCCCCGACTAACTTGTATATCGTCATAGTATCCAATTCTCACCACCCTCCCAATCGGACCCCTCCTCATACCCCGGAAATGTCTTCACCCCGCCTGTCATCAACCCCGCTGTGTCATCAGTCTCGCCGGTGTTAGACGCGTTCGCCTCCATCAACCACGTCGAAAGTGAGACCGCCACACGGACAGGAGCATGGGCAAAGTCCGTTCCATTCGGGAAGAGTCCTCCGACTGACCTACCTGATCCTGGATTCAGCAGCGGTTCGCCACTAAGTATTCCGACCCCCTTCGAACGTCCAGGCTTTGGTAGTCACATCTCCTCGTCAGCATCTCCCCCACCGGCTAGGGCCAGGCCTACAAGTACAAGCTACGGACAGTACGGTATTACGCCATCGCCCCATCTATCTGTAGACCGACAGAAGCGCCATTCTATGAGCAGTCATCTCCAAACACAGCCCCCATTACCACATCTCCCCCAGGCTCATTTCTATGGCGCGCCAGAAGTTGACCTTCCGACGCCGAATCGACTCGGTGCGGATAGTCAATATTCCTTCTGCGGTTGGGACACTATATCCGAACAGTCTTTAAAGTCGAGCAAGATGGGAGGGCGAGTACTTGTAGTAGGGACCGACGGGGCACTCGATGTCTTGGCGATCGAAGATCAGAGAGCTCGCACCGTGGGAAGCTTGACTGGGCTGAATGGCCGCGTCTTGGAGGCCAAGATCCTGTCATACACCTCCAGATATGATCCATACGTCTCTTCGCGTCCCCATGTAGCGGTTGTTCTACATGGTCCCATGGCTCATAAAGAAGAATCTGCAGAGACATCTTCTGCCGGATCCGAACAGAATGAGATCCTTCCGGGCTTGCCAGCGAGATTGTCACCCATTGAGCAAAGACCTCAGGGCAAGGATGAAACTGTATATCAAACCAGTGTGGAGATTTACTCCATCAAGACCGGAGAGCATATCGCAAGCCTTTTCCAGAGCAAACCTGCTCCTTGTTTCGATAACTATCCAAACTTGTCACTATTGGCACCAACCCCTGTCGGAAATTTGAGATTATACACTACTCACAACTATGTTGTTGTCGCTTGTGGCGTGAGCGGCGAAGTATTCATTTACGGGGTTGTGCAGTCCGCCGCTGGGTATCAATGTCTAGGCAAAACATGGACCAGTATTCAAACAAGAGAGTTCAGACGCTATTCCACATCATCGAGCTCCACTGATCCGGATGGTTCTCAAATTGATGGACAGCACGGGACAGTTGTGGAAAGCCCTATTATGTCTGTGCATGGGCGGTGGTTAGCTGTTGTTCCACCCGCATCTACGGCAAGGGCTCCTCCTTCAGGAAAAGTACCTGCACACTTAATCCACAAGAGAATTTCTGGCATTGATACCCACATACCCCCGTCAAAACCTGCTGTCAACTGCGCCACGGACTTGGGAGAAGGTGAAAGCTTATTTGATAAAGTTGCTCGAGGTGTAGCCCAGGAGCTCGTCAAAGGTGCTCGCTGGATGGGAGATCAAGGGCTTCAAGCGTGGAACAACTACTGGAACAAAGATCAACAAGCACAGAATGGCAACTCTCGTCGCTCTCCGCAGTTTGATTCTCAGCAGGGAGCACATGGCTTATTCCCTCCTACCCACGGGCAGGAGACCGCGGGAACACTATCTTCAGAGCCGGACCTAATCTCGGTTTTTGACTTGAAGAAGATGGAGGAGGGACACGATCTGAAAGGACCCGCATCCGCGATTATTGCTACTTTCCAACCTCCAAATGGGTGCAGCTTTCTTTCGTTCGCGCCAAACGGACACATGTTGCTAAGTGCCAGTCGGAAGGGCGATGTGCAATATGTATGGGATCTCATGCAAGCCAAGAATTGCAGATCTGCTGTCTTCCTGTCTGATGAGCTGGCGAGCAACAGCGCTGCTACGGCTCATGTGCGATTGGTAGCCCGATATTCTCGTCTAACTACATCGAATATTGTAGACGTAGTTTGGACCCATCCAACTGGAGAGAGATTTGCCGTAGTCACACGCAAAGGGACTGTACATGTTTTTGATGTTCCTCGACCCGCGTTTCAGTGGCCACCACTTCGACGAGTGCAATCCAAGTCCAAGCGAATTCAGCCTGAAGAAAAGCCATCCGCAACGCCTGACCTAGAAGAATCGGGATCTTCGAGCCCATTTGCTGCCGCCATGAAACTCGTCGGAGGCTCAACCCAGCCCATCCTTGCGGCAGTGAGAAGTCGAGCTCCGAGTGTTGGAGCCAACTTTTCGGCGACATCTAGCTTTGGCATTTCTTCTGCGGCTGGAATTGGCGGTAAAGCGGTAGCGGCAGGATTAAGCAAATCGATGGGTGCTGCGACTGGCACTGTCAATACCTTACGTCATGTGGGAGAGAACCGGTTGCATCTGTCTGGCTTCTCTCGAGATCCTGTGCCATCTCGTGTGGTTTGGATCCCTACTCGTAACGAGTGTTTATTAGGCATTGTGGACTATGGCATATTCAAATTGTACAAGATCAAATGTCATACAGACAGACAAAAAGGACGACGACAACAGCCCGTGATCGGCGCAAAAGTCCTTGAGCTTAAACTTCCATCGTATCTGCGGAACCCTTGCGGGCCATTGCAGATTGGTCTGCCTGCCGATGGCCATATCAACGGAAACTGGTCATTGCCTTCGCACGTGCCTCATTCGTCTTCGGCTTCGAAAATGAAGTATCAGCCTTTGTCGCAAGCTGAGATTGAGACCAACACTCCATATCAACCCTTCCATACTGACCGGCGGGTCAATTTGTATGTTTTTACTGATGCAGCCCCTGCTTCAGACTACACACAAGGACCTTGGGTATTTGGAAATGACATTCCTAGTCAGCGGCTTCACGTGCGGCCACTCAACCAGAGTGATGAAGAAGAAGATGAGGTCATGGACCGATTGAGTGGTGCACCGGAGATGGAGAACCTTATCAGACTTGGAAATAGCACAGATCAGGTTGAAGAAGTTGTCATCACGACAAGACGAAAGAAGAGATATGCGGACGTCCCATCCATTGCATCACCAGGAGACGATGATGGCGGATTTTTCGAGAATGACTGCGATATTTTGGATTTTGCACGAGACCGGGTCTGATGTGGCAATTTATTTCCCGATTTCACAATACGAACTATTTTGCTCGCCTGGAAACATTAGGATTTGGAGTTTATGTTGCATTTGTATTACATTTTGATGGGATTGACTATGTCCATGTTGACTATTAATTCAGGAGTTTTGGTGTCTTGCTCTCTTTGCACAGCTGTTCAACACATGTTGATACTGATGTCACCGTCTTTGATGCTCAACGATTTCAAGACGAGTTATGACACACATTGCATTCATACCCTCTCCAGCAGCCATTGAGTTTACGCAATCCTTTACGAACTCATCGAAATACCCCCAAAAAAAGAAGCATAACATAGAAAACCAAGAAAAAGGTTTTTGCTTTTTACTCGACATAGACGCTTGCTTGCTTTGCTTAGTTTGAATATATGCATGAACATACATACCTTCTATCTACCTAAAAACAAACTTAAGAATTAAACGGGGCAGTCTCATCAACCCACCACTCCTTGAAAACTTTCAGCCTTCTCGTCCGCTCCCTCGCAATCTCTTTCCCGGTTTCCGTCTTCATCATCCCCTCCAATTTCTCCAACTTCTCCCCAAAATGCTCAATCGACTCCTCCAGCTCCCACAGCTTTTGGTCTGGTTTTTCTTTTCTTTTTTCTCCCTGAGAACCGAGATACGTAAACGTACGCGCAATCCCCACTGCGCCAATGGCATCTAACCGATCCGCATCTTGCACTATCGCTAACTCATGATACCCCGGTGTCGAGATTAGGGACTGAACATGTTCAGGATTGCGTGTCTCGTTTGTGTACGAAACGTTGTTGACTATGGTTTGCACGCGAGAGGCGAGATTCTCATCTGCGCCGTGGGATATTAGTGCGTTGTAGACGAGTTTTTTGGGATCTGTCGTTGAATTGTTGGTGTCTTTGGGTAAGTATTTGTGGTCTCCTATGTCGTGGAGGAGTGCAGAGAGAGTAATGATGGTTTTGTTGTATTTTGTGCTCGCTGTGTCTTGGTGAAGTGCGACTTCGCTGGCGTAGATGCGGAGCGCCAGAGACACTACGCGATGGACATGCGCTGGGTTGTGCGAGGGGTCGTGGCCGGACATGCAGATTTCCATGTATGTTCTCATCGCTTCGATGAGGATATCATCTTGAGGAGAAGCCATTCTGGGTGTGTTTTTGGTTGATATCTAGAGTTACAGAGGGTTTGTTTATGGAGTCAAATTTGAGTCGGGAATTCCGAGATCTTCTATGCGGGGGAGGTGGGGGGATGGAAGCCTAATCTTTCCAGGCTACATTTGGGGCCAGACTTTTTGTGACTCATGCCCAATCAGCAAGGATCCCCCTTTCATCAACCCTAATCTTCTAGGCTCTCTCCCGCCTATCGTTTCAGGGGAGTCCTTCCACATTGCCATACCAGATAAACATCTACGTTCTTCAATAGCTAGTACGATGTTCTGGGCTCCAGCATTTAGCAAAATTATTTTTTCTATTCTTATTATGTACACTATCTGATCCCTCCGCATTTGCATCACAACATTGGGAAAAACCTTTGTAGGAAAAACCAATGTCAAGGAATCATTGCTTCAAAACATCTCCACACACCAAGGCGCCGAAAGCTAAAACTAGTATACAGGCCGTTGAAGATCGACGAGACTTTGTCTCAGGGCTTGTGCCATGTTGGCGAGTTTTGTCCGTCGCTCGGCTTCGTGATTTGGTTCGGATCCAATCCGCAGAAGCTCCTCGTCGGAGAGTTGAGCAATCGATGTTGGACAGAACGCTTGGGGTAAGGGGGAGATCATGTGTCGCTCAATGACTTGGCGTGTGACGTTGTCGGTGAAGGTCTTCATGGCGACCTTTTCTTTGTTAGAGTAACTTATTTCTTGAGATGCATTATCATGATATGTCACTTACCTTGTAGTACGCATTGAGCTGGGTCAAGGCTTCTTTGCATGCCTGCTCGTCCATATCAACGATAATCCGCGATTCAACTGCAGATATGAATCTTTCGATAGTTGCTGTATCGTTGTTGATATGAAGCTTTCCGTTCCAATCCTCCGTTCTTGCGAGAAAAATAGCATTCCTGACAGCAGCTTTCTGGGTAGTGACTCGAGACTTCTGAATGTTGTCAGTGTAATAGTGATTGTATGTCAAGGGACTCTGTCTCTCGTCTTCCAAGAGCTTGTTGAGCTCTTCTAAAGCCAATTTTTCACAGCTGTCAAGGGAATCCTGTAGGATACTGCCAACTTCTCTGCGGAGCCCATCTTCATCTTCACGAACTACATTCTTGACAACCTTTTCTGTCCACTGCGATATGACTTCACGGATGGCAACAATATGTGCTTCCGCAATGCTCGCCCATCGGAGAGATTGTTCATGGAAAAGTTCCGCAAGTAGAGCTAAGTTGTGATTGCCCGGCAATTCTTTGCCCCTGGTCCGCATATATACCTATTCAATGGTTGTAAACCTGACGGTTATTGATTGAGTTAGGACGCTCATACCTCTCGCACCCATGCTGTCATTTGCGCTTCAGTCACCATTAGCTGAGCTGTCGAGGACACACTCGACTGCTCCAATTTTGAGGCTGTACCAATTTTGCGTCTCTCGCCGCAGTCTCTCATGTGCTTCGCGAAGTCGGTGTTGATTTGTTGTATGCGAGCTCTCAGTCTAGAGCCTTCAATTTGTGAGAAGAAATCAACATCAATACTTTGATAACTACCATTAAGTGCCGCTTGAAGTAATTCATAATATTTCATGCTCAAGTTTGTCATAAATGAGCGGACATGAGCTACAGAGGATCGAGCATCTCCCATAAATCTCAGTTCCGCTTCAGTTGTGGTCAGGCTTTTCTTGATCTCGTCTCGTACTTTAGGTAGCTCCTTTTCTATGTGCGAGTCAAGAAGGACTTGCAAAAATTGTCGTAATTTGTTTGCTCCCACCCGGTTCCTGTCTAGATGCTGGCTTGCCCATTTCGGTTCTGAAAAGAATTCCAACTCACGCTGCGACCTGAAGGTCATAGTGATTTGCTCCTTAATTTCAGTTGGAGCTGGATTTTTGACAAGGAAGAACCCAAGCTTGAGCTTGATTGTGTCTTGGTTTTTGGCAATGCGTGCAATCCTGGATTCGCTGCCCACGTTGATAAGGTCGGGTTTGGTGATAATGCCCACTGTACGCTGGCCTTCAGGGTCATGATGACGTGCAAGTCGAATGATTTTTTGAGTAGCCACATCATTACTCGCTTGTACAACTGCAAGAATAATGGTCCGAGAACTCTCCAGGTATGCCGTTACCATGTCCATAACCGCATTGACATCTTCATCATCCCGATTATCATCCGGTACTTCAATGAGGCCTGGGAGATCTACCACACTGAGATGTAAACCGATAGGACCAGTTATCTCAATCCGTAGCGCATCAGGTGCAAATGCCAGTCCATTGCCATCTTCAGTGTAGCCTCGTATTTCCATACGTTTGGACACTTCCTGAATGACCGATGGGAGCTCATTTATATCCTGAAGGACTTTTCGATACGACGCAAGAGTGTTCTGAATCTCCTTCGTCCTTGACGAATGAGGTCGAATGCTCGCTGTGATCGTTGTTTGCTGAGATGTCTCACTATGGCATAATATGATTTCGGTAGGAAATCTTGTACATAGCCCCTCTTGTCGTGGAAAGGGTATGCCTGTGATACCTTCTAGGACCGAACTTTTCCCTGCAGACTGGTCACCGCACACGGCAAGCTGAGGCAAAGCTACTAGCTCCCCAACTCCATTCGACCTGACTTTCTCAATTTGCTTGATACGATTGCTTGATTTGATAGTGCGGAGATGGCTGAATAATGCACCAGGGGATGTTGATTCTTTCTGTGTTGACATTATTGCGATGTTGTTAGACAGCAGAGCTGAGAACGGTTTGATCTTGAAAAAAAAAACTAGGGTTGGGAAGTATGAATCAGAGAAATTGGAGGGTCTGGAGATGGGAGCGATTTATATCACGTAGGAAAGGCTGTAGGGACAATGAGCAATTTTCTGGCGGCGATTCTCTGGCTGTCTCAGTCAACAAAGCCTGCTGTCCGACAAGCCCTTATTCTTCCTAGCCAGACTCACATAGCCAATATTGCCTAACGACACCTCATTTAGCTTGATCAAAGATTCCTTGTGGCACAGGTTTTGAAGCCAAAATGCTCTTCTAATGCTATGAATTGTATCATGGACTACTATTGTCCAATTCTCCACAGACTTTGAAATCATCTCCATGCTGTGATGCTACAATGCCATCAGTATAGCCACAATGCACATGATAGAATTAGAGAGTGTCCGTTAGGATATCTTCGTCGCGAGGCCGTGCCACTCGCTCTTGTTGACATCGTCCACTGGTCCATCGTTCATGTGCCATAGGCTTAGCGATGACAAGCCACAATGATGACTCTGGTATGCTGAGGGAAACTATATTAGTTTATTATGCTAGGAATCGTCATAGCGAATCGATAGATGTAGAAGTGAAGTTGATGTTGTTAGTGGCGACAAGTTGGGTAGGTACCTCCCATATGCGGCACAGAGCAAGTGCGCCTCGCCGACAACAAGGCAACAACCTATCAACAAGAGCCTCGCGACGAAGATATCCTAACGGACAAAGGGCAGCTTGCTTCTGTATATAATCCACATTTCTGGTATTGATATACTCAATACATATCCATATATCCACCCTTCTTTTTGTTTTGGAAGTGCTTCAAATAAAAGCATAAAATAAGCCAGCGATCAGTCATGGAGAACCGTCAACACAAAAAGGGCTATCCAACTCCCTTCAGCATCCACCCCATCTGCCCTAAACACACACATACATTCATCGTTCTTCATGGTAGAGGGAGTAACGGAGAAAGATTCGGCTGCGAGCTTCTAGATTCTGTCAATCTGCGCGCTCGTCTGCCTACTGTCAAATTCGTGTTTCCAACTGCTTCCAAGCGCCGATCAACAGTCTTGAAGAAGATTCCGATAAATCAATGGTTCGACAACTATTGCTTGGATGACCCAAATCAGAGGACGGATTTGCAAGTTGAGGGATTGATGGAGACGGCGCAGTTCTTGAGAGAATTGATTAATAATGAAGCACACATCTTGAGTGATGGCACTGGCGAGTCAGGATATCGAAGGGTTATCCTTGGAGGACTGAGCCAGGGATGTGCGGCTGCGGTTTTTACTTTACTTGGTGGTGGAATTGGTGAAAGCGGCAATGAAAGGCCTGGTGCTTTCTTTGGGATGAGCGGATGGCTGCCGTTTGAGAAACAGCTGAATAGCATGATGAATGTTGACGGAATCATTAATGATAGCGATGACGAGAAGGAAGCTGACGGTCTTGACCATCAAGACAGCGAACATGATGGAGACGGCAAGTGATCGAATTCTTTGGCCGACGAAAGAGAGGAATCTGAAGAAAATGAGAGTAGCGATGATGACGAAGAAGACGAGGAAGACGAGGAAATTGATGATCGTTCAGATATCGACCGTGCGAATAGTATTTCATTCAGTGATGCTGAGAGCGACGCATTCGTCTTACATACGGAAGATAACTTTGCTTCTTTCGATCCATTTCGGTCTGACGCTCAGGAGGATTCTGAAAGGGGCACTCGATCTAGTATTACAGATGCCCTCAACCATGTCCGCGACATATTGGACCTAGAACCAATTTTTATTTCAGAAACTTTTCCAACTCTTCAAACACCGATCTTTCTAGGCCATGGGTCCGCAGACCCCAAAGTATCCGTTCATCTGGGTGATAAAATGGTTGAGTTACTGTCGAAAAGGCTGGAAATGGATGTGACGTGGAAGGCTTACGAGGGATTTGGTCACTGGTACAAAGTTCCCGATGAGATTGACGATGTTTTGGATTTTCTGAGGCAAAATGTTGGATTGCCCGTTGTAGATGCTAGCTGACATCTCATGTCAATCTGATTTAGGGTTGCGTCGACTGTGATGCATCCATATCTAACCAAACAACTACATTTATACATATAAGCTTCGAGATTACAGTCAACGTTTGTCATTAGTAATCTGATGTGAAGTCAAGAACATAGTCAAGTAGAATGAAACCCTCTGTAGAACCAGTAAAGTCAAATACAATCAACTATAGAAAGAAAGCGGCCATCACGGCGCCGAGAACACCCGCAACACCAAACTGGACTCCAATCTGACTTGCGGCGCCGGTTTCAGCGGGGACATTGCCATTGGAAGTAGCAGAGCTACCAGAGCTCCGAGACGAACTGGTTTGCTGAGCAGCTTTCGAACTAGATTCAGCGGCTATAAAGTTGAGGAATTAGTAAATCTACTATGATGTTTGAGAAAGATAGGGATAGTCGGCAGACACGTACTTCCAGTGCCAGTATGACTGGCATCGGTGGCCGTAGCAGATACAGCACCAACGAACTGAGAACCAGAGGCAGTGGGCTTAGTCATGGAACTTGCGGTGAAGAATAGAGATCTGAAGCAGGCCTGCTGACAATCGGCATACTTCGCGGTTTCTTCGGCGGTACCATTTCCCTGAGGACAGGCAGCTGCGCAATTGGTGGTCTCGTCTGCCATGAGGTTGTTAGGGCATGGGACCTCGTAGCATGCAGCATTGCAGCATACATCGGAAGGATCACCTGTAGTTGTTTGTATATGGTCAGCTGGGTAGTAATGTGTCTCCTTGAGTGTTGCGGAACATACACTTGTTTGCGCATAACTGCTGGGGTGTCGGAGTGGGGTCCTGCGAGGCAACCAGAGCGATCAAGCCAGTAAGGGCGACAATAGTGAGCTTCATTTCGATGAGCTGTTTTGGAGTGCACTGAAACCACAGCGAATAAAAAGGTTATTGGCAGTAAGTTAACGGAGAATAGAGGAGTGGAAAAGAAAGCGACTGGCACACGAGAGGAGTTGATTTGAGCTTGAGTAACGTATATAGACGAACAATTATGATTGAGAGAGATTGAGGAGAATAAAAGAGAACCATGGTCAACCCTGACATGCCTACGAGCCCCTTGACAAATGTAAACATAGGGCCATGTCCTTGCTTCTCGCATTCCGTTCCGGAACAATCAAATAACGTGGCTCCTTTCTCTGTAATCCAATAAATTCCAGATGGATTGATGGTGGCATCTGGTATCACTGGAATTCTTCAGTTGTTTTCGCAGACAAAAGGCCGTCTAGCCCGCAGGTACATAAAATGGGTCCTGTGTTGATGTATGCCTACCAGGTTTGCAACCTGCTTGAGTTGAAGTGGCCTTTGGCCTTGCCTAGGTATACCGGTATTCATGAGAGCCCAAATAGTGTGCGTGGATCTGAAGAAACCCCCGGGGCTTCAGTATCCCTATGATTATCCTTGCATTCCTGAGCAAATTCGGTCATAACATTCACTGAACCATCATCAGTTTCGACTTTCATAAGAATAACAATGCATATTTTTGCCTCGGCGGTGTAGTGTCAATACAACTGGCCGGTCTTTTACTAGACATGGTTCAGTTATCTTGACGTAGATGGATGATGAGATGAGGTTGTAGTAACAACAAACACAGCTTAGGTATTCCCTTATGGGAAAACGGCTAATACCGGTAAAGTCACGTGTTCTCGTGACAACTGACGCGCCTCCATCGCCAATGTCAAAAGCGAAAGCAATAATAGTATCACACACAAGGCCAGTAGGCCGCTTGTAACCCAGCACATTGAAAAAATGCCGAGCGAGTTCAGTGACTCGGAGTTGGATAACTTTATTGTAACAAGTCAGGATACTATTATCGATTCCCCAAACAAAGATGCCGATTCCACGCGTCCCCCGAAACGACGACGTCTGAACAATGATACGATCACGCGAAAAGCGGCCGATAAAGCAGAGGAAGATCAATCGAGTGAATATGGATCTGATGACTTGGACAATTATCTACCTGCCCCGCGACACTCACGTCAAGAATCCAGATTTGACGAGAGCGAAGATGAACTGCCTTCGAAGTATAAGATATACGTGCCGAAAAAGACGATAAGCGTTCAAGAAAATACGTTCGTTTCGCAAACACAGCCACATTCGAGCCCATCGCATATTCGGGGCCCTCGATGGAAAAAGCCTGATATTCCTGTGCATGTTGCTCAACAAGTAATTACTCCGCAAACTACTACCAGGAACGCCACTACTGAAGACGACGATGATCTACGAGCGGCAATAGAAGCCTCACTACATTCCTTTGAAGAAGAGCGCGGAAACCGGTCAAGCTCGATTTCTAAACCTGATATTCCTGCACAAAGAGGGTCAAACGCCACACAGACAGCAGCTCCTATACAACAAGAAACGAGCTTTGATCTGGATGATATCCCGGAGGATGCATTCGATTCCTCTCCTTGTCTGTCACCTCAAACCGGACCTACAACGTCTACCTTCTCAACCCGTCAGATTCAGTCACAACGAACTAATCTCCGACAGACAACTCTCTTTCAACTAGCCACACGAGACTCGACCCAAGCAATCCGTAACGTGTCCCCGCCGCCGAGAGATGAGCCACCAACACATCACAAATTAGATCAAAATGAACTGAACACTTGGGTCTATCCGACTAATATCGGCACGGTCAGGGACTATCAATTCAATATATCACAAAAGGGACTTTTTTACAATCTTTTGGTGGCTCTGCCTACTGGTCTTGGAAAGACATTCATTGCGGCTACGGTCATGTTGAATTGGTTTAGGTGGACAAAGGATGCGCAAATAGTTTTCACTGCCCCGACTAAACCCTTGGTTTCGCAACAAGTCGCCGCCTGTTTGGGTATTGCAGGTATACCTCGCTCTGACACGACGCTTTTGACGGGCAACGTTCCCCCTGGCACTCGTGCGGAAGAATGGCAGACCAAGAGAGTCTTTTTCATGACACCACAAACCTTGATAAACGACCTGAAAACAGGAATTGCAGACCCCAAGAGGATCGTTTTGTTGGTCGTCGACGAAGCTCATCGGGCCACCGGTGGGTACGCTTATGTTGAAGTTGTCAAGTTTCTGCGACGGTTCAATCAAAGTTTTAGAGTGCTGGCACTGACTGCTACTCCTGGCTCTACTGTAGAGGCAGTCCAAGCCGTTATTGACGGGTTGGACATAGCTCGAGTCGAGATTCGTACCGAGCAGTCTCTTGATATCAGACAGTATGTCCATGCACGCAATGTCGATGTACAAACTTTTACAAATTCCGAAGAGATGAGCCTTTGCATGGATCTTATGTCCAAGGCGTTGCAACCAAGTGTCGATCAGCTGCGGAATATGAACGCATATTGGGGACGAGACCCAATGATGCTCACTGCGTTTGGTCTGACCAAGGCACGACAACAGTGGATGGCATCTGATGCAGGTCGAAATGCAAACTTTGGTCTGAAAGGCAAAGTCAATGCTCTTTTCACTGTGCTTGCTAGTCTAGCACATTCTATCGACTTGCTAAAGTATCACGGCATTGTCCCGTTCTATAACCATTTGGTATCATTCAAGTCGAATACAGATGGCCAGAAAGGCGGCAAGACTCAGCGCGCTCTAGTTCAAGATGATAATTTCAAAAAGCTTATGGATCATCTTCAACCTTGGTGTCGGGATACTGAATTCATCGGACACCCAAAGCTGGGCTATCTGAGAGAATTAGTACTTAATTACTTCATGGACAATGGAGAAGGCACAGAAGAAACCAGTGGAACATCAAACACGAGAGTCATGATCTTTGCCCATTTTCGTGACAGTGCCGAGGAGATTACGAGGGTTTTAAAGCGACAGGAGCCCATAATTCGTCCACATGTCTTCGTAGGACAGGCCAATGCCAAGGGTTCCGAAGGTATGGATCAAAAAACCCAACTAAGTGTCATTGAAAAATTCAAGAATGGTACATACAATACTATCGTTGCCACATCAATTGGTGAGGAAGGTCTGGACATCGGTGAGGTGGACCTCATTGTATGTTATGATTCCTCTGCCAGTCCGATCCGAATGTTGCAAAGAATGGGCCGTACTGGACGAAAACGTGCTGGCAATATCAAACTGCTGCTGATGCAAGGAAAGGAGGAAGAATCATATATCAAAGCGAAAGATAACTACGAAAAGATGCAAGAGCTCATCGCTAGTGGCACTCGGTTTGAGTTTCACGACGACAAATCGGCACGCATCTTGCCTAAGGATGTGAGGCCGACAGTGGACAAGCGAGTGGTTGAAATTCCACTTGAGAACTCACAGGCAGACCTGCCTGAGCCGAAGAAAAAGGGACGTGCACCTAAACGACCTCCTAAGAAGTTCCATATGCCGGATGGAGTCGAAACTGGATTCACAAAAGCCTCGCGTATTGGTGAAGAAGGTGGTGATATCCGCAGTATGCTACAAAAAAGCAGTGCGAAAAAGATAGAGCCAAAGAAGCGAAAAACACCACCTAAGCCTGTTGCAGTCGTCAAAGTTCCATTATGCGAGGAAGTGACATTGACACCAGAAGAAGAACGCGAACTGGAGATTAGATATCGCAATATCGGAGGCACAGCACCTCAATTCATCTGCCAACCACGTAATGACGCATTTCCCAGTTTACAGCGAACTCATAGACCGACGAAGTTGGTACCACATGGATCTTTCACACGACGAATGGTTGTTGCTCTGCAGAAGATGGAAGCCACCTTGCCTGATTGCGATGAAAAATATGACTCTATTATTGCGAGCATCCGACGAAATGCCAATGCATTACCGATAAAACAGGTTTCAACTGTTTCCAACAAGAAGTCTAGAAAACCCACAACGTCTGAGGCTCCAAAACCCACGAAGAACAATGTAGTTCGACGAGTCAACAGCCCGTCACCTCCACGTCAAACGAAGCCTGCTTTGCCCGATTCTCCTTTGATGTGTACGCCGTATGCCGATGAAAATAACGAGGATGACCACAAACCTTTCTTTGTCTCTCAAATAAGTGGTATGGATGCTTCAGATATTGATTTATCAGATATTGAAACGCTTGCCCGGGAAGTTGATTCAGCTCCCTCCAGAAAGTCCAAATCTAGACCGACAGTGATTGATAGTGATGATGATGGCGACCACGATGATAATTTCAATTTCTTCGGCATATGACCAAATAAGTTGTTTCTTTGGCACGATTTCTTGGTATCTAGAACATATTTTCGGGCTAGGTTAAGGGCATGCAAATATTCTTACTACGTATAAGTAAGCTTTGGAAGCTCAATCAAGCGACTTATTTTATTATGGCTCATACTCCTTGTAAACCATGCAATTGCTTCCAATGTACCATAAAAGTATAAGTTGAATGATCGAGAATGGATGTTGTTGAACATCTTGTTTGGGAAATCGTCATCCGCTTGGCGGCCCGCGGATCGTCTCAGAGTCTCCCAGTTCCTCAAGCCATGTGTTGTTGTTGCTTTTGCAACTCACCACTCATTCCGCAATCATGGCCGACACACAATTTGACAGCGCTCTGTAAGTCTTCTGGTTGTTGTATATTATATCTAGTCGTTCTAATTCAATCTGGAATGATTCGTCACTGCCTACCTCTCTTCAGCTTCCCCATTACCTACCCCGCGTGTACCACAGCTTCATATGAATACACCTTCAGCTAACATGCTAAAAGCGACCTCCTCCGCCGCCTCTCCCCCCGCGACACCGGCAAAAATCTCCAATCAATCACAAACCTCGTGCCTGACCTAACCGAAGACCTCCTCGCCTCCGTCGACCAACCGCTCGAAGTCCGAAGATGCCTCAAATCCAACCGCGACTACCTGCTCTGTGATTACAACCGCGATGGGGACAGCTATCGATCACCGTGGAGTAACGAGTTTGACCCGCCCATAGAAGATGGTACTGTCCCCAGTGAGAGGGTACGGAAATTGGAAGTTGCGGCGAATGAGGCTTTTGATGTTTATCGGGAGTTATATTATGAGGGTGGAGTTGGGAGTGTTTACTTTTGGGACTTGGATGATGGGTTTGCGGGAGTGGTGTTGTTGAAGAAGGGTTTGTTCATTTCTCACGTTGATATAAGCCGTAGGGGAGGATTGTTTGGGCTAATTATGGGTTTTTAGGTGTCACACCTGGTGGAAAGAGCTCTGGAGCTTGGGATAGCATCCACGTCTTTGAGGCTACCGACCGTGCTCGCATGACGCATTACAAGCTGACCAGTACCGTGATTTTACATTTGTCGAACGAGAGCGACGCCCTAGGTGAAATGAATTTGAGTGGAAACATGACGCGACAGGTCGAGGCGGATTTACCATTTGAGTCTGATGCCAGCCATGTCGCGAATGTCGGTAGACTTGTGGAAGATATGGAATTGAAAATGAGGAATCTGCTTCGTATGTTCTCTATTTTTCGGTATCTATCTAAGTATTGAACCAAGCTGACTATTAAAACAGAGGAGGTTTATTTTGGCAAAGCTAAGGATGTCGTTGGCGATCTTCGAAGTAAGTTCTCCGCCCCCAATTGATGCATTCACTGACATTCGTAGGCATCGCTCCATTGTCAGAGACAAACCAAGAACGAGCCGCCCATCGTGAGATGATCAACTCCATGAGCAGGAGATAAATACGAGGAAGCTAACCACCTCACCGGCCTGTTTCTGTTCCAAGTACTTATTCATAGCCTGCACTTGTAAATAATTGGCACTCAGCCCTTGAATCAACTTATGTCCACTGCATCCATAGTTCCTTCGTGGCGCCATCCGATCGCATCGAAGGGTTGCGATGTCAAGGAGCGATTGTACCCAGATAGCGTCCAAGCTCGAACGGAAACCGTAGGTCCGGTAGCCCAAATTGCAGATTTGGCGCAAATGTTTTGAAGCCCTGCAGGCCGATAGATTGTCTTAAATTGTTGATATAGAAAATCCCAGATGGGATCACGAATCGGTATCCATCGCGTCAGCCTGAGGGGCAGTATCTCGAGCTCGATTCAAAAACTCTCGCGCAGCAGCCCATGACTCAGCCTCTTTATCCTTCCCTACAGTATCTTTTCGGCTATTAAGCCAACTGATTTCGAGAGGGTTAAACGTCCCCGCAGCTGTGCCTGTGCCACCTGGTCCCGTGCCAGTCGTAGTAGTGGTGTCGTTTTTGAATGATACATTAGTCGCAGTCGACGACTCTGCTTCAAGTATACCCGCTTCCTCCAGCGCATATACCTGTCGCCTTAGTCGAACATCGATCGACGACAAAAGCGAGAAGTATTGTGAGGTTGAGTCCTTGAATGCGGCTTTGCGCTCGGCGACTGAGTTGCCGGTTGTGGTTTCAGTGTTTTTTGCATTAGTCAAGGCTTGTATGGCTAGTCCGGCGGAGTTAACGAGTTTGGCGATGTCCTGTAGAATTAAGAGAGTAATTGTCAGCTCTCAATTTATCCTTAGAGATGGCATTCGAAAGAGCTTTGTACTTTGTCAATTTCGTTCAGCTGCCTGATCCGATCGGCAGAGGAGAATGTCTGACTGTTGGAAGTAGACTCATCCATGCTGGGTATTTCGTTTCTGAGATTTCGAGCAGTCACCGATCGAAATACCAGCTGTCAACTATCCTCAAAGCGTCTTGTAGAGCCAAAGAAACAAATAGAATCACGTGTGTCCATATCAGCTTGGGGAAATCTCCACTCTATTGGTACAAGTATAGACTAAACTATATCCAGTTTAGCGCCATATCAAGAAGGCGCCTTCCCGGTCGCGATCATACAAAGTCTCCATTTTGAGACCTCAAAATTCCATCTTGATAGGTTTCATCTCATCTCACAATCGTTTCGCTATCTTATCACCCTGTTTACGACTTTCGATTCTACAGTGGTAATTGAACGAAACATCAGAGAGAGGAAATACAAGTCACCATGTCCGCACCAGGCGGTGGTGCCCCCAGCCCTGCTCCACGCAGTGGCAGCATTGGTCCCAATGCCACTATGCCAGTGCCTCAACAGCAGCCTATCGCTGCTAACCCGCCGGTAATCCATACGCCTACGACTCCAGGCCCGTCGGGGCCTTCTCCTGCTCCTGTTTCGCAGCAGAATCTGAATCAGATTGTAAGTTGATATTTGTTTCGTTTTAAGTGTCTGTGGCTCTGTCCATGCATGATTGGGTGAATGGTTTGGTATTTTCATTGTGTACAACCTGAGAAAACTTTCTCAGCTTACACAGGTCCATGAGTTTTACTCTCAAGGTGAATCCTTGCAAAAGCTCTACAGAGGGCACTACATTATGAGTACCGTATATCAGTGCACAGTCCATTTGGTGGAGTGCTTGGTATGTCAGAAAGCGCAGAGGAAAAAAGGCTTCCAAGTGGTATCACCCGTGTGTCGATTGGTCAGTAGGTGTGCCTTTTGGGTAGATGTTGCAAAAGAGTCGCTGAGTTGAGTACTCTTCTATGCGATCTGTCCGTTTGATGAGGGCCCCCATATGTCCAAGGCGGCTGGGTGCAAAAAGATATCTTCAGGTGGAATCACGTGCATGTCGACTAGTCAAGTGTCTGTCTTTTGAGGCGGATTTTTCAACAGAGTCCCAGAGCCTAGAACCCTTGTCAGCATATATTCTCGCCAGCTGCTTGATTTAGGCGGTACGCCCCATCAACCTCTCCAGCAGCAACACTGTCAAGGAATCATTTTACTGGACGATACTTGAAATTGGCGACAAATTGAACCGGAAACTCAAGATTCTCTCTTATTGAGCCTTTCTTGAGCAAACACTCCTACAAACAACATGCTATTACATGAAGCTTTCGGAGCTCACTAGCCTTTGACCTTTGCCATCAAGCTACAAAACTTCAACATTTCGATCTTCATCATGGATAGATCAAAGGCACAGACACTTTGTTTTACTTATCGTTATGTTGGCGTGTCAACTTGAATATGGACTAACCTTTTCATCTAGGTCATCGACTACTTGGCCAAGAAGGGTTACACCAGAACTGAGGCTATGCTTCGTATGGAATCTGCGAGTCAAGACATTGATGGCAGATCTCTACCTCAACTCAACGAAAACCAACGACCAAAGTACAGGAATGGATTTGGTATGTTCTCGTGGCCATTTTTCGCTCAGACTTTGTGCTAATGTACATGACCAGATCTTCTCAAGAATTGGATCGAAGACAATCTTGACCTTTACAAGGTAGGAAGTTTTATAAACTTTAATTGAATAACAGCCGCTTACTATGAACAGCCCGAACTTCGACGAGTGCTCTGGCCTCTATTCGTTTATTCATTCTTAGATTTGGCGACCGCCTTGTACCCCCAAGACGCAGAACAATTTTTCAGCGCAAATAAGAATCTATTCCTACCCGAGCATAGCGAAGACATTAGGTCACTACAGAAGATCAGCCTGCCAGAACATGTCCAGGACAACGCGACCGCAAAGTTATATCGAGGAAATAAATACCGTATCATCCTAAGCAACCCTGCGTTTTCCAACTTGATGCAGTTTTTGGAAAGCAAGTCAAAAGAAGGAGGAGCTGTAATGTCCGCAATACTCAGCAGTTATTGCAGTATCGTCACCAAGGATCGCGCCGCCGATGAACGCTTCAGCTTTGCTGCAATGTTAGGCCGTGCTGATCAAACAAGCACGTTCCCCGCGGAAGATGAGGGTATACCTGGTCACCATCCTGGATCTGCGTACACTGGCGATAATCCTGTTATGGCCGGTACGCTACCCAAGCTCAGACTTGGAAAGCTACCGCCAGAGCCAGAGTTAGAAAGTGACGTACGTGCCGAGCTGGAGGAACACGATTTGAAGAATCCACCTCCTCCAGGCCGCAATACACTTGTTCAAGAGTATGATCAGATGATCAAAAAGGAAGAAGATGAGGATGCGCCTTCACATGCTGAAATTGCGTTTCCTCCATCAACTGCTCGTGATGTTGCCATGGAAGTGCAGCGTGTCAAGGAGAATCGCGACCGGTTTCGCATCGAAGGTCGCACTGGAGGTGTCGGTGTTGCATGTTCTGTCTGTCTTTTTACGTTTCACAATACTTACGACCGGTAAGTCTTGACCAGGCTCAAATTTTCTTGTTCAGCACTAACTTCTGTAGAATGATTTGCACTGATTTCTCCGATGACAACATGCTGGTTGCTGCGGGGTTCGAAGATTCGTACATTCGCGTTTGGAGTCTTGATGGGAAAGCTATTAAAGCTACACACGAAGGTGTAGAAGAGCACACGAGCACGCCGTCCAACTCAAAACGTCTCTTTGGCCATTCAGGGCCTGTTTACGCCGTCAAATTTGCTCCATCAGCACAACGGTCAGAAAGTGAAATGGCTCCTACGAATGCTCGATGGCTTCTTTCGTCCTCTGCAGACAAAACGATTCGACTCTGGTCACTAGACTTATGGCAGTGCATGGTGGTCTACAAGGGACACGATCAGCCCGTTTGGGATCTTAGCTGGGGTCCATTCGGTTATTACTTTGTATCTGGTGGACATGACAAGACTGCGCGACTATGGGCTACTGATCGAATTCGGCAACAGCGAATCTTTGCAGGACATGACCAAGACGTTGATTGTGTCTGTTTCCATCCAAACTCGGCATATGTCTTTACTGGAAGTTCAGATCGCACAGTTCGCATGTGGGCGGTGACTACTGGAAACGCCGTACGTATGTTTACTGGTCATACTGGCAACATCACAGCTCTTGCCTGCAGTCGCAACGGCAAGCTGCTTGCATCGGCAGATGACCACGGATCTATCTTTCTATGGGATCTAGCACCTGGCCGTCTATTGAAGCGTATGCGCGGACATGGTAAGGGTGGTATCTGGTCTTTAGACTGGAGTGTGGAATCTACTGTTTTAGTCTCTTCAGGCGCAGACAATACTGTGCGTGTATGGGATATTGCACCACCAGCACCCGAACCATCAGCCAATACAGCACGATTGGCCACTGAGACAGGAACGGGGGCCAAAGTCGATGCCAATGCGACTTCCTCTGCTGCCCAGCCATCTGCTACGGTGGGGCCTGGTGGTAGCAAGAAGAAAGGTAAAGAGAATGTGGTGACTCCTGACCAGATCAGTGCTTTTCCCACGAAGAAGAGCCCGGTCTATAAGGTCAAGTTTACGAATATGAACTTGATTGTTGCTGGAGGTGCTTATCTTCCGTGATTGTCGCTCTTGATTTCTTTTCTTTCCAGATCTCTTCATAGGAGGTGCGTGGCGTTCTGGGCTGGCTTTTTTGGCGAGACGAATACATGGGGCTTGCGTGGATACTGTCTAGGGTTTCTTTTCTTTCTTTCCCAAAAATGATCCCAGATCACAATCGCGATACCAAACGTGTTTCTTGCAGGTTTTTGTATTTAGCTAGATATCTAATGCTTAGAAAAGCCAATATCAAATGATATACATATTTTATATGTGTTTGCTTGAATATCAATCGTTGACAAGCTGATAAGCGGCCAAATGTGGAGGAAAGTGGGGGATTGCCCATGCTCGCCACCAATCAATCGCCTTTCCCATCACGAGACAACATCAACACTTTCACTACTAGGACAGCACAAGTAGCCATAGACACAAGGAAGCTCGTAGCTGCACATGGACAACATGAGCGACCTACAAAAGGCCTTTGTCAAAGCCAAACTCGCCAAATACCCACCTGAAATTCCCATCTTTGACGAAAATGACGAGGATGCTGCTTCGACAGGAACCAGAGGGAGCGGCACGATAGAGGAGGAAGGAGGAGAGGATTTTGACTCGTCATCCACGTCTTCGGCTTCTTCCGCGGGGACTGTTGTGCCTTCGCCTTCGAGGAATCTCTTTGCGAAACCGAGTTCTATGTATGTTACCCGGCCTTCCATCAATATGCTTAATGGAGCGATTTCCAGTTGACTAATACAATCTAGACCAAGACAACGCACCAACTCAACAGAGTCATTGACATGGAGGGACTTTTTTTCACGAGAATTGTTTATTGAAAGAGATATAGATGGTTTACATATTGTCTATCATGCATACATCACACCACCTACTGATTCTGGACCTTTGTTTGTGATGCATCACGGCGCAGGTTCCTCGGGGTTATCGTTTGCTGCCTGCGCATCTGAAATTCGCAAGATAATTCCTGAGGCCGGGATATTGTCTTTAGATGCTCGTCATCATGGAAGAACTATTGTTGAGACGAGAGATGGCAGCCCAGTACAACTGGATTATCGATTAGAAACATTGAGCCAGGATCTTCTTTCTGTGATTAGAGGGACGCAGACACAGATGGCCTGGGATACACTACCAGATTTAGTTCTGGTAGGACATAGTCTCGGAGGAGCTGTTATTACCGATGTTGCTAGAGGTGGAGAGTTAGGAACAAAGGTGTTGGCGTATGCAGTTTTGGATGTTGTTGAGGGCTCTGCGATAGATGCTTTGCAGAGTATGGACACTTATATCTCGACTCGACCAACGAGGTTCCCTTCTTTATCTTCGGCTATTGAGTGGCAGTACGTATCCAGCTTCCGACTTCCAATTTCAATACCCGTGATATATCTAATGGATGACAGTTTCCGCTCTCGAACAATCCGCAACATCACCTCCGCCCGAATCTCCGTCCCATCCCTCCTAACAGAAGAAGACAACCCCTATGACCAATCCAGACCCTGGATCTGGCGCACAAATCTAGCAGACACAAAACCCTTCTGGGAAGACTGGTTCAAGGGCCTCAGCAAAAAGTTCCTCGAAGCCAAAGGCGGCAAATTATTGCTACTTGCCGGCACAGACCGACTCGATAAAGAGCTTATGATTGCGCAAATGCAAGGGAAATATTCACTGCAGGTCCTGCCTCTTGCAGGCCATTTTATTCAGGAGGATCAACCGGCGAAGACGGCGAGGTTTTTGGTCGATTTTTTCAAGAGGAATGACAGGACGCCGTTGGTGCTGCCGCCTAAAGTTGGGGATATTATGGCTTCGAGGGCGATGGAGAAGGGCGCTGGTATAAAATAAACTATTAAGTAGATTTTCAAAAGATTCATGAAGATGTTGAATAAACATACGTCGTAAGGCATGCTAGACAATATGCATGACGTCATTTCGGGGCGCATCATTTTCAAGCTTTCTCAACCTCGTTCATTTTAAACACAAATGCAATTTCTCTGTTACTTATAGATTCTGAAATATATCCATGGATTCTTGAACAAATATCCACGGAAGCCCTCATCCCAGAACACTGAAATATATCCTGCCACAACAGCATCCTGGAAATAGTCGACAACATGGTGTCACTCTGGGGAAGTAATCGGAACAACCCACGGACAACAGAAGAAGGACAAGGTCATTCAAATCCTCAACATGAACACCAAGAACCTGATGAGCGCACACGGTTGATATCTCGCGGTGCTCCGAACGAGGGGTATCGATACCTGAGTCCCGATGATCCAGCTGTTAGTCCTACCTCTCCTTCATTAGACAAGACACCTAACGAAAAGATTCTAGGTATCCCCATACAACCTCTGGAGCGTCCGCGCCCTCCGCTTTTTCACCTGCCTCTTCCTCGCCATCAGTTTCGTCTGGTGGGTCTTCCTCCTTGTATCCATCTTCGTCAGTCCACCATTGATATACAACCGCGGCTCCGGCTTTACGGATTTCTCATACACAACCTTGACAGTCGGAAACCTGATTGTGAGCCTTTTGTTTTTCACGATTCCGTCAAAACCGATGATTATGTGGAATGTTGTGCTGGCGCTGTTGTTGTTGGTGGATATGATTATTATTCTTGCTGTGCCCAGGATCAGGCTTGAGGAGGGTTGGGTGGGGATTGCGTCTATTGTGTGGGCGGTTGTGATTTCGGTGTATAATGTTGTGCAGGTATATTTCGTGGAGAAGGGGAAGGAAGAAGAGGAAGAGAGATTGACCGGGCGTGTGGAGACGAGACGATCGCTGTTCGAATGGGTATCTGTGTTTGTCGAGACTATTGTGTTGGGTATTATCGCTGTGGTCGCTATTCTGCTTACTGCAACGCTCATTCTACGTGCAAGCGATGCCAGTTTGGAGGCCCCCGGAAAGCGGTATTTGGTCAACAATAGGAAATTCGAAGTCCATCTCGCATGCGTGGGAAATATCACCAATCCAGATGGCAAAACGCCGACGATTCTGGTCGAAGCCGGCGAAACCCCATCTGAACAATCACTTCTACCATTCATTCACAACGCATACTGCAACGGCACAATAGATCGGTACTGCTACTGGGATCGACCTGGCTTTGGGTGGTCCGACAACGCTCCTTCACCTCATTCAGCAGGTATGGCTACCGACGCTTTGTCCGAAGCACTTGCACTTGCAGGCGAAGAAGGACCCTGGATTCTTGTCTCTGCTGGCGTGGGCAGTATATACAGCCGCATCTTTGCCAGTCGTCATATCCACGATGTCAAGGGCTTGTTCATGATCGACCCAACCCACGAAGATCAACTACAACAGATTGGAAAACCAGGTCGAGGCTTTGTCCTCTGGGGTAGGGGAATAATCTCACCTCTTGGCCTGGACAGATTAGCAGGCGCAATCTTCAAGGGCCGTACTCGCGAAGAGCGAGTCTATGGCAAAGCCTCTTATCAAAACGGGAAATATATAAAAGCCAAACTGCAAGAAAACCTGGTCGCGGAGAGTATGACTTCCAGCGAGATTGCCAGCGCGAAAAACATTCAAACACCCGATACACCGTTGGTGGTTGTCAGTTCCGGAGTGGAAGTACGCAAAAACGAGAAATGGGCAAGGCAGCAGGAGGAGATGACGAAGATCACAGACAATTTGGTGAGCTGGGATGTTGTGAGGGGCGCAAACCACGAGGTCTGGACGAGTTGGGAGGGGAGAAAGGTTTTGGAGAGGAGGTTGGGGGAGATTGTGAAGCAGGCTTGATCTGGTTTGGAGTAGTTCTTTTTATGAAGCCTTGTAATGAGTTTATGTTGACGACGAGTATCTTCTTTTTTTCCCCTCTATTTCCGTGTTGGCAGGCTCGAGGACCAGACTGTTGATGCCTTATGAGATTATGCCATGATCTTCTTGTAGCAAAATCATACTCTACCTCAAGCGTATACCATGTCCTTAGGTATTTGTGAATCATCTTTCATTCTCAAAACTCACAGCTATCGAAGTATTAAGATGCTAAGTTATGGATCTAATGTAAGTTAGGGTGATAAAAAAATCAAAAAAGAATCGAAACGACAAGAGTGAGATTTGAACTCACGCATCCGAAGATACAGCATGTCAACCTAATGATCAAGATTAGGGTTATTCAAGTGCTGCGCCTTAGACCACTCGGCCATCTTGCCTTACTACGACTTCTTGGTGCCCAAATATCGCCCAATACAACGATATCTCAATAAAAAGTTTTATCTAAGAATTACGATGGTGATTACAAGAGCTGTCACATTGCCTCTGGAAGAACCATCGCTTGACTGTGACCGATTAGGTACCTATAGCATAGCTAAGTGCATTGAACCCAACGAGTTAATCCTTTCACATCTGTCAAACCGTCTGGGAGAAGGACTGGGAAAGATGTGTAACTATAATACGCGGAACTTAGTTCGTTGTGTGGTCGATCTTTTCGCTGGATGTTAGGTATGAGAGTGGTTCATCTGGCAAAGAAGAAACAATCGCTTTCGTGACTTTCTTCTCTTCCACTGGGAAAAAAATGGATTGTACATGATTGCAGTTATGGTCAGGAATCAAGCGACTGAAGTCCTTTCCATGCAAAGCAATAGACCCACTTGCCACTTGTAGTAGAAGGGTAAAAAAAAATCAAAAAATGCAAAAAAAGAAATTTTCGACAACTGCATGATTCGAACATGCGCCCACGAATGGAATTGATTTCTAGTCAATCGCTTTAACCACTCAGCCAAGTTGCCTTGTTGATGTATTATCCATTGAAGTAAATATTCATATAGACATCAAAACTAATGGACTACGGAAATAAAATCCATCATGCAGTTGGTAAAAGTTCATCTACTAACTTATATCATTGGTGTTCATAATCACTTGCCGGTGTATACTTATCGATGTAGAAAGGTATAAGTGCATTGATCACCCTCTGTTTGATGCTCCTTGTCCAGATTGTCGTCCTGTGTCTGGTTTTCATTGTTCGTCTGACACCTACCGACGGAGTCAAATCCTACTACCAGTGGTACCAGGGAACTAGTCAAACAGTTGGAGCTTTGTCGGTTTTCTTTGTAAGGGGTCTCGGGATATTTGGTATCGTGGTTTTGGCATTTTAATAATCATATCGAAGTAGCATTTTTACGTTTCTCCTAATGGTCGGAATGTGCATTTCGATGTTGTCTTATGCTGTGATATATAATTGAGGTCCAGTGTCTGGTTGTGTTGAAGTATCCAGCATGATATATATCTACGTATGTACACTATCTATATGTTTCAGACTGGAGCGCAGACTGAAAATGTTTCTGCACGTGGCGTACAAATCGAATCTCGAATTGATAGCACCAATTGATGGGTTGGCTGGATTATCTCGATCTATTATATCTGCTCCACCCGACTGGGTACAGAATACATAAGATTGAATCTCTGATACTACGCAGGCACACAAAAACAGTCACGGAAGGAGGCCCAGTCGCAAAGATACCCAATAAATACGAATCAATTCAATGTTTCTATTCTAGTCCCCAAGTATTCGACAATGAGGTGCCATTTTCCAATCCTTCAGCCGAGCTCTGTACCAGCGATAAACAACAACATCCCGCTTGCAATGCAAATGACTATAACCAAGTTTCGTACCGACTCTATTCGTTGAGGTTCGTTCCTGTCAAGTTGAATATCTTATTTCAAGGTTGGTGTTCGTAAAATAGGGAGAAGCGAGGACGGTAAATCTACTTCGAATTTCTATCCGTTCGATACACAGCTATCGGTCCTTACTCTAGGCTAGCGCCCTTAAACCTCTTAGCAAGACGTTCACTATCTGAGTTTGGAGATGCGGATCTAGTCATGAGATGCCGCTGTTTGGGAGCAAGAAAAGGAGAGGGAGAAGACGACGATGCTGCCAGGGTGGGTGCATTGGGTATCCAAGGGCGTTTAGGGGGACGCTCACCACTCTCCTGAAGAATTGCGACAAGGGTTGCCCATCCACTAGTGTTCACGAGTTGCATGCCTTCTGCAGGGTCGTGAGTGGTAGCCACACGGCAGAGAAGTTTTTCCTCTTCCTGTTTGCTGTTAGTATGTAATCTATTTTCTTTCTTCCAGACGACCTACCGCATTGAAAGTTCCCAATCCTCGAAGGAAAGCAAGGAGATGAAAGTCGGACACTGCGCGAATGGCTTTGTTCGGGTCGCCATGGGCTACCAACTTCTTTGCCAAAGTTCGCAGTTCCTGGCTCTCGCCGATAACTTCTCGGTTCTCTATTGGGAATGTACTGTCCACAAATGTAGGAGACTCTTCCGTGGGAAATCCGTGTGTCAGTGTAACCAAAAGATATTCCACGGGGAAACTGGGTTTCGCATTTTCCTGTACGTTGGCGCCATACTCGTTGATCCTGCGGTAAAAGACCTCGGGAATATATCGTAATTTGCTACCTAGGTCGTCATCGTCCTCAGATTGGACAAGCATGACAGATGGATCGGCCGAGGGTTCGATAATATCCGCTCTTACCATCTCCACAGCAGAGTTTGATGCTTGGTACGAACTGACTGCAATAGCCCCATTCTCGTCACCGCTCAAAACACAAGTGACAAAGTTTGACCCGAAGCGTCCCGTCTCACTCCATTTCGTTGCTTTGGGGTGCTGCGCTTGTTGTCGAGAAGCGAACACTATTTCCAGTGATGAGAGATAGTATGAATCAGCGTGGCGTTTGCAGATAACCGACCCATCACCCTTCCCGGTATCGAGGAGGTCAGTAAAAATCACGCCAACCCTCTGTAATCCACACAGCTGGGCAACCTCGTCTATTTCTGCTTCATTTGTCCATTCATTGAGTGTAATACCGTCGACCTCATCCACCTGGGGGGGTTCGTAGATCGCCTGAACGACTGCCTTGATGCCCAAGGGTACTTCGGTGTACTCCTCATAGGTGCCGTATAGGTATCCCAATCGCTGAGTACCAGATTTCCGCCAAAAGTCTAGAAGCCCGTTGATCAAACTCGGTGACGAAAATTCGACGTGATCCACCATGCGGAATTCCTGAGGTTTCAAGGTGATAGCACTTGGCTGACATTTTGTGCAAATGCCTTCAGGCCACTGTGGATGTCCCGAGGGACAGTCTCGCTTGACACGATAGTATGGTTCACTCAACGGCGGCATATAAGAGCTCTTCAACTCCGGTTTATTCGTAGATGAATTGATCTTTCGTAGATAGGAGTGGAAGGAGAGGTGTTTGATTTTCCTGTCGCCCAGATACTCCGGAGCATAGGGTTCCAACGGCATGCAATAGTCGCACATACCCTTGGGTCCGTGTCTGCACATTTTGATGTCTCGAGGCCGTGGAATTTTCCCATCCTTCTTGTCCAAAGCGTTGTCAAGAGCAGATTGCTCGACCACCTCCCATGGGTTTTGGATAATGGCGGATGGCGATGTCGGTCGTGGGGGTAGAGAAACTGTAGACTGAGGTACGGCAGCTCCGTTGAGACGTCGCGATTCGGTCGTGACTCCGGTCGGAGGTTGTGCGCGTGGTGCACCGTTTGAAAGTGAAGACTTTTCCTGATATCCTAGAAATAGTTTGTCTCCGTGACTGGCGACTGTCAGTTTCTGTTGTTCTGAGCTGGGGACCTAAGTTGCTTACGACAAGCCGACTCTCTCTATCGAGACTCCATCCAGACTACTCAATAATCGCTCTTGACCACCGACACCGATAGGCTTATTTGATAGAACGATCGAGTTGGGGTCTGTGTTTTCGGGGAGATGCTCTGCGATCTAAGTTCATTTGTTGTTAGTTGACACAGAATCCTGGGTGCTGCAAAATGTAATATACCTTTGCACTGAGCTCGGTGAACAATTCAGACGGGCTGACCGTTAATCTGAACTGGCCGTTACGGCTCTCGAAACGAAGGACTATCGGCCTCGAGGGGGCCATGGTGGGTAGTCTGGCGATAACTGAAGCGGGGTGGATGAATAGTTTACCGCTGAAGGGGGGAGAAGGAAGAGTAATGAGATAGTAGTGAGATAAATCTTAGGCCATGGTAGATAGTAGATGAAAGGAGAGTGAACAGAAGAGAGAAAGGTGTTGTTTTATGTAAAGAGTGGCTGATTGATCATCACAGGAAGGAAGGAAGCAGCAGCCCTCGGGAGCTTCAATCAGTCGTCATAGGCCAGATGTCGACCTAAACCTAATTAGGTTAACCGGGCAACTAAGCTCCTTCTACTATCTTCTTCCGTTAGCTTCACCCAACATCTCTACATCTACTTTCAAATAGGCTGCAATAACTGAATATGGACGCTTGTTTATTTCATTGTGGTATATGGATATGAAAAAAAATTTACATCAATCGTTCAAATAACAACACATTTCGCCGGCAATCCACAAGGGCCTTCCTTATCCTCCTTGTCCTTCTTAGCCGGGGTTTGTGCCGGTGCAGGGCTAGGCTTGGTGGTAGACTCCTTTGCAGTTGCAGGAGCGGATTGCGCTTCTACTTTCTCCTCGGGGGTGCCATCTAGTCACTTGCTGACACGCTCGTAGAAGGTCTTACCCTGGATCTCGGCGATTTCCAACTCCAAAGCGCTGGGCTGACGGCTACCGTCACCACCGGCCTGAATTCCGTTAGCTAATATTCATTTGTGTCTAGTGTGAGGGGAAAGAGCTTACAAAAGTACCAGCGCCCCAGGGGGAACCACCGTGGACCTCAGAGAGGTTGGTGAGTTGACCGAAAGAGTGCTTGTATCCGAGAGGAACGAAGGAGAAACCGTGGTGAGCCAAAGTGCTCATGGCAGCAATGGCAGTAGATTCCTGACCACCACCGGGGGTACCAGTGGAGATGAAGACACCGGCAGACTTGCCCCAGTAACCACCGCTGGCCCAGATGCCACCGGTCTTGTCCCAGAAGGCCTTCCACTGGGCGGGGAAGTTACCGTAACGGGTGGGGATACCGAAGAGGACGGCGTCGTATTCGAGAAGAGTCTCGGGCTCAGCGATGGGGTAGTCGCCCTTGGGGGGAGCGTACATCTTGGTCAAGACTTCCTGGGGGAGAGTCTCGGCGATTCTGACTGACAGTTAGTAATCACTTCACTTAGGAGGGAAGATGGATGAAACGAACTGATAGATGTCGGCCTGGCCACCAGCAGCCTCAACACCCTTCTTCTCAGCCTCGGCCAGCTTGGCAACGTGGCCATACATGGAGTACTGTACTGGTTAGCTGGTTGTGTTGTGTTGATAGGTGACAAATGGAGGAGTACATACAAAAACGATAGCAATCTTAGCCATTGTGACGACTGGGTATCAAACTTCGCTAATTGAAATGAATAGACTGTGTACTGAATGAGAGAACAAAGAATTGAGTCTAGACGAGAGAGGGGGCAGTGTTTATATACCCTCGAAGGAGAGAGAGGAGGTGCCTTCTTGATAAGTAACCCCACCTGGCCAGGAATGTTATCACAACGAGCTCTTATTGGGCAGATTGGACAGGTACTCAAGCTTACAAAATTCTGACAAAGCACTAGTCCATTCTTGGCCGTAGATTACTGGTACACTTCGATATTTCCGTTGGTTCCCTTCCGAAATCTTAGGGTACGGCAACTACGGAGTAGAGATATATCCGTGCTTCACTTGGAATTGGATTTCTAAGACATGACAAACGTAATAAAGGCGTCATTGGGCGGTGAGACAATTCTCTGCAAGGAATGCCGAATTAATAACCGCCCTACTCTGTACATCATGAATAATGCTGCCATAAGCTAAAGAATTGTACGCTAACTAACCTAGAAGAGGAATGTATGTATGTAGTGATCAAAGTGAATGCCCATGAGTATAGTATACTATTCGAGCAATGAATTCTAGATACAAACGCCAACGCCATCCGGGTATATCTATGCATCGTTAAATCAAGCACTAAAAGACAAACTACATGCCTCGCCCCCGGCCTCGTCCTCTATACCGCATAAATCCACCCCGGCCACGCTCGTTCCTCCATTCCCGCTGTCTCTCTTCCTCCCTCTCTTGTTCCTCACGTATCAAAGCCCGTTCCCTCTCTAGGTCTTCTTCCGTCTTCTCGACCCGTATCTGTGGTTTGGGCAGATTGTCCGACCACCGTGGATGGGCGCCATGTTGACATGACCTCCCATCGGGACAGAATCCAGCTAAATAGTACGGACAAAGGCTCTGACGAACATGCTGTTTTGCGCAGATAGGTCCTAGTGGACAAAAGCCCCGATCGTAATGCTCGCAACATGGTAACCGGGCCGTCTCACGCACATGATGATAAAGACAATCCTCGCCGTTGGGGCAGTATCCAGAGCGCGAAAAAGACGCACACTCGGGCATACGCCGTAGGTTATACTCATGTAGATATTCGCATTTGAAGCCCTTCTTGCACAGACCCTTGAGGAAATGCTTGCAGACTAGGGAGCCGTGCGTGACAGATGGCGCGAGGCCGGATGCATTTGTAGATGAGGTTGTGACTCGTGAAGGGGTGGGGTGGCGATCGGGACAGGTTGGGCCTAGAGGGCAGTGGCCTTCTTTGAAGGCTTTGCAGACTGGGACGTCTGTGGCGAGGCCGAAGCCGAATGTTTTGCGGAGGTAGGGGGTGAAAGAGAAGTTGTAGTCGGGTGGTGGATGGGATACGTCGGCGGTTAGCAGCCGGTCGACGGCTGATTGTACGTCTGTTGCCATGTTGAACAGAGCGGAATTTTGGTTGAGTTGATTTACAGAGTACTCAGATGGAGGAAGCTATGTCACCGAAGAGCTGTTGATTAGCAATGGCGCTAAGCCGGATCTGGAACGGAATTACTATTCATCCATTCGCGTTAAGGTCCACAAGGGTTAGGGTTACGCGCTGTTACTGGACGCCAAGACTTTGCTAGATATAAATCACGTGACACCAATACAGACTGCCCAATCAGAACCCGCGTTTACTGCTCTGGCCAGGTCATTGCACTCTCATTGACAAGCTCAACACTCGATGAAATGTCACGTACTTTGAAGTTTGTACGGACCATGAGCATGAACCTTCCCCGGATTGCTGCTGGCATACGAAGCTGACAGGCGACACCATTCGCCAGGTCTAACCGCTTTGACGCAAGTCCATTCTAGTGTGTGGGCTAACTCCCCAAGCCAACTTAGTTGAGGCTAGTTGCAGGCAGCAGTGACCAGTTGCAGAGATCTAATTGCCTCCTCTCCGTGGGGTGCAGAGTCATTCTGCGGTAGTACTGTCACGGTGTCAGCAACCACTCCGTACGGCGACTACGTATGGAGGCAACCATGCAGTGGCCTTAGACGAGCGATTATCGGAGTGGCAGTAAAAAGAAGAAAAAAGGGATGCGTTGGACTTGTCGTGTGCTGTGTTCCCGTACAGACATGCAGAGAGAGAGAGAGAGAGAGAGAGAGAGGAATTATTCAGGCAAGCGCGCAAAACGAACATCAGCTAATGCAGGTCATGGTCCAACCCCGCCCCAAACGAGTTCACCGTGGTGGATTCATTGGAGAAGAAGAAAAATTTTCACTCATATGCCTGCCAATCAGTGCGATTCATTATAGAACAGTCTGGCTTTAAGATTTAAAAATCAAGTCTCAATTTTTAAGCAAGTTGAACGATGACGGGGAGACACCAAAAGGGCAACCCGCTTGGACCTGTGCCAGACGTCTAATTGGCAGACTACGGCACTTTAAGGAGAAAGAGTATCTCGTGACCTTTTTCTAGCATCATTTCTGCACCGGCTAGCATCTTCATCTCGGACTCCTCTCCAGCGCTGTTCATTCGCCCCTGGCCATATTGACTACGTAATATCTAGCCCAGATCGACACGATCCAGGATTCGTTTTGCGGAGTGCGCTGCATTATACAGAGTACATGGCTTATTGGGGTTGTTGGACATGTGTCTCTGAGTCGAGGCTTAGCTGCAGTTGTCTGGCCCCTCTTCTCGTGAGGCGTCGCGTCAGTGTACACTTTAATAGGCTGAGAAGTGGAGTGTCGATTCATATTGAATCTCAGGATGATGAAGCATTGAGTTGATGGACAATGTGGTGAACTGGTATGCACGTATTGTTGACGATGGTGATTATGAGGATGAGGACGATGTATGCAGAGATTGAAATAGACAGAGAAGTGAATGAGAATAGAATCAATCGAGTAATAGTAGGATAGACATATTGCATGTAGGGAAATAAGGTGAAGCAAGAAATACCCACTTCCACAATTGGGTGCCTGCTTCCTTCCTGCCTGCCACCATCCCAGTCTTCTCTTTCCTTCTGTGCTTCAATTTTTTGCTTTCTCTTCATCCTCTTCCTGATTTATTTCTTCTTTGTCCCACTTACAGCCTCATCGTTTATTCTTCTCCTCGACTCCGATCTGCTCATCTAACCGACGCTCGCTGTCCATCCCCCGCATCTGTTAACAGCGCATCGCATGTGGCATCTATACAATGCGAGATCTGCCTTCGTATCAATATTAATCCCCAATCAGCCACCACCCTGACTGATTGTTTCTGCATCCACCTAACTTCTCCTTCACTACACCTATGTATTCGTTCATGACACCGTCGTTTTCAGCTCCCAACAATGTCTGGCCAGCACCTGCACTGAACAATCCATCGCCTGCCTCAACACCGCCATCTGCTTTGGCCTCTTCGAGTTCCGCAGCATTAGACATTCCCATCTATGCAAATGCCGCTTATTATCCAAATTGGAGGATTTACAAGAAACAGCCACCGTCGTCGCTGAGGCTGGGCTTCGTTTCTCACGTGTTTTATGCTTTTGCTTGGTATGTCGGGTTCATTGATTACGGGATGTTAGCTAACGAACGCAGGGTCAAAGAAGGTGGAACTGTCTATGTATGTCGGTGTACTTGATGGTGGGAACTATTCAACTAACCTCCAAAAACAGCTCAGCGATGAGTGGGCAGACTCGCAGATGCCAGTCGATGGAACAGAGGGCTGTCTCCGGGCCTTTAGTCAGCTCAAACAGCAATATCCACAGTTAAAAGTCATTCTGTCAATAGGAGGCAGCGGCAAAGGCAGCGAGAACTTTGTAAAGGTCGCCACAAGTCCGGCGGCAGTTGCAAACTTTGCTTATAGCGCTCGAGCTCTGGTGGATCAATTCGGACTGGATGGGATTGATGGTAGGGGTCTAAGCTGACAAGCACAGGTTTACGGGTTGCTAATTTGTGCAGTTGATTGGGAGCATCCCTCGGATAGCCAGCAAGGCGAGGGTTTTGTCTATCTGTTATCACAGCTACGAGACGCCCTACCTAGCCCACGGTATACGGTGACTTGTGCATTACCAGCCGGAGAATGGGCTCTGAAATACATCAACCTGGGGGTAGCGCAGCAATACGTGGACTTGTTCATGGTTATGTGTTATGATTTCTCCGGACCATGGCTCGATCGAACGGGTCATCAATCTCAGCTATACACACCATCGAATCCATACAGTACAGCGGCGGCTATTTCCTGCCAGTCGGCAGTGACGTATATACTGAGTCAAAGTGTCCAATCGAACAAGATCCTGATGGGTATTCCGGCCTATGGCCGATCCTTTGTCGGGGCTGACAACGTCAATGAGTCGTACTCTGGGGCAGATGGTGACGATGGCGTGTTTGATTACTGCGACCTTCCTCGACCGGGAGGAAAGGAAGTCTACGACGACTCACTCGGCGCAGCATACAGCGTCGGAGGATCAGATGGCGGTTTCGTGTCGTACGACACCCCACAGACGGTGGAACAAAAGGCGAAATTCGTGACCGACTCTAGACTCGGTGGGTTGTTCTATTGGCACATTACGGCAGATAAACGAGGAGTCAACAGTTTACTAGAAACAGGGTACAACACGCTACACGATTTGTGAGAGGTTTGAAAACAACGATGTATAAATAGCCACAATAACCATGGCGGAAGCGGTTCTCCAAAAAGAAAAGTTGGGCATTGCAAAAAGTCGGTGTTGATGCTTATCGTGATGATTATTTTTTTTTACGGCGGCTTTGTGAAATAAAAGCATTATGCGTGATACGAATGCATGAAACGAAATATGCATAACATGATATGTACCCCGGATTTTGACTTGTAGACTACTCATAAGGAGTACATGGGTAATCTGTAGAATGTGGCATGATCCATGTATATATCAAGTAGAATTGTAGATAGGGCTAGTACTATGACGTGCATGATCTGAGTATGTAGATAAGCAGATATCAACCGTTATCTATCAAATATATCAAAACCTAAGCTAGGATATTGTTAGGGCTAATCCTGGAAGCTCTTTTAGTCGTTAGACGTATTCGATCAGTCTGAAGGACAATGTACAATGATCCATATACATGTAAGACACACGTAAGTCTTGCGGGAGAAGAAATACTTGACCTGATACATAGAGATTAACGTTCCCAACTCGAGAATAAAGCCTCAATGCTAGAATGAGTGTCAACGGGGATGGTCCTTTTGTTCTCTCCTCGGGTGGTTCTCGCTACGGCAGTTGACTGTGCCTGGGGTCTTTGTCTCTGAGTTGTGGCCGTAGGGGAGAATGTTGTGGCTCCTGGTATAGATTTTTTTCTCTTTAAATTAGATATTAGCCTCCAATTTAGAATTCCTTTACTGACCTCTCTCTCTGCTGCTAATTATCTCCTCAACAGCAGGCGTTTCTCTGACTTGAGTGGATGGTATCACAGAAAGCAGCTCCTTCGCATACGCCACCGCAACACCGGCAGCATAGGGCTGCCATCGCTTGTGCTTGTGCGAGTCCGAATAGTCGGATATGCCCCATATAACGAGGCATGGGAACTCGTTCATTAGACCGGCGGCTTCCATCTCAAAGCAGAGTACGCCACCAAGATCAGTGCTGACACAGTCTCGTTCAGCGGCGTTTCTCGTCACTTGGTTACCGGAGGCAACGGTGCCGTAGTGGATTGCGCTGATGTTTTGAGCGGCACGGCGTCCTGGTCGATGTAATACATGGGTTTTGTCGCATTCGTCGCATATAGACCCTCCCCCAACGTGGTCGTAGTTGGAGGCAAAGAGGATATCGAGTCCTGCATAATCTCGCGTAAAGGTTGGAAGGCGACTGAGCGCTGCAACGTATTCCAGAAACCGTCCTTCCCCGCGCAAATGTCGTGCGGTGAGATGTGAAACTGTATTTCGAAGAATTTTGGGTGGCGCGTTGAGAAATCCTGTCCTCTTGAAGCCGCCGCTTGGTGTGGCTTTGCCAATGTCGTATTGCTCTACTCCGCTATGCGTTCTTTCCGGTCTGCTGACTACTACATCTCCAAGTCTGATATCGGGATATGTAGCGGAGGGAACGCCTCCTCCGATGCCAACCATGAGACCAAACCGGATTAAAGGAAATGCTAGTTGGATCTGAGCTGCTACCACGGTGGCTGAATTTGTCCCTAAGGCCAGGTCTCGTCCGCCAGTTCGTTGCAGTTCCCCTTGGGAAGAATCGTACGGTAGAGGGCCAGGTCACAGGAACAGAAAGGTTTGGTGGAATTCAATTCGAAGTCGTCAGGGGTAATGTTTGGAAACAATTCCAAGTCCATTGTGACGAACACTCCGTAATTACGGTATCCTTGAATGATAGAGAGAATGTGGATGGGGCTCTGCCGGCTAGTCAGTGAAAAGCTGGGTAGGACGCTGGGAGCCAGTGAACTTTACGACAAGGACAGGTTGGTTCGTCTTGTCCGCTTTCGAAATCAAAAGCGCTGAGAGCAATTCTGCTGACGAACGTGAGTTCTCCAGACCTCCCCCCCCCCTGGGTTCCCATGCTGACTGAGCTGGCCAGATTGGCATCTTGGATCCCCAAGACATACGACTTGTTGAAACACTGCACAAAGTAGAACAGGTGGTGGAAGGACCTTACCTCTTTGACTATATCCTCTTTGATCCAGTACTAAGAGCATTCAATAATCCCGGTCCGAGTGGACTCGAGCTCGCCGCTGGGGGTCTCATCAAGCTGCACATTCAAGCAGACACGCACCCAGTGTCCACATGGGATCACTGGACCAAGACCGTTTTCAACGTACAGCTTATCTCCGCGCGGGCCTTCGAGGAGATGACTGGTTTTAAGGCCCTATCAACGCCGCAACGTACATCGAGTACGGCCTACCGTTTTATCGCATTCCGGAGCTGCGGTCCATGGTCGCTGGTAACTTTGGAAAACTCAAGAGCCTCGCGCAGTTGGTTCATATGGACAAACGGAAACGTAGAAACCTTACACACTTGAGGGGGAAGACAGGGTCTGGAGAAAGGAGGGCAGTCTCTCCTTCTCTCCGTCAAGGGCACTCTCTTCTCAGGAAGGTGGCGTTGTAGAAGAGAATTACTTTTACCCTAATTTCGACGACGAAGCAACAGAGATTCCGGGTCTCCCTTTTGGTTCGTCTGCGCAGGAGGTCTGGTCTAGGATTTATTCCGCAGGATTGATTACAGGTCGAAACAAACCGAGTATGAATGATCCAACTTCTGGTCACGACGGTGTTTCGACTTGCTGGACTCTATTAGGGATAAGGTATATATATATATGCACGAAGCCGTGCTGGGCGACTGTTTTAGATATCAATTACATATACACTCGAAATAAATACATGTACACTCAACTCAACATGTTACGTCGAGTGCCAAATTGAGAAAAAAATCATACAACACACAAGTATCACAACGCGTCCTTCAACAACTAATCTACCCAAACAGGCCAAACAAGGAAAAGTCTGCACAAATCTTCCTCCTTCTCCTCCTTCTAAAGACCTCAACTGATTCTACTAAAACGCAGAGCCAGGCAGGCAGGGAGAGAGGGAGGTTAAAGAACACCAGCCACCGCTCCCAGTCCCGACTGAATCAATACATCCGTAATATTGAGTTGAGTAGTGAGTGGGTTTGATTGTAATGCCTTCGAAAAGTACGGAATTTCGACGCCGCCGTACACACTCGAATTACCCCTAATAATTATTGGGAGTATGCCGCCTGGGTAAGGGGGTGCCGTGCCTGTGACGAAGCTGAGGACTTGTGTTTGGTTGATGGATGAGCGTAGGGGGAGGTGGTTGTCGCCTGGCATGAGAGTCACGTTGTTTATGAAGGTATTGCCGATTAGGGTGTCGTTTACGTAGACATTGAGGGTAACGTTGCCCTTGCTCTCATGTTAGTATGTATGTATGTATGTATGTGTATAAAAACATAAGAATGGGGAGAAGGGGGGAATACCAGTTCAACGCTGACAACGCTGGGGTTAGGGATGAAGACTGTTCCGTTCATGTTTGTGCCGTCTGCGGCCGGTGTGAGTGAGATCATCATGTTTTGTAATTCGAAGCCTTTGAGGCCGCCCATTCCTTTCCCCCAAGAAGTCAGCATCACTATATATTTTTTTTCCTACAGCAGCGATGAAGCAAAAAGGGGGGTTACCTTTCATAGTAATGGTCTTATTAAACGTAACGGTGGTCTTGGGCAACGGCCCTTCTTGGAGTTGCGGCCTTCCAAAAACATTCAACTGGAATTCCTCGGAGCTCAGCACCGCCCTCGAGAAATTTGTCACCGCATTGATATCTTGAAGATTCAATACAGTATCGAAATGAATAACAGCTCCATCCTCGGCTTGTGACTGTGGGACTACGACTACTGCCAGTGGAGCTGATGAGCCGACTAGTGTGATGGTGGCATTAAATTCGAAGATTTTCGGGTGGTAGATGGCTTTGTTGCCGAGAACCTGGGTCTGGTTGACACGAATCGTATTTGGGGTGGGTTCGCTGAAGGCCATTCTTGTGATGTTGAGGGTTGACCTGTTGACGGCGTCTTGCGCGATGCGTGGGTAGCCTATGTATACCCTTTTTGCCACCGGGGGGAATTGATATCAGCATTTTTCTTTGTGTCTGGTGGAAGGAGGAAAAGAAACTTACAGAGGCAACGAGACAATCAACACCGACGCCGCAAAGATGATCAAGTGAACCCACCACCATCTCTTGAAATGCGCGAGGACTTTGCCGAGAAAGCCTTGCGGTTTGGCGGGTTGGGCGTTGACGGGTTGGGCGTCAACGTGCTGGGCGTCGAGTTTGTCGGACATATTGTGTTCTCTGCCTTCGTCCGGTGTATCAATTGCACAGAAGGATGATCTATCTGGCTGGCCTGCTGGGGGGTTGGGGTTGGGATGAGTTTTTGGAGGTATGTAAGACGGGGCGGGTGTTGAATCAAACGAGCGTCATCGGCCGAACCCCCTATATAACTATATAACCACTGGGCATATACTAACTACTACGTAGTAGGGTTAAACCGGAGACTGGTTATAGACGGTTGTAGGCAAGTCTATTGAATGCTATTTGTATTAAATAATTTCTGGGACGTCGACCCATTTGTTACCAGAGTCAGGGTCACACGAACACTGCATGTTCCATACATACCATAGTACACTTGTGGTATACAGTATCTGGCCTTGCCTAGCATGCATCCCTCTCTCTTGGCTGCGCCGAGTCTGATACCTGTCCTATATATACTACTTCATAGGTACTCTGTACTATGAACAAGTTCGAGATTAATAAGTATTACTATTAACGTACTCGGTAGTATGTATGGAAGAGGACTACGGTATGATGTCTGTCTGTACGTTGACTTGACTGTGCACTGTGGTATTGCCGTGTCGGCCAAGAACATGCAGCTAGTGGACATGACAGGTCTTACACATGCCAGAGCCGTTTTCTGGATCAGATAACAGCCAACTAACTACAAGCCTAGGGTTGTCTAATCATAGTACTCATAGTACCCCTACAGAGTAGTAGTGAATAGTCTATCCCTCCCTGATCGGTGGGGGTACATGGATGGTATCGATATACTACTTACTTACATAGTACATACCAAAGTAGACTCAAATGAGTCAAATCCCCCCGCAATACCCCATGTTAGGCTAACTTGGATTCAGACTTAGTCAGTACAGCTGATCTCCACGGTTCCCGCTTTCGGCCGTCTCTGAGAAGTGAGCACCGCCAATCAGCTCCCACACGCCACAAGCCAAGACTCAGTTCGACCGAGTTTAGTTAGGTTTGGTGCGTTAAGCACTTAAGGTAGCGTCGTATATTACGTCTCTTACCGTTATTACGTACATAGTACGTGCGCCTCCAGTCCACTTCATATGAGGTGAGTCTGATGAGTACGTACCCTGTCTGTACCAACCATGTACGGAGTGACATGGGAAATAGATTGGGTTGCGACCGTTTTCGATACTTGCGCCGAAGCCACACACTTTTCTTTTTTTCCTAGTTCTTAATTCTTAATTCTTAATTCGTATTTCTTTATTTGTTCCTTTTCTATCTCCTCGCAGTGCTTGGTACGTACTTGGTACTTGGTACTACTGAGTAAGTACTTGTACTTGGAGTGCCGAGGCTTCGGACATGATCACGAGCTATTTACATGGATGCTCCGTAGTAGATGCGGGGGGCGGTTATGACTCGACGACTCTGTAGTATGTACTACATAATAGGTAGGCTATTATGTAGCGTGTACCACGTTATCCTAGATAGGTTAGAATTGCACGTGTTTACGATAAGCGACTGGTTTGCACGAAGTAAGTAGTCCTACGGAGTATGTACCAGAGGATAATAATCTGATCGATCGTCCGAGATTATTTTCGTGCATTCGATACATCCTTGGCATACCAAACAAAAGCATCATTCGCAGAAGAGCATGGAGAAGTGAAGGGAAAAATCGGGATCACGATCCGACCCGGCAATTGAACAGAAGAGAAAAAAAAAAAAGGGTATCAATGAAAAGAACAGGACCGTGCCGTACAGAAGAAATTTAGCGAGAGTGCTCATAGTAAAAGTGTGTGTGTGTGTGTGTGTGTGTCCGTGTAAAAAACTATATACGCGAATGAAAATCATGCAGTCGGCCTTTTTCGCGCAAAAATGCTGCGCGTGCGAGACTTGCTGCGTGGCTTCTTCTCCGATGCCCCGGTGTCGCGCTCTCGTGATTGTCGAGAGCGCTTTGAGTCGTCCTCATCACTCATGTACTTGTCTTTGTAGATCCTATCGACCAGTTAGCTCGTGTCGACCCATCATCCTTGGGCGTTTGAAACGTACCAGCTATTTCCAACCATGCTCATCCCTTTGGCTTCCGCCAAGCGATAATAGTGAGCCGCCTTTTTCAGGTTCTTCTTACATCCAATGCCCTCGGCGTAGCAGAATCCTGCCTCCGCAAGAGCATCGGCATCGCCCCACTGCGAGGCAATCTCAAAGCATCGTAGTGCCAACACTTTATCCTGCTCAATACCCCAGCCATTCAAATGGCTAACCCCGAGCTCGTAAATGCCAAGAGCAAACTGCGCCCGCCGAGCTTTACGAGCAGCCGGATCCTTACCACCTGTGGGCGCCTCATCATCCTCGCCAATTTCTAGGCCGGCGGAATCAACGGCTTTTCGCAGCCATTGAACACCCTCCTTTTGATTGGCTCGCATGCCCCAGCCGTGTCTACAAGCCAAGGCATACAATAGCATGCCCGTCGGATGGTTTTGCTTTGCCGCAATCCGCAAATGATACGTTGACTCCTGCAGCGCCCCCTTTTCATGACATTCAATGCCCTTCTCGACGTGTTCTTCTGCCGTTTGCTCCATAACTGGTGATGTTGTAGCTGTGGTTTTTGCAGTGAGCGGCCGAATGGTGCTGTTCGACTCGGTTGATACCGACATCGTATCGTCTAATCGCTCGCTGTATGAACGTTGCAAAACAGGACGCTCCCCCGTCTCTCGAACAATTTCATGAGACTGGCGTACAGTGGCTGCGGGCACGGTATCCAGTGGGTCGACGCGTGTAGCCACATCTAATGCAGCCTCAGCCCCGGGTTTCGGTGTAGGCGCGTCGGACGCAATATTGACTGGCGGTTCTTTCGACCGTGCCTCTGGCGAGGGGGGGTACTCCGATGTAGGTGAACTCTGGAAAAGCGGTTCTTTCCATTCAAAGTGAGGCGTTTGTAATCCGGCAAACACTAAAGAATTTCTCGAGACCATCCGTCCTCGCGGAAGCGAATACTTGGCGTAGACATATGATGATACAGCCGATGACGGTGGTTCTTCGCCCACTACAGACATGGGCCCTGCCCCCAGCACAATTGGAGCTGGCTTGTTTTCTCTTCGAATTCCATTTGTCGGGCGCTGGTCGATAGCTGGCGTCGAGGCGTTGGAATTTGACTGGCTAGGTGTTTCGGAAGATATAACCGGTGACGGCGCTGGAAGACTCATACTCGTGCTAGAACGACTGAGCGGTCGAGAGAAGTTAAACGACGGACGCGGCAGATAATTGGAAGCTTCTGAGCTAACGGATGGCGACCGTGGATGCGACCGGACAAATGGAGACATGGGCGAATGCGGCATGGATATTCCGCTGCCTGTAGATAACTTTCGAGACTTTGACCAAGTCGAACCGCCGTTGGAACTGGTATAGTCGTCATCCGAGCTCTCTACCTGTCCGTTGTTATAATATAGGGACGGCGGAATAGGCGATGCGGGGGCTAGCGTAGCTGACGCTGCTGAGGGAGGCGGAATGGAATCGTAGGATGACTCGCGAGAGGTCGAGGGTGTGCGAATGTGAGGCATTGTATTTGTAGATAGCGTACTAGTTGAGCTGTTTTGTAACGACGGATCCTCCTCTGGAGATTCTGCTCTTAGCGAATGAAAGTATTCCCCCGCAAGGCCTTTGTTCGGGTCTGCGTCCGGAATCGGTGCCAGATCGGAGTCATCCTCTTCACTGTGTAGAATCGATAATCCACTAATCCGGGGATGCTGCGACTGGGGCCTGAATTTCGGTTCTTCCGCGAAAGCATGATGCGCATTGGGGTCTGGGCTTCGAGCTGCTCTGCGCGGAGCCTGGTCCGGACCAGAGCGAAAGTATCCAGGTCGAGGCTGCGACAGCGATCGTGCAACGCTTTGCGGAGGCAATCGACTCATCCGCCGGTCTCTTCGCATCGACTCATCGAGTTGTCTTGCCAGTGCCCGACTCTGCATCGCAAATGCGTCGAGCGGAGAGAGGTTGGGAGGGACTTCGCCATCGAAGTGTTCAACGCGCGGTGACGGCATGTGAGGAGTCGGATTCCCTCCGGCGGAGTCGGCGCCAGGATAAACATCGAGTAAATCGAGTCGAGAGGACATGTTGATTCTCGACGGCCCTAGCCGAGTGGAAATAACGGCGCAATGGTGGTGGTTGTTGTTGTTGTTGTTGTTGACAAACAGGAATGATGATGGCCACGTCCCGAGAAGGCGCCGACGAGGAGTCTCATTGGGGTTCGGGGTTTCGACGGTTGGAATAAAATTGTCGATGCACGTGAGGTCGAAATGTATGGTGGTTAGATTTTGAGGTGAGACATGTAGCTGTAGCAGGAGGCGACGGTTTCGACTTGTCGTTGGTCTAGCAAAGTGTGGGCGGATGGGGAAAGGAGTGACGGCCCAAGACAAGTGGAGATTTCAGGACTGATCGGACAGATTAGGTTGGCTAAAAAGGAGCGGACACCTGACAGTCAGGGACAGCAGGCTAGGATGGATAAGCCTCGATGCGGTACGTAGTAGTTTACGTCGTAGTACGTATGTTTATGGCAGCAGATAAGTAGTTTCAAAAAAAAAGAAAAAAAAAGAAAAAAAAAGAGAAAAGCTGTCGAGGCACAGATCGCAAGTAAGAGAGCACGATGTGTGTCGCACAAGGGGTTGTTGACGAAAGGATGAAGCCAACAGCCGCCTCCGGACAGAAAGAAAGAGGGACGGCTGGCCAGGACCAATGACAGCCCGAATGTGGCTCGCCAGGAACACTAGCTTGACGATTATTGCTTTCTCTTTGCTCGTGCCTGACGCTGGTGAGAGGATGGAGTAGTTGCGTTACGTGGTGCTACATAAGTTAACTACTGACCATGACCTTGTCTAGCTCTATCTCGGTATCCTTGCATCATACAGAGCACTCGTAGTTGTTGTTATCTGAGCTTCGAGGAGTAAGATTGAACTGGACCATTCAGGGGTAAAGCTAAAGACTAAAGCGTGGAAGCGCGGGAAATTGTCTGCCCGTCTTGGCATCTTGGCACGAACGCTGTCGATGTTGTATTGTTGTTCTTTTGTTCTGCTCTGCGCTCTACTACGCGCGTATTGTTGACATTCGAGCTAAGAATAGACTGTCCATCCTTTCTCGAAGCATCGTGGGTGTTCTGTGACGGCGCACGACGGACAGTCTGACATGACGATCGTCCACGACTAAACAGGCCCGGTGTGATATTCGGGCACCATTCCAGAAGAGGCTTGACGCGGTAATCCAACACGGATCCTGGGGGTTTGATTGGCTAATACCCCCGTCCTGTCTGAAAGATTCTGTCACGGTAATTAACCAGTCCGTCGACGCTTGACAGTGTGAGTGTGTCCTCACTGCTACCACGGCTCAGTCTAAGAACGCACCTGCATGATTAAGTTACCCCGGCCTCGACCCTGACTCTCACTACGTACTATACTACGTACTCTGTAGTACTATGGTACTTGAATATCTGGTACAGAGTCCATCTGACAACTGTTCCACACTGGTTGGCTATGTCTCAGCTAGTAAGTTAAGTTACCAGACCAGAGCTGTGTTTACATAGTAATAACTGTTTATGGAGTCTGCAATCTGGATTGCGCCCCGCACAATCAAGAGCTGGGGCTCCCCCGGAAGAGGTTAGCTCGCCCAACGCTGTCCCAAACAAGGTTGGCCGTTTAACCTTTTTTCCGTTTTCTTTTATATCAACGTGTTTCGCCTTTTTTTTTTTCGTCGTTTGACTATATTTCTCTCCATCTATGACCGCCATCTGACGAGAAACACATTGTGCGCAGTGCAAAATGGGTCGTCCATTCCTCACCCTCTTCGGCGCGGATCCCGCCCTGGACCCTCTCCACCCTTACGAAACCTCATGGCTTCTCTCGCCCGTCCTCCTGGGCCTCAGCCGCGCTGTAATCGCCGTCTACATCTTTTTCTGCATCATCTACACCTACGTCTATGACTCCACGCACAGCAACTCCGTGGCCATCGGGCAGTCGTTCAGTTTCTTCACCATCCTCAATTTCTGGGGTATGGGCTTCTACTTTTTGGTGTCCGCCGTGCATACGTTACTCTATGCGGCGACGGGCCGGTCTGTGATTTTGGATCGTTTGCCGCGCGTGTTCAGGGCACTGCATGCGCTGTTTTATACGTGTGTGGCGACGCTTCCGTTTTTGGTGGTGGTGATTTATTGGGGGGTGTTGTATAGTGGGTCGTGGTTTAAGGACTGGTTTGGTGCTTGGAGTAACGTCGGTTCTCCCTTCGCTTCTTGCTCAAATAGAATAAATAACATAATAATACTAACTGGCTGAACAGATCTCCGAGCACGGCCTAATCGGCATTTACTCTCTTCTAGAAGTCTGCCTGACAACCACGCCCCCCCACCCTCTTATCCATCTCGCATTCCTCATTCTTATCCTCTTGCTTTACCTCGCCCTTGCATACCTGACCCACTACACCCAGGGCTGGTATACATATTCCTTCCTTGACCCCGGCGACCATGGTCAACATAGCGGGAAAGTTGCCGCGTATTGTTTTATCATCTTGGCGGCTATTTTGGCTGTGTTCTTTGTGACGTGGGGGTTGATCTGGCTAAGACGGAGGTGGACGCACGGCGAGATCAAGAGGGCGAAAAAGGATTTGGTGCCGGTGTATGGAGATAATTCGCATCTTAGCCATGGAGACGAGGAGACGACGACGACGACGACGACGCAGCAGGTGAGGGTGAAGGGGCCGAATGAGTTTTGATCTATTGACTACGATGTATATGGACTGACTGTTTTTGTGGGTGCGATGTTATATACCCTTGGATTTTGACGGGAGGCAATTTTGATATTTAATGCGTTTTAATCTAGTTATATAGTTGTTCACTTAACATGCTTTCATCTTCACCTACTTCATAGTATGCTGCTTCCCCAACGAAAACAGCGGTATGAGAATACATACTGTAAACAATCATCGGGAAAAAAAGGAAGATAAAACGGGATACCTATGTCGCCAACCATGATCCACACCTGGAAATCAATAGTCTCGAGAGTGTTGTGATAGATCATAGTTAACGTATCGTAGTGCAGGAAATTGTACCCACGAATCACGCTTCCCCTATATCCTCCCCCCGGCTTCGGGCTCGGCTGCTCTTCGGCTCTCCGAAACAATGACATCTCCCGATAATAACCCGTAGGTAACTTACAACAAAACGCCAAATTATTTAACTATTAAATTATTCCGACAGGCCATCCCTGTCGACTGCATCAATCCCGCTTTGCAGATCTATGTTGTGAATGGAAATATCAATATCATACACCAGAACCTGACACGTCGGCTTGTCACCTGGAGATGTAACTACCTCCTTACTGGGGCAGTCGCCCAGCCTGTGTCTACCACATTTCACCTTCTCTGGTCATTTCTTCCCCAGGAGTGACTTTTATTTGCAATTAACTATTGTATGATTTAGCTTTTATGTGCACTTGTCGAAATGTCTCCGAGGCGCGCGCGTGCAGTAACGGTCCTAATCAAGCTATCCACTCAATTGTCCAGATGGTCCCACTGGTTAGTTACTAGCTTTCTCGATAAAGTGACTAGACCTATGTACGTAGTAGAATCTTGCCAGGAGGCTGGAGTATGCACTAGGTACCTACCTAGCCTTAATATGATTATGGCCGACCGTAGCAGATATAACCCCTCTTTTTAGTATTACAACACAAGCGCGATGGACGCCGATCTCTACCCTCATCGAGGCTTCATGCTCGACACAGGCCGCAAGTTTTTCCCCGTGGATGCCATTACCAAGCTCCTGACACTCCTGCACCGCTACAACTTCAACGTCTTCCACTGGCACATCTACGATGCGGAGAGCTTCCCGCTTCTCTGGCCGGCGGACCAAGAAGACGGCGACTGGACTTTGACGAATGCGAGTCGGAAATTTAGTCATACGCGCCATTTCTACTCACCGCAGGATATTCAAGATGTCGTCGCGTATGCCCAGCGGTTGGGGATTCGGGTTTATCCGGAAACGGATATGCCGGGGCATAGTGATATTTGGTACGTTTCGCATGGTTAACCATGCCATGTATCATTGCACCAGAACAAGTCGAACCAATCTCTAACGGCAACAAAAGGGGATTCTGGAAAAGGGACCTGGTAGTCGGAACCCCAGATCTGGAGAAGCCAAACGCCCAACTCGATATTAGGAATCGCATGACACTTGATTACATACGCGATCTGGTCTCTACTGTGGACCGATATTTTGATTCTCCAGATTTGCACCATTTTGGTGGCGATGAAGTTGCCATGATATGGCGAACAGAAGACGATAGAAAACTCCTCACCACGTTCTTCGACTGGCTCAGGACCGTCTGCTCTCCAAACAAGAGCCCCATTATATGGGACGATCTCATAACCGAGCCAGGAAACAGTCTTGACGACATTTCCACGGACTGGGTAATTCAAACCTGGCACGACGGTGTGACCCAAAAAGTGCTTGAAAAGGGCCATCGCGTCATTGTCTCGGAGTCTGATGCGTTTTATATTGGGAATGCAGACTACGACAAGATCACAGAGTTTGTGTTTCCGAGGCACCGGAATGTGCTGGGGTTTGAGGTTGTCTGGTTTACGTCGGAGGGAGATGATCCCTATGATCTCGAGCAGAGATGGATTGTAGAGCCGCTTAGAGCTGCGGCGGGCATAAGGAGGCCGCGCTGAGATAGGCCTGGCCTGTTTAGCCCGGCATTACGAGCGTGGTAGTAGATGTCTACTGCATCGTATCCAAGTTTGATATCCACCACATAGAAGTTACTAAGCAGGTTAACTAATATCAATGCTATGACTCGTTAGTTCCATATTTGCCCTTATCAACATCAAAAGCTGAGCTAGACACCATATACCACTAAAGAAATGGTTGCTATCTTGTCAAACATCGGACTAATCGTGCGAATCGCATTTCCTTTTCCGGATTAGTGTGAAGATTTGAACAGGCTAATGAGCTAATAAATTAGTGAGGAAGCTTTTTTGGGATTATTAAAGTGTAAGATCAGAGTCTACTGGCTCGTTGAGAAGGATTGATATTTCCCTCTAGCTTGTTGTACCTTAACATTCATCATATCTATTATCTGATAATCTATATGATTTTGTGAACCAACGAATTAATTTGTACCAGTCAATCTTTGGTATGTATGGCATCATTAAATCTCCGACCGGCCTCGGCCTCTAGCCTCATGCAAGGGATTGAGCCGACTGGCATATCATGGAGCTTGGTTACTCAGGCTAACTAACTACTTATAGCAAGGATAAAGCCCTAATTCAATATCTTCTATAAAGCGATAATACCATGAGGATTGTACACGGGAGCCCTCCACAAAGATGAATTAATTAATGATTGTATGAATAACGTTGTATATATTATGATTAACATCATGAATTGACGATTGTGCCTCTGCTCCTCAAATCAGTTCCTCACATCATTCCGATTCCAGTAATCAACAAGAATTATACGCATGGCCTGTGTATCTTTACTTAGAAAAACGATATCCCGCCCTCTCCTTTGCAAACAACAACCACATTCCCTCGTACAATGCATCAGCACCACACCAGGCCTTCTGAAGGAGCCTCTGTCCCGGTAACAACATCCACAATCGTATGCGCAACAGCCACCCAGTGCTTTACATGCGCGTTGAGTTTCCTCCTTAGTAAATGACAAGATTCCATTACGAAAGAGATCTAGCTGTCGAACATAACAACCCTTTGGTCGGCGAAGCAAGTACTGATAATAGTCATGAGTGTTTACCCACCAGACTTTATTGTACCCCGACAGTCGTTTTTGAGCCCCCTCAATAGTTTCCTCTTCATCTTTCGTCAGGTTTCCGGTGACTTTTTTACGTTTCTCGAGACTGTGGACGATGTCGGCATCGGCAACTTCGGCTTGCATTAGAGCCATGGCTTGGAACTCCAACTTGAGAATTTCGTCAATCCACAATGTTTGAAACCATCTGAAACGGTAAAAGAATTCGACAATCTTGACCGCGTTCTGTGTATGGTAAGCCTTCTTAGCGTGACCGCGATCAATCAAAGCTTGTTCGATTCGAGAGAACATCTTGATAATCAAGGAAGAATTTGATTATACAATGAATAGAAAAGAGGAAAGGAAAAATGTAAAGTAAAAAGCAGGAGGTGGTGACTATATACCTCCTGCCTTGCACAGGCAGCCGCTCCTTTCATAGGCGGCCGCTTCCACAACGTACATACAGAGCCTAACCCAATCATGAAGAACTGAAATACCATGGTTCGAAGGAGCCCAACAACTGGTGAATACCTCAGTCAACCTGTGATTGTTAATTGCTGCTAGCAGAGCAAGGCCGGTGCGGCTTTTCACACCCTTCTCCGGATGAACCGTAGGTGGTTGTAACTGTAGCGATCTGTATATAATCAAAGAATTCAATACATGAAACGATCTCCATCGTCATCTCCTCTATGAGAGTATTGGGTAGGAAGGACTTCCGCAACAACATTCCTATTCAACCACGAGAGTCAGTCTTGACCATATCTATTTTCCAAATCCCAGAACTAAGATGGTGTTTTGCGATAACTTACTGCTGCCGCCTCTGTCTTGCATAAAACACCAAATCAATCAGTTTCGACAATCTACAGGTGATGTAAATCGCAATAATAAGAAGAATACAGTCGACAGCCCACATCAGTTTACAACATTGACGAAAAGAGATGAATCTTCAAACCATCTTCTCCGGAGGAAGTATGAAGTGTGATAACAATGAAAAACCCAACAGTGGTGCTGGGATTATCAAGAGGTTACTATCGTTCAGGAGAGTGGCCTGTCACCATAATTTTACTTTACCCATACCAAGATAATACCTCATTTTAGAGTTTCATTTTGCGATAGATAGATTCAAGGTCCTACCTTTTTCTACATGTCAATGTAGATAGCTTGAGAGAGAGAGAAATAGATAAACGATCATGTATCATACTTATCTTTGTATCAAGCATATTTTGTACTAAGATGGTAAGACATATCTACACATAGTCCCCATATTCTCTATAGAGCATATTAAGAAAACCACCTTCTTATATCTGCTGATTTACACTAAGGTGGGATAACCTTTGTCTGATATTACAACAGTTATACCCCATCCAGCTCCCTTTATACTAGAATAAATAAATAAAAGAATTGAATAACAAAGTTGATAATTATCTGTAACAAGTTATATAAAGAGAATACCATAATCATCCATTCAGATGGTTAATACTCACTGAGATATTGCTATTAGTGAGCCTTGAATCTATCTCCTAGGGTGTTCTAGTTGGGGTCCTCTGCCATCTGCTCAATTGGTATATTTCGCCTTGGCATATATAGTTTATGCAGGAGGAAAATGATATTGTTTAGATTTAAGGGTGACGAAGTAAGTTACTATAGCGACTATTGTTGTGACAATGGCAAGGTCCTGGCGACTATAACTACCGTTTATACCCCAGATTGCTTGTAAAGACTATAGCCGGGTCAGTGTATAGGAAAGAAAATCAAAGAAAAAAAAAGGATAGGGTGAAGATTTGAATTAGGGTTAAGTTAGGCTATTGCTTTGAAGTTGAGAGATAAGATGCGGGCGGGGTATGTTGATTATCCTCTACCTTGGTATGTGATGGATCACTACGTCCAGATAGGATGGTTTGATGTGTTGGTGGTTAATTAAAAGATGCCAAAGGGGCAATCTGGCAGGTAAAACAAGCCACAGGAAAGTTGAAGGGTTTGCTCTGGAATCTAGAGTTGTTCTATGGCTTTTGATCCAGTCTTGAGAATAGACATGAATTTGTCCAATGTCTACGGTTGTGGTGTGGAGTCTACGAAATGATGCGCGGTATCATAGGAAGCTAAATGGTGTTTCAATTCTTGAGACTATCTAGATTTCATTTATATTGGGAAGATCTTTCAAAGCCTGTTCCAGTATATCCACACCTTCCAGCATTGTCGCTTCATCGATGACAAGTGATGGACAAACTCGAAGTCTCCTGCCTGCTGCATTCGCCAAAAGGCCCCTTTTCAGACATAGGTCCACTAGTCGTTTGCCAGTTACTCGGCCTTGTGGATGCGTTTCGTGAATGTATATGCTCCGGAAAAGACCTTTGCCAGTAACGGTATCAAAGTAGGGTGAATTGATTTCACAAAGTCTCTTTTCGAAGACTGTGCCAAGTGTACGAGCTCGAGAAAGGAGTTGCTCGTCGAGAATGACGTTTAGGGCAGCTAGGGCGACAGCGCAAGCTAGCGGATTTCCCGAGAACGTAGAGCCGTACCTTCAAGCATGAAATTATTAACCTTGATTTTGGGGTAAGGATACTGGAATTGGAACTTACTGCCCTGGTTCAATGGCCCCCATGGCATTAGTGGTTCCCAAGACGGCCGAAATGGGGTACATGCCCCCAGAAATAGACTTTCCAAGGATCACCATATCAGGCTTGATATTGGCAGATTCGTATGAGAACAAATATCCGGTTCGACCCAGTCCCGCCTGTATTTCGTCGGCAATGAAGAGAATGTTGTGCTTTGAACAGAGCTCGCGTACTGCTTTCAGGTACTCGTCCGTTGGGGCAAGACAGCCGGCATGTCCCTGGACACATTCAACTAGGAACGCGGCAATGCGTGAGCCGCACTTGGTGAATGCCTCCTCGAGATCTTCAATCACGCCGAAACGAATTGCGTTACCGGCACAGTAGGGACCTACATTTGGCATCCAGGGTCCGCAATCTGAAGAATCCCGTTAGTGTTGATCCTGTGTTTAAGGGCGTATCGTAAACTCAGCGCATATATACTTTTTCTATAATACTCATCCGTAGATCCAGATAAAAGGCTTAGAGAACGACCGTGGTAGTTTGACTCTGCAGTCAACACAATAGCCTGGTCTTCTGGAATTCCTTTTCTTTTATAGCCCCATGCGCGTGCAAACTTAATAGCCATATCAACCGCCTCTGCACCACCATTCAACATAGCAACTTTATCAAACCCAGTCACCTCGCAGATCTTCTTGCAAAACATGGCATACTGTGCCACGTGAACACTTCTCGATGGTATGGCTAGTTGTTGACATTGTTCCATCATTGCTTGCACAATCTTGGGGTGACAATGCCCCTGGTTACATGCAGAGAAGCCGCCATTGAAATCAATGTATTTCTTTCCCTCAAGATCCCATAGAAATGCTCCCTGGCCTTTTGTCATGATGACTTTGTGACTGGGCATGCCTTCGACACTGTATAACGAGTCGTAGTGTAGGTAGTCAGCAGTAGAGTACTGCGACTTTTCCTCCTGTTCCTCTGGATCATCCATAGCCGCTGAGACTAGCAATGATGGGGGCCCCTCAGAAGGTACGATTTCGACTGAAGAGATTGTTGTCGAAGCCATGCTGAGACGCGTATTCGGTATCTGGGCAATTCGTGCAAGTAGTGAAATGTGCAAGAGTACAGTGGAAAAAATAGGATAGCCTTCTTTATATCGCTTTGGAGCTAATGGCGAAACATGAAAACTATAGACCCCTGCTACTTCCTTGAATGCAGCCGTCTAAATAATCACGCCCACCACCAGGGACAACCCATGGCATCCTATACCTCTACTACGACCTATACCTTCTATTCATACTGACGGACTAGATGATCTAACGCAGAATAGTTACACGATTCGCAATCTTAGGAGTTCGCATACATCTATTATCTCAATTCTCACACTGTTGTTGGCTGTCACACATCGGAAGCCAGTCCGAACCCGAGAAGCCGAGATTGCGGAAAAATTGCCCTTTTCGGCAATTTTCAGTCAACTCTCCAAAAGCAGACATGCGTATCGCGATAGTTAGCTAAAAATTCCAGCTAAAATGCCTGAACACCAAGATAAGGTCTTGAGCCCCGCAGCGCATGTATCCTATCTTAATGTCTCGCAGATATACTAACTCTAGGATACATCTATGCTGTGATTATTTCCTGAGACAAGAAAACTTTACTGACTGAACTTGAGCAAAAGTAGCATATACAGTATGCCTGGTACAATGGGCTCAATGGCAAAGTCAAACATCTTGGTGGTGGGATTTGGGGGTATAGGCACAATAACTGCATATAACCTGGAAGCAGGTGGTCTTGCGACAGTGACGGGTGTGCTGCGATCGAATTATGATATGGTAAAGGAACGGGGCTTCAAGATTTGGTCGTGCGATCATGGCGATATCCCATCTTGGAGGCCTTCTACGAGTAAGCATTTTCCTAATTTGTTCCTAAGGAAGGAAGGAAATCTCAGGGGAAGAAATTGAAAAAAAAAACAAAAGCTAATTGATGGTTAAAGTATCCAAAAATGTACCAAATGTCGAGGCAGAGTCGCTCACTCCATTTGACTACGTTGTTGTCTGCACCAAGAATATCCCCGATATTCCTCCCACCGTGGCCGATATCATCGCCCCCGCAATCACCGCAGGCCATACGGCAATTGTACTCGTCCAAAACGGAATCAATATCGAAAAGCCGATTATTGCTGCATTTCCATCTAATGTTGCTATATCCGGGATCTCTCGCATGAGCTCTGCCGAGCTTGCGCCTGGCCAAATATTTCACCAGGACCACGATATCCTGATCATTGGTGCATTCCGAAATCCGAATCTAGAACTCAAGACGGAACTGAAAGCTGCAAAACACTTTGCTGATTTGTACAATGCAGGTGGCAAAGCAACCGGGCAATACGATGAAGATGTGACATTCATGAGATGGCGGAAACTGGTTTATAATGCTTCTTTTAATTCTCTATGTGCAATCACTGGGATGGACACAACAAAGCTTCGTCTTTCGGGGTCCGCGGTTCATGAGCTTTTGCTTCCGGTCATGCTGGAGATTAAGAATATTGCGAGGGCTGCTGGTGTCAAGCTGGCTCCAGACCAAGAGGAGGTATCCTTGGCTGGGGATGCTATCGACGCCTATTTCCGGCCGAGTATGCAGCAGGATATCGAGAAGGTAATCAATCGCAAACCATCCCACTGTCTTGAGAAATTGAGGATATTTTCTAATGTCACTTATTTCAGGGCAATTATATGGAAATGGAAATCATAGTTGGCGAATCTGTCAGAGAAGCTCAACGTCTCGGTGTCCCCGCGCCAACCCTAACGTTTATCTACTCTCTACTGAAGGTTTTGCAGTTCAAGACCAAAGCCAAGAAAAATCTCGTTACACTCCCACCTATGAAAGATTATGGAGCCGGTGATATATTGGCTGCGTTTAAGAAAGGTCAATCTTGATCTTGACTTGAGGATGTTGAAGTTTGCCTACCGGTATCTACCGGTACCGAATGTGGGATGCCGATCACTGATAAGAGGGCCAGCTCTAAGTACATGCTGATAGAAATACGTAGACTATGACACTAACTTAAAATCTACCGTATGAATCGGGAAACCCAAAAAGAACGCAAATTGAACGATCCTATTGGGCTTTGTAGGCTTATCATTAAGGTACTAATTACCTAGCTTCTCAACAGATAAGACAAATTGGCAGAGGACCCCTCAATGGCTGGGAAGCTCCTCTGGGCAGAGGCTAGCTCATCGTCATCTAATAGAAGAACCCAAGAAAAACAAAAGGATATAACGTTGAATGATTAACCACAATTCGAGGCCTTCGGTATTTCCTAGACAGATGCGTTCCGAGAAACGATCACGACGAGGCTGCAAACAGTGTCGTGCAGGCCACCACAAATGCGACGAAACATCACCTTCATGTCGTCGGTGCCAAAATCGCGGATTCGTGTGCGACTATGGGTCGATTCCTATCAAATGGTGCAATGTTCGCACAGTTCAGTCCAGTCGTCGACAGCATGTCTCACGGGCCGTGTCAACGGAACAACAGTCTTGTTCCGCTTCGCTTACAGCGCATCTTTCCAATGCCAGGGATGACGATCAATTTGCTAATCATGCCTACAATGACATATCTCCTGCTTCACTGTTACCAGAGAGCCCAGCTGCTTTGCCGGAAAAACGAAGAGGGTCGGTCTGTTTATTTGAACGGCCAGAAGAAGTAGCACTGTATACATACTGTAAGATCCTTGTATCTAAAGGTTCGTATTCTATGTCCATTCACTCAATGGAAAATTTATGTCAGATGTGAACCGAGTCGCCGGTGAGCTTCAGGGTCATGATGGATTTCATAATCCATATCGAAAATTATCCGTTCTCAGTCTCAGTTTTCCAGTATTATTGCGATCGATCCTGTCCTGCGCTGCGGAACACATGCGAAGCCTCGATCTTTGTCCAGCACCGCTGGCTGTAGAACTTCACGATCAAGCAATTCGCGCAATTCGTTTGGAGCTAGCTACGTGGAATTCTCATAGAACGACACCGACGTCGAATAGCGGTCTCCCCATCTCTGTTGGTATGACGGCGGATGAATCGCTTTTGGCTGCAGTTTTGTTGCAACCAGGTGCCATTGCTTTCAGTGGGAGTGCTCCCATCTCAGTGCACACGCATTTGGAGATTGGATTCCATATGTTGACTGATCTGGGATACCTAAGGAGTTCCGAAACCTTGAAGTCTGCTATCCCGAAATTCCTCCTGCAACGGTTTGCAATTGTCGATCTCGGAATCTGCGTATGGCATCGACGGAGACCGCGAATCCCGGTGAACACATGGCTTGTTGGATCTGCTAATATCACTACCAAGGATGACGCAATCCACGATACCTTTGACGATATTCAGCCTTCATTTCGTGAGATGGCGGGCTGTCCTTATAATGTTTATACCTTCCTCAACCGTGTCATGCACCTCGCTGCTGACATGTCTTGCTCACCAAGTCCGCAGTCGCAGCGAGTCATCTACCAGGAGGCAATAACACTAGAAACAGAAATCCGCACATACGAACTCAGAATTAGCAGTCCCAATCAAAACAGAAGTCCCCAAAGTGTACCCATGGATGCAGTTCGTCGTGCCTTCACCCATGCCGCCTTAATTTTACTTCTCCGGCGGGTCTTTCTTGAGCCATCATCATCTCCCAGGGTTCAAAACAGTGTTGAAATAATTTTCACTCTTATGGATAATATTCCAGTCACGCAAAAACGCACATCCACCAGGGCAGAAGATGTCTATTCTGGGATCGACTCCGCTGCTGGTCTTCCATTCTATCTAGCGGCACGTGAAGCACTCACTCTTGAAATGCAGCAAATTATTAGGGAGAAACATGAGAAATGGAGGGAGGTATATCCAAACCCAGCTAGAATTCAGCTAATGGAGGTGGCCGAGAGGCTCTGGTTGCAACGAGTAAAAGACCCTTCCTTTAGTGAAAAGGCCTGCGAGGAGATAGAGACTTCGTGCGATGCATACATCTTTTAAGAACTTGTCTGGCTGACTAACATAAACAAAGACTCCACAAACTCGAATATAAGTTATAAGGATGTAACATATAACTAGAGTATTTTACGTTAACTACTACGTAGTAAGCTACAATTTTGATAAGCGCGTAATCAAACCAGGCACTCCACCGTCAACCACAGCAAGGGTTTCTGGTCCTATCTCCGCGACAGACCTGCACCCAGACAGCCGCATACACATCTCTAATTCCTCACGCAACAACTCTAAAGCTCTTTCAACACCATTTTGTCCATTATATGCCAGACCCCAAATGGGAATCCTTCCTGCAAAGCAAAAGTCGGCACCCAAGGCCAATGCCTTGAAGATGTCGCTACCCCTCCTAATACCCCCGTCGATGTCAATCATCAATTTGTTCTCAGGCGTACGGGATGCGTTGATGGATCTTGCAGCGGCTACGCAATCGGGTAGAGCTTCAAGCGTTGCAGGGGCTCCATCAAGCTGTCTCCCGCCATGGTTAGATACAATGATACCTTGGACCCGAGGATAAGTTGCAGCCATGATCACATCCTCCGGTGTGTAAATACCCTTTAGCCATATCTCCATATGTGGTGGAACGACGCTAGATAGCCATGGGATGAAATCGCTAAATGTTGTTCCTGCTTCTCGTTTTATAGCTCGGAAGCTGTCCAGGTCTCCTGAAATATTGGGAAACTTCAAACCCGGCGGAAGGTCGATGCCGTTTCGATACCTACAAGAAATCAATAAATCAGACTAATGGTTCAAAGCTTATTGAATCGATGGCAAGCCCAAGTAACACATACTCATTAAGACGCCTTCCGATTGTTGGAGCATCTACCGTGACCAGCAAGGCCTTGTAACCAGCTTTATCCGCCTTTTGAACGAGCGCAGAAATATCTTCCTTGCGCGCTGCTCCCGAGGTTTGGATTCCGTAAGGATTGAATTGACCAGGAATAGCTTTTCCGGCGGCAATAACCTCCTCGAGCGACTTTGTAGCCCAGTGAGACAAACCCATAGCAATGCCAGCCTTTGCCGCAGCTCGGGATGTCCCCAATTCACCGTCTTCGTGCGCAAGGCAATGCATAGCGGCAGGCGAAAAGCCAAATGGCATTGACACTTTTGTGCCGAAGATGGTGGTGGTTGTGTCGATGTTGGTGACGTCTCGGAGGATGCGAGGCATGATTCTGTATCGATCGTATGCTGTTTCGTTTGCTTTGACGGTTATAAGATCCATGGAGCCTTCGTTGAGATATGCAGACCATTTTGGATCAAGTTTGGCCACGGCCGCATCGCGAATATCGCGAATTGTGTATACTTCGTTTGGCATGTTGGTCACAATTACGAGTGCAATTGTGTACTAAGTGAAGAATTGCTTGCTTGTCTCAATAGACAAAGAATTTAAGGGAACGCCTGGCAAACCAATGCGTCTTATACAGCAGTGATGCTTTGCGTGGGCCAGAATTTTTTTGAAAACATTCAGGTAGCTACACTTCGTTGATCTTATCTATTCGCACAGAATGCCGAAGAATACTGCTAGCAATCTCTATCGACTCCAGCATATTAGATCCACCTTTATCAAAGACATTGTCCCGCTCGGATAGTCCCGAGAGCCCTAATCTGGTATACGATCTAGACTTGATTTAGTGAGCATTAGGCTAAATTACTTGATTCGGTTTAAGATGTGCCTTTAGCTTCTGATAGCATTTACATTCAACAAAGAGCATTGTCTCTGGATACTGGAATCCCCTTCGGGGTTGGGGTGGATATTCGAAATCTGGTTTCATGATTCAGTTTACTTGCAATTGATTATCATGTCTTGGTGGTGAGGTGGCTATCAGTGCGCAACATGTTGTTATCATCGCGCATAAACTGTCTAGATAACGATTCTTGAGGATAATTAAATACACTTCTGTGTCCGTTTGATGTTTACAGGCTATTGTTCGACTAGCTATATAGGGTGAACATACGCCCCGTCATAATCGAATATCCTGCCATCAAACACGGGTCAAATTCCGCCGAAAATCACAGTTTATACAACCTTGGAACTCTGTCTGAGTACTTGATGTATGACAATGGATGTCACCAAAAGAGATTCCTTTGAACGCCAAGCTTCAGCTGATACAAAGGCTGGCTCGTCCCCAACGACATCATCAACCGAACCCGACCTTTCAGAGACATTTGAAGATGAAGTGTCCCGATATGTGCCAGATACGGAGCTCGAAAAGCGACTCGTCTGGAAACTTGATCTAGTCCTGCTCCCTGCCTTGTGGCTGATGTGTGTATTTGCATACCTTGACCGGAATAATATCGTAAATGCTTCACAACTCTACCAGGAAGTTGGCTACTAAGATTCGATGCAGGGTAACGCAAAACCTGCAGGCATGCAGGATGCCTTGGATCTGACAAACTCTCGTATGTTGTTCGGAAAATCTAAAATGAAGAATGAGCACAAAACTAATTAGTCGTCAACAGGATATGCCATGTTGATTACCATCTTTTTCATCGCATATGTCATAGTGGAGGTCCCATCAAACCTAATTCTTATGCGTGTACGTCCCTCATGGTATCTTCCTGGTCTGATGATTGCTTGGGGTATCGTAGTGGCCGGCATGTCTCAAGTCAAGACCTATGAAGGGATTCTCGTCATACGATTCTTCCTTGGCTTCATAGAAGCAGGGTTCATGCCGGGAGTTGCATTCTTAATGAGTTGTTGGTATAAGAAACATGAAATTGGTATGACGCATAATACCCTATGAAACAAAACCTCTTGCAGGTGTGTATGTCCTACTTACCTAAAATCAACTGCAATTAGGAAAACGATTCTCAATATTTTTCACCGCTCTGTGTGCCGCCGGTGCCATCAGTGGTCTGTTATCTGGAGCCATTATCGCAGGCCTCGATGGAGCACACGGGATGGCTGGCTGGCGATGGCTTTTCCTCCTTGAAGGTATCCTTACTATTGGCGTGGCGATTGTGTGTATTTTCATATTGCCCAACTACCCATCCACAAGTCGCCATTTTACCCCCGAAGAGCGCCATCTTGCTGCTATACGTATACTGCACGACCGAAAAGTTCACGAGTCACAACAAACACTCAAGATGAACCCGTTGCAGGCACTTGTTGCAGCTTCCATAGATCCCAAAACCTACTTCTTTATCATGTTGTATCTTCTTGATAACGGAGTTGCTACCATCTCTTATTTCATTCCTACCGTGCTTAGCAGTATGGGCTATACTGGTATTTTGGCTCAGTGGATGACGGTTCCTATCTGGTAAACCCCCCCAGTGCCAGTCTGATTTTGTTTTAAATGCCAGATATTGACAACTTCCAGGGTTGTGGCGACCCTATTCCTAGTCGGCGTCTCTCTTTCGTCTGACCGCACTCAAGACCGAGCATGGCACATCACATTCGGTATGGCCGTCGCAGCTGTCTCCGGTATCATAATCGTTACTGTGAAACACGCCGCAACCCGCTACGCTTTTATCTGCTTTTACATGGCCGGTGTGTATTGTGCTTTCCCATTGATTATGATCTGGACATCGGAGGCGATTGCATTTCCCGATGAGAAGAGAGCGGTTGCTATCGCTTTGGTTAATGGAATTGGCGATTTGGCTGTACTGTATGGAAGTCGTATGTGGCCGAGTACTGATGCGCCGGATTATAAGCCTGGGTTTACAGCTATGATTGCTATGTGTGGTGCGTGTGCTGTGATTTCTGCTGTTATGCCGGTGATTTTTCGATACTTGCCCAAAGCCACGACTAAGGCGGAGAGAGCAACAGAGGTCATCCAGGGGAGGGAAGTTTGAGTAGATAGGGTCAGGAGGAGAGGCTTTCTGTTTTGGTAGTTTTGTTTCATGTTTGATACTATTCGTCTACTTTCTATTACAAATATGCACAGTATTGCCTGATAGAGCGAGAATGCAGAATGTGCATCTTATTTATATACCTACCTACCGCCGGTCAACTGGTGCCAACTCCAATATTGATATATTTCTGGTTGAACGATCTTCTAATCTCATACATCAAGACGGATGATAATGAATTTACCATTGCCTCATTTCGTCTTTTACGAATCCGTAGCTTTAGACACTTCGCAAAGTTAGCATCCAATAGCAAGGTTACAAGTACTACCCTTTCCAGGCTTGCCCTAACCTAATTACCAGCTTCGGGTGGATCGTCCATTGGCTCAACCTTCTTAGCGAGGTATTTCCATATCTTGCAAATGATCCGCGAGAGTACTGACTGAATAGATAACACTTAATCCGACCCTGGAAAGTTTCGTATCTGCTTGAGTCAAAATACAAGGTGGAAACGCCAACTTGAATGGATTCAAGGATTTGCAAAGAATGCGGTCGACCGTGTTCTTCGTCAAGCGATGATCATCAACTAAACATACGGAGACAAAAACCATTTCAATTAATGAAAAGTTGGAAGATATTTAAATAACTTATGGGTGCGGCATACAGCTATTTTCAATCAATGCTTATGATTACGGCTAGACTTATACGGTAGGTATAGCTTGGAGTCAAAACAGTACCTACTGCTGAAATAAAGTTATCCCAAAGTCAACTCGAACAGCCAACCACATCTACCAGACTGGTAGACTCAGCCTGGCGCTGTCTGTGCAAATCCCAAAATCTGGTAACTAACTAAAGCGAGTGCACTGATCGTGGATCGTTTTGGCAAACTGGGTTAGGACGTACATACAAAGTCTGTACTATGGACCAGGTAGTTAAACTTCTCTTGAGTTTCAAGATTTGACCTCTAATGGACTTGTTCCTCCTCGTTTGTTTTGGTGATTAGGCATGGGTGGACTTTATATATGCGCTACTGCCAGAATTGGCACTCTTAGTAAATTGCGTTAATCCATGATCGTAGCACCCGGACCCTGGGCAAGCTGGTTCAATCTACACTACCAACTCCCGACATCTCGTAATAGCGTAAGTTTGGAAATCTCCACAATATAGGGTCGAAGAACTCCGTCAATGCTAGATTTTCCGACCTCTTAGGGCTACTGAATCTCTGGTTTCTCCCCGTGCCCTAATAGATCTGTTCGACAAGTGTAGGCCCCAACGGAGCGTAAAACCCAGAGGTATATCTATTCTAAATATAATTTTCTTTAACGTTATGGTTGATACTCTTCAAGCGTCGCGCCAGAAATATTCGTGCCTGATGTATTCTACACTTGATCTCACTGCTGGTTGACGGTCATTCGCCTGGTCCTAAAACGACTCACTCAATATGCACAAAGATGTTGGCCACATCTAGAGATATTGAGGCCTTTGTGCTGCTGGCATGCGCGGTATTTTTAATTTTCCTCCGGACTTACGTTCGTCTAGATCTAGTAGGCCTGAAAAATTTGAAGCTCGATGATTACTTGATGCTGTTGACCGGGGTATGTCTAACTATACAATTCTTGTTTCTACCGTCTATTAGATTATTAATATATTCGTCGCTGCTTATAACTAGGCGCTATTTATATCAGAAACGACACTTGCATACTTAGTCGTCGCCAACTACGACGGTCTGACGAACAGCTACCTGACTAGCGAGGAACGTGCAGTCTTGGATCCAAACTCGACCGAGTACTATAAACGTGTGTCGGGATCTAAGATTCAAGTACTTGGATGGTCACTGTATGTAATGACCTTGTGGCTGGGCAAGTCCCGTTTGGCTATATTCTCTTCTCGCCTAACGTGAGTTTTTTGTGATTGATTCCTCCCAAACACATTCATGAAATCTAACGGAAGAATAGTACGGGCTTGATGCAATTCGATACTCGAGTTCGCGTAGCTTATATTTTCCTTGGTGTTGTGTATCTTGCAACCGCACTTTCGATCCTTCTTTCGTGTCAGCCTATGCACAAGTTTTGGCAAATCAATCCTGATCCTGGAAGTTAGTGTCCATCTTTCTGACCTTTAATGGAGACAAGAGCTGACTTGTTAGTATATATCTGCCAGCCTACAGTTTCGAAAGTCTACATTCTTGTCGGCGTGGTTCTCAATGTATTCACGGACGCCTTCTTGTTGTGCATTCCTTTACCGGTGAGTTCGATGTTCATTCTTCCCTCCCTGCCCGGAACCTCCTTTCTAACTCGTAGCCCCAATAATATAGCTTCTATGGAAAGTCGAAATCGGTCTCAAGAGAAAAATTAGTCTCATGATCCTGTTTAGCGGAGGAATATTCATTATTGCAGCATCAATCATTCGCGCCGCAATGGTCCTATCTGTGCGTCAGCCATAGTCCCCTTCTCTTTCCAAGTCTGCTACTCAGTGACTTTGAATATACTAACAACAAAGATCAAATAGTCCGGTCCCGACGGTGCCGTTCAAGGAAGCAAATGGGCCTGTCGCGAGACTTTCGTCTCAATCGCTATCGCCAACCTACCGATCATATTCCCTCTAATCCGGACCTGCGCCAACAAAATCGGTCTCAGCGCATTATTTAGCCCGTCTGGTCGTCCATCAAACAGTCATCCGCTCTCAAGTAAACGAGCATCGGGGCGTGAATTGCCAAGTCGAAGCACCAAACGTCACCACCCACTGTCTATCCCCGGTAGTACAGAGTGGGACACGGAGGAGAATATCCTCGTCAACACTAATCATGCCCATGCCAGCATCAATGCACTTGAGAATGGAAGTATGAAGAGTGGTGACAATGATAAACCCAACCGTGGTGCTGGGATTATGAAGGAGGTTACTATCGTTCAGGAGAGTGGCCCGTCACCATAATTTTACTTTACCCACCCATACCAAGATAATACCTCATTTTAGAGTTTCATTTTGCGATAGATAGATTCAAGGTCATACCTTTTTGTACATATCAATGATAGCTCGAGAGAGAGAAATAGACAAACGATCACGCATCACACTCATCTTCGTATCAAGCACATTTTGTGCTAAGATGGCAAGACACATCTACACACAGTCCTCATATTCTCTATAGAGCACATCTAGAAAACCACCTTCTTATATTTGCCGATTTACATTAAGGGGGGATAGTCTTCCTCTGATATAACAACAATTATACCCCAGCAGGCTCCCTTCGCACTGGAGCAAATGAACGAAAGAATTGAACAACAAAATTAATAAACGTCTGTAACAAGTTCCGCAAAGAGAAAATCATAACAATCCATTCAGATGGTTCATGCTCGCCTGGCTGTTGCCGTTGGTAAGCTTTGAATCTATCTCCCAGGGTGTTCCAGTTAGGGTCCTCTGCCATCTGCTCAACTAGTGCATGTCGCCTTGGCGTATATAGTTTATGCAGAAGGAAAATGATGTTGTTTAGATTCAAGGTGACAAAGTAAGTTGCTACAGCGACTAATGTTGTGACGATTGCGAGGTCCCGGCGACTATAACTATCGTTTATACTCCAGATTGCCTGTAAAGACCATAGCCGGGTCAGCGTACAGGAAAGAAAATCAAAGAAGGAAAAAAAAGGATAGGGTGATAATTACCATACACAAGCCAAGAGGCAGGAAGAAGATGCTAATGAATGTAAGGAGCTTTACATTCTCCCCTAGCTGCGTGGATGCTCGAGCTTCCATGACCGAGCTCGCATTAAAAAGCTAATAATTCGTCAGCAATCACTCATTCAGTATGTTAGGGGCTGATTCTACAGGTTTCTTACCCCATCTCTCATAAGTGTGATACGTTTCAAAGTTTCTTGGAAAGCGTCGCGTATCAACTCAAGCTCAGCACATGCCTCCGATGCCGCCTTATCGTTCCGTACCATCGCAGCATATGCTTTCCTCTGCCAATCCTCATCGACTTCACCTGCATATCTCTCCAAGAATGGAACCACCGAAGCCCGTTTGTACAAATCCCACTTCTCCAGATTATCATCCAAGAGGCTGATTATCTCATGTATTAAGTTGATCGCCCAGAAATAGCGCTTAGAAATGCTGAACGTATTGTCGTCGAACAGGATGTCTTGTAGACGGTTCGGTTCGCGAAGGACATTGCCATTATCAACGATTCGATTCAGCTGCTGCAGAAATTCACGCCAGTGCGATGTCACAAGGCTGAGTGCATTGGCTACATAATGCAGTGACTGGGCCCTAAGAGAAGGAGACTCGCTTATTCGACAGTTGTGTTCGGTCAAGCCGAAGTCCGGGCATATAAGGCAAAGCATGGTCCAATGAATGGGGTCATCTAGAGGAGCGGGACTTGCTTCAGGTATGTGCACCAACTGGTTATTGAAGTGAGTGAATACCTGAATTGAGTAGGGTTGTCAAAATACTGAAAGTATAGAAACACATACCGTGAAAGCGCTTTTCCGCAGATAGCGGTCCTTCTCCCCGTAAAACGGCATCACATTTCGTGAGATATCGTGGCCAGTATGTTGATTCCCTGTTTTGAGAAGCTCATAAAAGACAATATGAAAACTATTCTTCTGACTTATTCGTTTCTCAAAAGTGGAAAGACCTTGAAGTTTCATTGGGTCTGCTTGTGCATGAGCCAATATGCTTCGCTCAAGGAGAGGCGTTCTGTCCATTTTATTGCGGAAAGAAAGCCATGGAAAGTTCGATAATATGTTGTCCTCAAAGGAAGAAATCTCTTTATTCTCCGCAGGCTGTGATGATAGCATGATAGATGCATCGCCTCCGCAAATTCTGTTGTTGGGGAGTTAAGCTAAAGACTCTGTTCATATTCGTCGGGAGTCACAAAAAAAAGAAAAGACCTACATCAATCTTCTCCATGGCCTTCCAGAGCCTACGTATGTGTCCGTGGAGTTTAGTATCCTCTGTAAGCCGAAAGTAAAACCAAAACGTTCCCATTTTGTCTTTGGCATGTCGAGATTTGATTGTGATGGGCCATTCGCCTTTAGTTCATACATGCAGCCTATTTGCGGAGACCATCGCTTGCGAGGCCAGCCCCAATCAACAATACGCAGGCCACCGGATTGTAGTAACTGCCTATTAAGGATTTTAATTGTCTTAATGTGTTGGAATGAGTGTTCAGAAGGCAATGCTTGAAGAAATGATTTTGAGAAGGTGAGAGAAATTCGGCCGTCATCAGGGATGAAAAAAATGTCTCCAAAGTCCTTTGATAGTCTGTTGAGAACTGATGTTCTCTCAGAACCGTCGTCTAACGAAGAATCTGCATACGAGACAGCTTCGGTCTCAAAGCCCCAGAAATTCAACGAACCCGTTTTTGCTGAATATGCTGCGACCAAATCCGCTAATTGCGCTTGTCTGCGTTGAGAAACTGCTTGATCAAATGAAATCCTCACCAGGCTGAGAATTTGTTGACCCGAAGGTGTCCAGTCCGTTATGACATCCTCGAACCAACTTATCATCTCAATCTCCGTCCCAGAGTCCAATTCCGATAGGGCTGCTCTCTTTAGAAAGACCTTGAATATATGCATCATCTGCTCTGCACTTAAATTTGAGAATGAAACTAGTCTCAACTTGTCCTTGAGCGACCTATCAAGTTGCGCAATCTCACTCGTGAAAAATATGATGATTCCATTATAGGAGGCAAGGCTGTCAATGAGTGCTGGCTAAGAATTAGAATTTCAAGAAATTATCAAGGATGCGAAGGGTCCTATACCTGCCACCATTGCATCGCGAGTCATGCTACCATAAAGCGAGCGAGCCTGCAGAAGGCCATCTGCCTCGGTACTATTGCAGACGCGTTAAAACAGGCCCAATCTGTGGCTGGCTTTGTTTCCATACATAACCAACACTGCACCCCATCGAGAGCTAAGATGCATCAATTCCTTGAGATTTTCCCCGAATGTTGACAAATCCAAGCCAAAGTCTGTCAATCGAAGAAGCATCAAAGGTAGTCGGTGGGATTCCGCCAGTATCTCGGCTAATAATGTCTTTCCTACGCCGCGAGGTCCTTCAATTCATAGGCGTAATCGCGTGTTAGTAGCTTTTGTTAAAACTCAACCTAGTAGAAAAATGGGTGCAATAAACCAAGGATATTTCGATGCGTGAATATACTCACCATGGAAATGGTAAAACAGGCCTGGGGGCATGGTGACTCCAACAAAATCATGTAATTGCTGGTAGTAGCGTTGTCTTTGACTAGCGTATGACTTGACCTCGAGATCTAAAGAAGATTTGAGCACTGTGTTCACCTCGTAGTCATTTAATGTGGATTCCGTATCGGGGATGGGTTGAAGTGAAGTCGTTGCCACCTTAATCCATTTCTTTGATGAAAGATCGAATGCATCTAGCCTAGCTGGCGCGAGAAAACTATACCTTGAAGACGAGAAAATGCTGTCTATCTCAGATGGCTTGGTTTGCAGATCACAAGTGCATCTCATTTCCGGGCTCACATCAATGCGAATCATATTACTGGGGTGATGTATAAGTTTCGGATCATCAATAATGACATTACTGAGAGTCGTTTCCTAGAACAAGCAATTATTTAGGCTTGGGAAGATCAACTGCTGAGGTAAAAGCAAAGAAAAGGGGGACGAAACGTACGGAAATGACGTACTGGTTGGCCAAGTATGTTTTGAACGTAAGAAAATCGAGGATAAGGTTCACTCTCAGGCGGAGGAAGGCTCTTCAGGAACGAAAGCGCCTCGCCGCCAGACTCAACGCTGAGATAATAGCTCTCAATAGTCTCGCCAGGGTTTGAATAAGTAGCTATCGGGCTGAATGGTAGATCTTTCAACCGTTTCGTGCCGGTAAAGTGCTGAACTCGAAATCGGCCGTTATACTTGATCACGGCCCGTCGACTCCACCTGAAATGCCAGTATAGAACCTCACAGACATCGCCCGATGCTGAGGCGGAATTGATTTCGCATGAGACCACTTCGACAACTTGGCACCCATCATCATCTGAATTGCTAGAAATCAAGGCACCCCGAGCGAAGATATGAGGAAGATGGATGAAAGATACTCTCCCGCTATCTAGCTGTGCGCATCTTTCCTTGGTAGAGGGCCCGCAGTTGGTTGATGATTCAATGCAATCCAGCAGTTCACCCACGTCTCTTTCCAGTCCTTTATGCTCACCTTCAGGACATACTCGACCCAGAAATCCCCGCGCATATGGCGAAGTATGCTCTCGAATAATGCGTAAAATCTCCCACTGACCCATTATTTCGGTAAAAGGAAACATATAGGTGACCCCATTCTTCGCTGTGTGGTGGTGAGGGCAAAACCCTGATAGAGTTTGGATTAGATGCAAGAGAGGGCCTGGCGGGAACACGATCTCTTGGAGAGATTCTCCCCCTTCGCCGTCTAGACATATCTTTGTCCGGAATAAATTGTAGGATCTGGTCTGAATAATGCTTGCCAGCAACCGCGAGGCTTCATGATGTTGAGCCGGAGGTGGTGGTCTGCTGACTTGAAGCCTGTGATCGATATCTTCAAGTCGAGCGCTGATCTGGTACAGCACCTCGAGTATCTTCGAGGACGTCAGCTGATCTGTATTCTCCATAATACGGGATTTACCTTGTCGTGGACTGGATATTTTGTGGGTATCTAAGAAGGAGTTGGGAGAGAGGCTCACAAATTTTGTCAAGTTTGCATCAGGCCGAGTACGCCAGTCTAGAATCCACAGGGATACGAGCTGGATGCGTTGGTACCTGAACCCGTTCTTGCTTCGTTTGGGCTTACTGCAGCAACTACTCCGATCGCAAACGATTGCAAACGATCAGCTATCAAGAGTTTAAAGTCAATTGAAGCCGAATATATGTCAATTGGAAGTTTGGGCAGTTAGCTGAGTAAAACCAACGACGAAATAGCCAGAATGCTTGCCTCGCTACCAATCGCTGCCGAGGACGAATTTCGTTGAATTTATCACACACACACACACACACAACGTACAGACATCAAATAGTAAGTAATAAGACGACTTAAGCATCAGCCCTAACCACTGAGATAAGACCGACCCCGAACGATGTATCCCTAACCCTAACGACCATAATAACCCCCGACGCACCTGACCTCTCCAGCCTTGGCACGGCCATTGAAGAGATTCTGTACTCCTCAGCACTACGTAGTTATAATATAAGTAGGGCTAGGGCCAAGGCTCGGGGACCTTGTCTCACATCGGTCTTTTCGACGACTAAGTTACGTAGTACGGAGTACAGAGTAAATCAAGTAATAATTCGAAATTTTATCGCCAAGGGAGTCATGCCTCTGTCCGTCAACTTCGGAGCTACGTCTATGTCTGCCGCTCGGACATGAAGCCAAGCATTCGTAACCCTCAGGGGATCTAGGTAGGGTTAACGAAACCTTAGAGCCCACTCCACGTGTCCCTGAATAGAAATCTGAGTGAAGAGTGTAAGCTGTAAGCCCTGCGCGTGTGCTCTACGAGCGCGTCTGATTTGTCGCGGTAAATCTTGGATCAAAAGTATCCAAGACATATACGACTATACGTAGGTCTGTCTGTCCATTGCTTGGGTTTATTAGGTAAGCTTAACCCGATTCGGAGCAATCTCCGCGAATATTTTCCCTACGAATCCGACGAACTCATACAGTCCTTAGTTCATGGGCTAATCTTAATTCTACGTTATTATAGGCTTAAGCTTTACGCTTAACGATCCCTGGGCTCAGCACTAGGCTACTAGCACTACTAGTGAAGTTAACTTACTCTACATACTCCGTACGTACTGGCTGGATCAGATAACGGCATAACAGTCGGGCCGGGTCGGCTGAAGGACAGCCGACGTAGCGCAAAGCATGGCATTGATTATAATTTATTTAGTTAATTTGCAGGTCAAGAATTGGCAGAGTTGACAGAATTAACGGTGGAGATTAGTCCCCATCGTCGAGATTGATATTGAAACTGGGTACAAATCATCGTCCAGTGTTGCCCGCACGTGGGAATGACGGGGACCCATTTATGTATCTACGATTCCCGGTACCGATGCCATCACCCCTACTCTGCAGTAATAATACATAATAAGATGGAAATAGTTTCATCGTGCCAAGACGGCGATGCTTCCGGTTGCTGATGAACTACCTAGTAGTACGTACTAGCTAGTAGCTAAGTCCAGAGTACAGTAGGTAGCTATATAAACACTGTGCCCGGCGCACCATGACTACAGAGCAAGCCCTTCTTTTTTGCAACGTCTGGATCGACATTTTGATTCAAGGAAACACGCTCGCCCCCTGAACTAAATTCGGCACAATGGCTTCCATTAAATCAATCGCTGCTTCGTCTCTGCTGTTCGCAGCTTTGTCGACTGCGTCAGTTAATCAGGTTCTTGCGCCTGCAGATGGCATTGTCCTCGCGTCGTCTCCATCTGCGAAAAATCCTCTAGCATGGGCTGGTGCCAACTCTCCCTATCATGCGGGTATGTTAATGTTTAGAGATAGCCAGCCGGCCTTAGTTGGGGGAAACCAGAATTCTGACTCAAGGAATTAGGTGCCAACGTATACGACATCTCGAATGAGGTTCCGGATGGTTGTTCCGTAAAGCAAGCTGCATACGTTGTGAGACATGGAAGCAGGTGAGACTAATAAGCCCTTCTGGCGGATACGACAGTCCATAGATCGGACTCGCTGACATGCTCTGTACATGGCAGATACCCCGACAGAGGTGCCTATAACGGATGGGTTGCTATCCAGCAGAGGGTCCAGGCAGCAAAGGCAGCCGGAAACCTCACTGCCAAAGGCTCCTTGTCATTTATTGGCGACTGGGAGCCTGTTCTCACTAATCCCGATCTTCAGATTGCGCAGGAATCTATGACCGGTTACAAGGAGGTTAGTTCACACACCTCTATGTAAATGCATTTACATGGATGATGGGATAACAGTTGTCATAGGGACATGACTTGGGCTACCAACTTCGAGCTCGCTGTGAGTAAACCAACCCGGTTATTCCTTTCTCTACTTGAAGAGTTTTTTTTGTTGACACTTCACTTCCACAGACCCCGACTTCTACGAAGACGGAACCAAGTTCTACGCCTGGGCAAACCAATACGCCAGCCCCATCAACAAATCTCGCGTCGTCCAGACCGCCAAAGCGTTCATGCAGGGCTACCTGGGCGAATTTGCCGATACATACGGCACAATCGTCAGCATCAACTCCACCGGATCCCCGAACGCTATCGGTAATTCATTGGGACCTTCCGATGCTTGTCCCGCCTTTGGTATGGGTGCCAGCGGGTCCAGCTTTAACAATGATACCAACTGTAAGTCCATCTAAAGCATTTGGTTTCCCCCCCCCCCCCCCCCCCCCTCTCTCTCTTTGATTAGATATTGACTAGGATAAATAGTTGCGGCAACCTGGACTCCCAAAGTCATGAAGCGCGTCAACTCTCTCGTCGATGGCATCGACTTCACCGCGGGAGATATCCTCCAGATGCCCTATCTGTGTGGCTTCGAGAGCCAAATCACCGGCCGGCTGAGCCCCTGGTGCGGCGTCTTGACCGATGAAGAACTCGAATACTACGAATACACCCAAGACTTGCACTACTACTACGGCATCGGCCCCGGCTCAACAACACCCACAAGCCTTCTCTTCCTGCCCTTCTTGGACAGTCTCATGCAACTCCTCCAAGCCGGACCCGGTCAAAAGGGTAAAGGAATCGACGGCGCATCCTTCGACATCCCCAAACTCGTCATGGCGTTCATGAACGACAACCAGATCGCCGAATTGACCGCTGGAATGGGTATTTTCGACACTGATGCGCAGCCCAAATTGCCCATTGACAAACTGCTCAAGAAAAGAATCTACAACGCCTCCAACTTCGTTAGCATGCGAGGAACGGTTATCTTTGAGGTTCTGAACTGCACAACTAAATCACCGTCGCACCCACACGGCAAGAAACCGACAACCACTTCCACCGATGACTATATCCGCCTCATGCTTAACGATGCTGTATATACCCTGCCTCAATGCAACGATGGCCCCGGTGGTAGCTGTTTGCTTTCGGACTATGCTGATTTTATTAGCAAGCGCAATGCCGCCGCTGGTAACTTCATTGATTATTGCCATGTCACCCAGGCCGGTCACCCCAAGACTGTGGGCGGTGCAAGCTTCTTCAGTGATTTGACCCTTGACTTTTTGGAGTTTGTTGCTCCTCATTAAGCGGCAGCCAAATCCGGAAGTTTTGTATTTCTAAATGTTTAATAGAGAAGGGGGGTTTTTTTTTTTCGTGTATAGTATGACCGAGAGTGTGTGTGTACTATAGCTTCTTTCGCTTATTGTTTCTTTTGTGCATATTTACTTGACTAACAATTTATTTGATTCAAGAGAATAAGAATGTTATTGAAAGCTGAGATGACGATGATGATGATGTTATATGTGGCAGTGATTGAGATACTATGTACCTACTTTGAAAAGTCGTGGCTTATGAGAATCAACATTGTGAAGAGTGGAGGAATATTTATTGAATTGTGACTTTATAAATCAGCAAAGATTATAGTTACTACACCCTCTCCCACCCTGTCTCACTGCTATTTCCACTATCCGAGGCAAGATGCGGCAAACTGCCATGTCCTAACATCCATCCAACAAGACTAGTCGGAATCCAAGCACCTATAATCCCGTACGAGCGCGATCCACGCCCAACATAAACCACGGCCTCTCTTCTCTTTTTCCTTCCAAGGACCGACTTGCGCGGCGGCGCTATACTATCGAATATGGCGTTATGTAGAGCCCTGGCAGGTGATCCACGGATAGCATTCGGTCCGGTGGATGCCGCTGGTCGCTGCTCGACACTTGCTAAATAAGAAGGTCCGTATAGAGATCGGTGATGATGACTCCAGGCAAGGATCTCTGTGCCGGCAACCTGGGGCATGCGGTAGTGAGGTCCTAGGTCGATATTGCCCAGCTTCATCTCTACGACATCCACGTTACATGGGCTGCCGTTGCTGAATTGTAATAAGCGAAGCTCCTGTCGGAGGGAAGTTGCGAATCCGGATAGAGCTCTGGACACAGCGACTTCGGGAGCGGCGTAAGGCGCTGATAGTGATGATGAGATTGAGGGGTAGAGAAAGACGATGGAGCTGCTGTGATTCCGGTGTGTGAGGAGAGGGGTGAATAGTTGCGTTATTAATATAGGTGATAAAAGTCGCGTGTTGATTGTGTCGGCCCAACTGGATGCTGTGATTGTTGGTATAGGACCCGTGGGGTAGTTCAAAGAGGGCAGTATAATGAGTCCGCTCAACTGGCATGTATGAGGTTGGATGCCGGGTGCCGGGGATTGTGGTTGCGATATGAGAGAATATATGCCGTGAAGGGCAGGATGAATTTCGGAGGGTGTTGAGGGTGTCTGTGACTGTTAGTCCTGTTATCCGTTCTGGAGTCGAAACCTGCTTACTATCGTCAGATCCAAATGCAATGCCCGGATATCAGCCCGGTTCTGCATCTGAATGGTATGCTCTTCCTCCGCCGACTGCACGATGACATATACTATAAATCCGCGACGTTCAAGGTCTTCCGCTATTGCTCGTGTCATAGGCTCGTGCGGCGATCCAGCGATGACTGATTCCATTAGATTCTGATCAAACAAAAGCGTCTTGGTTGTCGAAAGCAACATACCGACTATCTCCTTCCGCGCACCATTCCCAGCGCGTCGCGCTCTTCTCTTCCTATTATCAAACGTGCGACTTCCCAAATATAAAACCGCACCCGTCCCGAAGAAAGCGACAAAGGCAGCTGTCCAGGCTCTATTCCGCATCACCCAGTCACAAACCCGATCGGTGACGGACTTTGGTGGCGGCCGTCGTAAAGCGGGCACGTTGCGCGAACCGACCGGTAATATATTCGGGAAATAGATGGTCAGAGTTTCTTTGATGACGCTCGCTGCTTGGTCGACATGGCGATCGATACTGTCGGCGACCTCTGCCGAGTATCGTTTTACGTCATGCGGGATGTAGGAGAGCTAGGAAACGATGTTAGTTGTGTCGCAGCCGGAATAAATGGTAGATATCACTCACAAAGTCGAAGAAGAACTGGTCGTCGCTTGTCATTTCGAGTTTGTGATGATCTGATCGATGTTGGCCATGAAATTTGATGATGATGTCTCCGAGAAGTCTCTGAGTTTGATTCCTATCAGTTGCCGATAAGAGTATCTGACGTCTGTATCGGGTATAGCGGTATGTATTACCTCCTTAGGTATTACCTATACAAAACAAAGGCATTACATACCGGGCGATCCCCGAGAGAACAGAAAAAAGCGCACCCACTAGTGGTCCTTAACCAGAACGGTAACTGGCTGGACCTAACCCTGTTATGTATGCGTATTACTCACACCGAACAAGTGCAGGGATTTGAGTATTTTATTCCTAAATCGGTAATTTTTGGCAATTATCTTCTTATGCAGGAATTAAACAGAAAGCTGCATTGATACTAAATAATCACATATGACGAGATAGAATCATAGAATTTCTTGAGTACTATGTAGAGCCCGGGGTGAGGGCGTAATTTTAACATGAGTTGGTGCTCGTTTTCTTTAAGAACCACAAGATTATTCGATACAGCCTTTAACAGTGCGATATCTAGTGGTTATACGGCAGGTTTCATGCAGTTTCGTTCCATAAAAGTGATTGCTAAGAAGCTATCTAGAGCTGACAACATGATAGATAACACATTATGCTAATACCTAAGGAGTCGAGAGATGGGAATCTGGGCGCGGCCCAACAACTTTACCACCGGGGTATCAGTTGTGGGTCATCAAATGGACAAACTCCTGATCTGTTGATGCGTGTCAGTTCATGCTTCCAAGACCTTCGTAATGCAATTAATACAGGAAAGACTCACAATCGATGGTTCCATCTCCATCTGTATCGGCTTCTTTAATCATCTCCTCAATCTCAGCATCGGTCAAATCTTCGCCGATGGATTTCATCACTCGGCGCATCTCGTCTGCGCTGATCGTACCACTGCCATCTTGATCGAAAACTTCAAAAGCGGCGCGGAGCTCGGCCTCTTCGTCCGTGGCTTTGCCCTTGTGGACCATCATTGTGAGAAATTCTGGGTTGATACAATCAGTGGCACTGGCAATGTATTTAGACAGAGGAATGGGCTCTAACCGTCAAAATCGATCGTGCCCGTGCGATCAACGTCTAATTCATTTACAATATCTTGCAATTCAGACTCGGTCGGGTTCTGTCCTAACGAGCGCATGACTTCCCTGAGCTCGTCGGCCGTGATTTCGCCTGGATGAGTGATCAGTCAATGCCATCAGGGGTTGATTGTTGAAATGTTCGGTTCACTCTACGCACCATTTCCATCTTTATCCTACACAAGACAATTAGTGGACATGGGCAATATGATATGCAAAAAAGGAAGCCCTACAAAAACCGCAAAGGCTTCCCGAAAACGGGCTATTTGCTCTTCCGTCAGCGACTCTGCCTGGAGATAGTCAGTCTCATAGTTTGCGGTATAATAATAAGTTGTTATCGGTACACACCATGTTGTTCGGGATTATATCTGATATAACTATCTGTTGTTGATGTTGACAGAACAAAGTTGCTCAGCTGTTTGACTGAAGCAGAGGGAACAGGTGGGGCAACGACGCCCACTTAATATTTTCTTTTTCCGTGTCTCGGATCCCCTCATCTCAACAACCACCACCTTCATTCAGGGGGCGGAACAATTACTTGACAGACTCATTTCAGTGCAAGGATATTTTAGGTATTGCTGGTATGTCTTCCATCATTGCTAATTTCTGTGTGGTCTCTTTTACTTTTATGCTGGCACGATTCGATACTGATATGACCTTTCTTTTGACCTTAGCACGACGATGCTTACTACATGTATATCAGACCTGACAATGTCCCTTGCAACTGAACAACTCTTCCATCGGTCGTCCATCCCTCTAAACTCCAGTTAACAATGCTAGTGACTAGTTAAAGCTTGATTAGAAAGACATCTGCAAGCGAACGACCTCGCCTTTCCATCACTGCTCTGTCAGGGAATATATTGGGATAAGATTTATATACACGTTAGAAAAGGCATTTGCGTCCGTTCTCCTACGCCTGATTGTCCCGGCTGAAAGAGAAGCTATAGCGATTAGTTTCTCGTATTGCGCCGGATACCAACATAAAGTATGCACTTTTGCAACGAAGGCAACAGTCCCCGGAACCTAAGAACAAGGCTACTCTTTGAATGACTTCCTGATGCCGCATTTCAAAGAGTCTGATCTGTTGCTAATGACAAGCCAATACCGAACTGCCGATGGCTACTAGCAATCAATCATGCCTTGACCCCGCATTCGCTGATTTCATATCAGAAACCAATAAGATCAATATCACTAACACAAAGCCGTTGATGACGAATTATCAACCGGAACAATTCCGATGCGGCCGATAAGCACTCTGGATGCCTCTTCGTCTGCTAAGACTGCTAAGACTGCTATCAGGCATATCTAATCAAACAGCGCGTTTCCTTCCTAATCTGGCAAGCCTATCGGAATGGGGCGGGGTTGGCAGAGTTGGGAAGTTCAAGCTTATCGTAGTACGACCTCTTAGATTTATTATATCTATATTCCTTCTGCTACTGCGTTCCTTATTCTTATTCTGCAATTATAATTTACATAGCTCGTCATAGTTTCAGCAAATAACTCGACCTCTAGCCCTGACAAACTGTGCTCATTGTTTGGACGACAACGTCGTACAAGGATCCGAGTATCCCTTGACAACCTTTGAAGTAAACACCAAGATGGGCCGCAAGTCATGGCAAGAAATTGCCCAAATAGCACAAGACGTGCGTGACAAATCCATCGCCCAAGTCCAGCCACCAGTTCCGGAAGTGCCTCAAGATCTTCCGTTGAATGTGACGCACCTTCCCAAGGAACTGTTGACCTCGAAAGAGATCGAGATTACCGAGACTGCACCGGAAGTGCTTGTCCAGAAACTTGCCTCGGGAGAATGGACGTGCGTGGAAGTTACCAATTCCTTCCTCCGTCGTGCTGGGTTGGCTCAGAGACTGGTATGGCCTTCAAAGTTATCCAGTGGATAAGTACTCACGTCAGAGGGATATAGGTCAACTGCGTTACTGAGCTAATGCCTGAAGAAGCCCTCGAGCGAGCCAAGTATCTAGACGACTACCTAGCCAAACATGGCAAACCCATTGGACCCCTCCATGGGTTGCCGGTGAGCATCAAAGAACATCTCCCCATGAAAGGCCGCACCATCAACTGCGGCTTCGTCGCCTGGTGGGGACGCGTTTCAGAGGTGACTTATAGTGGCACAGAAGTCCTCTACAACGCTGGTGCTGTTCTATACGTCCGAACCACCCAGCCGCAATGTTTGATGCATCTCGCAACTTCGAGTAATTTATATGGCGAGACTGTGTGTCCATATAACCGCCAACTTACGAGCGGAGGTAGTTCCGGTGGTGAAGGGGCGCTGATAGGCATGCGTGGCAGCGCTGTCGGCATCGGCACTGATATTGGCGGCAGTATTCGCAGTCCCGCAGCAAATTGTGGAATTTACGGTCTTCGGCCGACAAGTAGCAGGTTTCCGTATGCTAAATTTGCTGCTGCGCATGGTCCGCAGGGGATTCCAGCTGTTGCGGGCCCGTTGAGTACTTCTCGAGGAGGGTTGAGGCTTATCATGAAAGCAGCTATAGACTCGAAGCCGTGGTTGACGGAACCATCTCTTCTGCCGATTCCGTGGCGGGATGATGTGAGCCATCTCGATCAGGTGGCGGGAGGAAAGAAACTCAAGATTGGAGTTCTATGGGACGACGGAGTTGTGAAGCCTCATCCCCCTGTTACACGGGCGCTGAATGAGGTTGTGAGCAAACTTCGTGGTGTTGCTGGCGTCGAAATTGTGGACTGGAAACCATACAGACATGATTACGCGTGGGAAAGAATAGCTTCGTTATACTATGCTGACGGTGCAGCTGATAACTTGGAAATCCTTGCTCAGGGTGGTGAACCATTACTGCCTCTGACACACCATATTATCACCGACAACGAATATCGGAAACGCCTGCAAATCGAGGAGATATGGAGCTTGATGGAGAAGAACGCCGAGTACAAGAAAGACTACGCAAATGTCTGGAACGATACAGCCACAGGAGTCGATGAGCGAGGAATACCGACTGGAATGGTTGATGTGATTCTTTCCCCGACGGGACCAGGCGCTGCACCTCCGTTGAATCAGGCTAAGTATTGGGGATATACGTCTCAGTGGAATCTCCTTGATTACCCTGCTGCAGTGTTCCCAGTGACTCAAGCCCAGCCGGAGGTTGATAAGAAGGAGGAAGGTTATGAGCCTCGGAATAGCAAGGATGAGTTCAATTATAAGCTTTGTAAGATATGCATTCTTCCGCATTTGATACTAGCTGATGCTGATATTCAAAAAGATGAGCCTGAGCTCTATCGTGATGCCCCTGTTTCACTTCAACTTATTGGACGTCCTTGTGAAGATGAAAAGGTTTGTCATTCCTCTCAAGATGTTTGATTGATTACCCCCAAGCTAAGTGAATGAACAGGTCCTTGAAGCTCTGGATTTTATCCACGAGCATGTTTCGTTGCCTTCCTTCAAGTAAAGCCGTTTCCTCCAAATAGCAGTTCATCTCAGCCATAGCAAATATGATGATTTATCTATTATTCTCTCAATTCTCCAATTCCCCTTCTTTACCATTGTAAACGGCGCTCCCACAGGCTTGAGGACCCTGACTTCCCGTGGCTTGATAAAGATTGGCTCTGTAATGGCGAAGTGCTCGCGATAATATAACTGCTAAGTGTTACTTCGGCAGGGTTCAGATGGTAAAACGGAACAAAGGCGGCTGGTCGAGTTGCAGCAGGCCAAGGAGTACAACAGACCAGACCTACCACGACGCTATTCAGCCTAATCACCATAGCTACCGTGGACTTGTTATCACCAGATCCGCCATTTGTCTGCCACTCTGCAAAGTCATCGAGGACATCGAGTAACTACCTGATCTGGTCTGTAGTTTTGGTCGGAGTTGCCGTCTACAATAATGCCATTTGCTAGTACAACATATTCAAAACCCAGCGGGTACATCCACAACTTGTTTGATGCCAGACTGAACTTCCCGGATAAATAGAATAATCCTCCTATATGACATTTTATATTAACTTGACAGAATACGTGCTGATCTAGAAGATGGAGTAGTAATTAAAAGTCAGACTAAAGGGCAATCATACGGTAACCATTAATCCCCCCACCAATAACAGCCGCCTTATAGGGTGCAATTGCAGAATAGAGTCTAGACACAACCCTATCGGTTGACGGGTCCCAGGCTAGCCACAACTGCGCCGGCACTAAGAGGACGTAATCTCATCCAATTGGCCTAGATCAATCAGAACGCCCTTGTTCAAAGGCTTGTTTACATATGCCGGGGTAGGGATAGTGTCCTCCGCTACGGACAACGAATGTGGTCTGAAAAGGAATTTGACTATCTTAACAACCTGTGGTATGATACCTCTTGGTCGGGTTTAGGCCATATGGGACATGTCGGTGCCTCCCAGGATGCCTCAGACCAGGCGCACTTGACTTTCATCTGATCGTCAGCGGAGATGTGTCTACATGACTGTTTCGGAGCATGATCTGGACAGTATTAGCATGCGGGCTGCACTACGATAGACGACGCAATGCTCGCCCCGATAAAAACGCCTGCAAGAATGCCTACATTGCCCCACAATCTGTCTCGAATAGCTTGCGAATCGGCTGCCGAAAGACTGAGCCCATTCTCAAAATGGGTAATCGTCTGAGATGTATTGGCTGCCGCAGCTACCGCGATCACCGATGTGAAGAGCATGTGGCAGAGTATAGCCAGATTATTCACTGTTGATGATTAACATACCGGTAACTATGGCTTAATTGAGGGAGAGTGGGCTTAGGCACATTATCACGATGTTACATCGATAACGACGTGCATCTACTTATAGTCGAATAGCTTCCTGGTGATAATAGGTAACGGTGAGTTGCCAATAGAAAACCCATGTCATGCTGTCGATGACATGGGTCGGCACTACCAGGGCCCTGATATCGATCGGCTTGATTCTGTTTACTTAAAGACCATGAATAGCTAACATCACAATGCTCCCTCCTGCTTCTTCGATTTTTTTTCCCTTACAACTAGCCTCCAAATCTAAATTGAGTTAATTCGACAGTCTTTTTTGGAGCATTCCCTAGCCCGTGAGAAGCCCACGAGTATTCTGGACAGCTTGGAAAGCTAAACAAGGCCCCGAGTTTTCTAGAATGCCGAAGACCACAGAATCCAACAGGTCGGGGGTAGATCAATACGGAGGCAACCACAAGCCGCAGGCGTTATCCAATCTGCCAGACTCATGGATTCCGTACATCCAACTTGCGCGTCTCTTCCCCCCGGCCGGCCTGTTTCTCATATACTTCCCGCATGCATTTGGCGTATTGCATGCTGCTATCCGAACCGGGGCGCCTCCTTCCACGGTCCTCTACGCTAGCATGATAATGTTCGCCGGCAGCTTTTTCTTCTCCAATGCCGCGCACATTTGGAATGATCTGGTTGATGCGGAGCTAGATGCAAAGGTTGATCGTACCTCCAAGCGTCCGATTCCTCGCGGGGCTATCTCCCCTGGCGCGGCGTTTTTGTTTGCCGTCACTCAAGCTATGGGAGCAGCCTGGTTCCTGTCATATATACCAGGTGGCTTCCTACAAGGTTTTCTCTACGCATTGCCCAACATCTTGGCAACCATTTATTACCCCTGGGCAAAACGACACACCCACTTTCCCCAACTAGTTTTGGGATTGTGTTTGGCATGGGGTACGATCATGGGAGAATTGATGCTGGGTGTTGGGGCATTCACCGTGTCAGTTCCGGCTGAATTCTGGTCAGTGAATTGGGCCCAGGGAGGATTTAGCTTTCCCTCTCTCCATATCACGCTAGAACCGAGTGTTATGGCACTTTTCTTCGCCGGAACGTTGTGGACGGTTATCTACGACACGATCTACGCACATCAGGATCTGCAAGCGGACCTCAAGGTAGGGATCAAAAGTTTAGCGGTTCTATTTCAGACGAGAACGAAGTTTGCGCTGTAGCCGCTTTTAGCACTCATGGCTAGTCTACTTGTTAACTATGGTCAACGCAGTCACTTCGGAGCAGTCTTCTACATAGTTGCGGTGGGTGGTGCTATTGGAACCCTGGGTGCTATGATTGCCTTTGTTGAATTACGGAATAGTAAGAGTTGCTGGTGGTGGTTCAGCAAGGCATTCTGGTTGGCTGGTGGCGCAATCTTTGCTGGATTATTGGGCGAGTATTTGAGAGAATTGAGTGTCGCTGTGTACTGCTCCGCTGCTGGTGAGAGTGTTACAATCATAATAGAGTTCCCCTTACTAGTGCTCATGAAATGGTCGCGCAAAGCCATTGTCAGGCTTGATGATCGGAAGGGTATGCGTTTTTGACTTTGAGACCAGGCTCTCATCACCTCCTTCAGTGCCAACAAGTCGGTGTTAATTTGTCTGCCTTCTTGACGTTCTTGAAGAGTCTGTCGCGTTGCGCGCAGTTGAGTTCCATTTTCATTATGAAACTCCGCGCCTGCAAGATCCACAAACACCATCTTTGCGCCAAGGCATGGAAATGGACTTGCTTTAAGAATAGCTTCAATTTCTTCCTCTACGGCTGTAACATAAGCTTCAAATTGAGCTTTCTCCGCCTCAGCCGCGTCTATACGCTCCTGATTTTTCAGATAGTCAGGGTTGGGTATCCACCGCCCATCCGATGTGCGTATGATGCTTTTCGTCTCCTCTTCTATCATAATATCTGTAGCACGCTTCCCTACGGGCACAAGCTCGGACTGTCGATCAAAGAAAGCACGACGCGCATCTACCAATAACTGGCTCACAACCTCCAGTTCAAGAACTACATGAGTCCTGGAACTTTGATCGTGGACGCTCGATGATCCGGTTGCACGCTGACAAAGGGCTTCGGCGAGCTCTTGTTGGAAAGACTCGAATTTCCAGCATTGTCGTTGCACAATGGGACGAACTCGGACTTTGCCTCCGTCCAGAATCTCGGTTTCTCCACGGAAATAGACTTTCCCGTCGGGCCCTTCCCTGATATGGCACTGAGAGTGGTGATTGAGAAGATCAAAAGCTGACTTCTTGCGCAATTCGAATAACCTAAATCCAATACCCAATTCCTGTTCTCCGTTCTTCTCATCAAGGCTATATAATGAGTCAAAAAGTTGTTTGGCTGCAGCGAGACACAGCCCGAGCTCCTGGATGTTTTGAGAGTCATAGCCTAGGATCGTATGCGTCTTGCCACTGCCAGAATGGCCGTATGCAAAGAAGCTACAGTTCTCGCCACGTAAGACCTTGAGGACATTAGGCGCTATAGCAACGTTATACACCTTGGAATTATTGTCTTCCGGGCCAAAGACGGTGTGAAATGCTGCCGAACTCGTCCATGAACGTTCTCCAGTCGATGCCTGACTCTTAATAGACACAGCAGATTGGGACCGACAATCCGAAAGCGTCGTGCGATACATTTCTCCAAGTTCAGTTTCTGGCTGTGAAAGCGGCCGCCATCGAGCAAAAACGTTGATAGCTTCCAATTTCGGGGTTGTGGCGGTCATCTTGAGAGTTTAGCGAAGAAATAGAAGGAATGCAGGCTTTGGTTCTTTCAGCTGCAAATTTCTACTTTTCCAGTGTCATATAGTGACGTCCCTAGGTAGGTATATATGCCGAGAAGAAACCAGCATCGAATAGTGACAATAGTCACGCTATGCCCTCTCCTTGAATCTGTTGCGATTCTGGCAAGAGGGGCGACTTACGATCGTATTTGAAGGCCCCACACCTCGTGAATTTCCAAAAGTGGAAATGCGTTTTACGACATGTCCATACGTGTAATCCATGGAGACAGCAACGCATGCAAATAGGTATACCGGGATTGTTTTCGTCCGTCCTGGTTTCTTCATCTCGCTACGTAATAATACAGAATACATATTCCTAATCTTGGTAATGCTTAATCCAACGTCTTACTGTACAATTTTTCCATAAGCAACCCGCTGGATCCTGTAAGGGGTCGCCGTGTCCAATCCCCATCTGCAAAAGTTGGTCGGACTTCAGTTACCTCCTCTATTAGCTGCCATTCCCCCATTCCCTGATCTTTGTCGAGGTACCGGAGCACGATACGGCTGCCACAGTCCTCAAAGACAAATTCCCGACACCATAGACGCCGCCACTGCTCCGCAGGGCTACCTTCTACTGCATTTTTCCTTTCTATGTCACGGTTTCTTAAAGCCAAAATATAAAGTAAACGTGTATTCCACAGTCTGTCCTAGCCGGGATAGTCTCTCAACATCCAAACAGCCTCGTCGCGGGCCGGAGAGTCGCGACAGAAGAAAGCTACAAGCAGGAGGTACCATGCTAGACTGCACTGTAACGATAAGTGATGGGCCGGGTTCCCGATCTCTTGTCCGGCAGCGCGTAGGGCAATTTTAGCGAGAGATAGGAATTCGTGGTAAAAAGGTGTTTGCGAGCGCAGCACCTCTACATCTAAATAATGCGCCGGGTCCTCGATGACATAGCTGGCGAGGTACTGCAGTCGGAGGTGGATGGCTCTTAGGCATGTAAGTGATTTAGTATCGGACATCATGATTCTGTTGAAGAGGGGTAGAAAAGACGCGTCCAGCATTTACATCTCCTTCCGTGAGTTTTCACAGAATTCTTTGACCCGAGAATTTCCGAGAAGCTCAAGGAAAAAGTCATTAATGACAACCTGACCTTGTACCAGACTTTGTATTGCATCTGTCATTATCGATATTATCTTGGTCTGTCGACGCCGACCGATAGCAGCCCAATATTCTCCAAATTGGTCAATACTTTTGAAAACGGCAGGAATTCGATCAGCGCTGACGATAGAGCGAGGGAGTTCACTAAACACGAGAAGATATGACTTTATTGTATACTGGCGCTTTTGCAGCTCCTTTGCAAGGTTTGGAAGAGACGGACCCTAGCTAATCTTAACCCCTAGGTTGGTGTGAGCCTGCGTTGCCAGGTGGGTGAAGCTGCCTGCCACAGCTCCAAGGAGTGCTTTCGGGTTTTGGGCAGAGCTGGCCACATCGGAATGTGAATTCTTGTCTGCCAAGAGAGCAAGCAACATAGTGAGTCCATGATTGAGGTGATCTAAAGCAGCACGCCAATTTCCTCGAAGACGTTCAAAAAATAGGAGGAACAACAACAGGAAGACTGTGCAGCAGAGCGGAGCACGTCGTGGTGCGAGCGACCTGTGGCAGGGTCACTTCCCACAAGTCGTCATTGGATGCCGCAACGATCCAAAGTCCTTGTACCAGCCTCACAAACTCTTGAAAGTACTCGAATGCCGTCGCATATCGGAAATCAAGCGAATCTGGGTCGACCAGTAGCTGCGTCATAATCGTTCCTGGAGATGCGCCATGACCACGCCTGGAGTCCCACCGGAGCTCAACAGGGCCGGCGACATTCTTCCTTGCATTGGTGGCATAGCCTTCGCAGCATTGTCGGGCTCGGAGACAGTTACTACAGTGCGGCTTGGCCTCATCACACTTGACGTGACGCCTCTTACAAGTAATGCATCCAGTTCGACTTTGTGTGCACTTGCACGAGAGAGCTTTGGTTTGCTATATTGAAGTGAGTTTGTTTGCAATGGGAAGCTCATCTTTGATAGAGACGCTTTGTAATGAATACAGTGCCATACAGGACACTGCGCTTGCCATGTTTGACGATTTTAGGAATGAATTTTTGACAAGATCAAGTTACTTTACGGATGGTGATTGCAGGACACAAATCCACTCGCGTGCTCTCATTGGATATCAGCTATTCCTCGATATAAGGATTTGCCAAGGGGAGCCCCATGTTTTACGCTTACTAATGGGGTTCTAAACCAATTTCGCTCAAGAATCCGTAATTCTCTGAGCGAAAACGCTGAGCCTTCCAAATTTATAAAACATAGCAGACAAGGGATTGAGGCGATTAAGTCAAGGCCAGAAATTAGGGCGTTGTTTGGTGATATAACCCTCTTGGGAAGTCACGTGCTCTCGTGTCGCAATTGTGGCGGAGCAACGTCTTCTACGTACGTTAACTCCGAGATCCGCCAACCGTCCTAACTTATTCACGGATTCTTCCATCTCTTCGCCTAGATGCATCAACAGTCCAGCTAGATAGAGCACTTGCGTGTCAAAGTCTTGATTAGCTGGTGTTCTTCGCCATAAAGTCATTTCTGGTTGCGATTCGCCTGACTTTGACACCGGTGCCTGGCGTGTTATCTGGTTCCTTCAGATTTCGCCTCCCGAACCGGAAGCATGAGCAGATTACAAAGCTTTTTCTAGATCGATCCATCCATCCATCACGATAGGTTGCATCAACGACATCTATCTGTTTCAAATACTATGTCACTTCCATCATTATCATCATCATCATCATCCTGAGTGAGCTTCATCTTGTGTTTGCAACCCTGTGAACAGCACTACTCTATCATCATCAAGATGCGCGAGATTGACCCTCTCGTCCTCGAATATCAACATGACAAACACCGACCCCGGGAAGCTGAAGCGCTTCACATGCTCCAAAAAATAGCCTCTCTCGTCAAACCCATCATGAGACAACGAAGCTGGAAAGTCGGAACGCTATCTGAGTTTTACCCTTCACAACGAAATCTTCTGGGCCTGAATATCAACGCGGGGCAGAAGATATGCTTACGGTTAAGGTATCCGAGCGATGAGCGTCAATTTTTGCCTTTGGAGCAAGTTGTTGATACTATGTTACATGAGTAAGTTATACGATCATTCATCTGGGTTGAAGACTATTAACTTTTATGACAGGCTGTGCCATATCGTGCATGGACCACATAATCGAGATTTCCACGCCTTGTGGAACCAGCTGCGTGATGAACATGAAGAGCTTGTCATCAAAGGCTACACAGGAGAAGGATTCCTCTCTCAAGGCAAGCGACTGGGTGGTCGTCAAATCCCGCTCGACGAAGCACGGCGCTTGGCCCGCGTTGCAGCCGAAAAAAGACGGACAATATCGGCTGGATCAGGGCAGAAGCTGGGTGGTGCACCGTTGCTGAAAGGCTCAGACGTCCGAAAAGTGATCGCAGATGCCGCCCAAAGACGTATTGACGTAACGAATGGGTGTGCTTCGGGCTCCAGCGACAGTGAGAAATTAGCAGACGAGGCTTCCCGAAATGGATTCCGTACAAAAGCTGAAGAGGATGATGCGAATGAACGTGCGATCATGCAGGCTTATATTGAGATGATCCAAGAGGATGAGAAGGAAAAGTATGGAGCGTCGTACGTTCCTCCTAGTCAGTCGAATCCTGCTGGTCCAAGGGGCAAGAATGTTTATCCAACTGAACTGCGACCTCCTCCTGTTCCTACACATACGAAGCCAATCAGGCGGTTTGCGAGCTCGGGGACGTTGTCTAGTGCATATGGCACTTTAGATCAAAACACCGAGAATACCATTGAAAATGACATGTCATGGAACTGTCAAATATGCACGTTAGAGAACCCACCGGCATACCTCTGCTGTGACGCATGTGGAACAGAACGTCCAGCTCAGTCGATAACAGCCCAGTCGCGACTAGTAGTAGCCGCGGAAAATACTTCGTCGAAACGAGCAACCCCAAAACCGCGAAGCCGTCTAGCATCACAAGTGATTACCGGAGACGATGCTGGTCGAGTAGTGTCCTTCAAAGGTGATACCTCAGAGCGGATTACCAATCTTGATCAAAATAGGGCAAAAAAGCCCCTTGGATGGTTGTGCCATATGTGTGGTGCGTTCATGGAGACGGAGTGGTGGACATGCTCTGCTTGTGGGACGATGAAGACTGCTTCGTGATGGCACCAGACCTTACGCTGGCATATCGAGAATGACTTATGACTGCATATATACCCCCTGTTACCCGAGCATATTTGGCGTTGGTTCTATCTTAGCGTCTCCTGTTCCTAGCTTAGCTTTATGATTACTGAATGGGTTACTCTATTCCCCCTAAAATCTTAGATTTATTTACAGCCACTTTTCAAGGCTTCATCCTCTATAATATCATAATCATCGTATTTCTCGAACAGACCCCTAACTGCGAGATCTGGCGAATGTTGAGCAGGCTGTTCAATTCGAGTATCACGGGTAACTATTCTGACAACAGGTTTCGTTCGGCATTTGGGCCGACGCATTTGTCTATATAGAGCTAACATTTGCAAATGATGTGATTAATGAAACTGACATGCTGCAAATTCCAATTATAGTCTATTTTAAGTGAACAGGGTCTTGAACTTATACCCAAGATGCGGGAGTAGATACTTTGTCTTACAATGCAGTATACCCGAATTCATTTTGTGCCCTTTTACAGTCACTTGCCGCGCCTGCCCGGTTGATGCTTATTTGGCATACATTGACGTCTTGCTGCCATAATTTAATTTAGAATCAATGTCGCCTTATTTAGCATACAAGCCTAATTTCTGTGTCAAGGGCTGTCGAATGCTGCTATATTCCGACGGAGGGTGACACTTGTTCCTCATATAGGACAAACAATTCATGTCAAACAATGAGCAAACAAACAATTCCGCTTCACTTCTTCAAAGAAATATTTCGTCTCATGTATTTTTGTCATTCTTTCGAGGAAGCAGGAGCCCGAATTAACATGAAAACTGCCGTTTTTGGACTTCCTACTGATCAACAACTTTGCATTTGCAGTGGGCTCAGCCGCCCAAAATTCCAAAGTATAAAACCATGGAAGACACATAAACACAACAAGTCTGAGTTTCCCTCATCATCACTGTAGCCATATAACATTCGACATTTCTCAAAATGCCTTCACCAAGTTCACTGTTTGAAACCCTTTCCTTGACCGACTCTGTGAAAACAGACGTGTTTGTCTGCGGCGGCGGTCCTGTCGGCTTGATCACAGCGTACATGCTAGCTAGACATGGAATCTCTACATACCTAGTGGGTAAGTAAGCTTTCAATAATCTCCAAGCTCCCTTGATGGTTGCCATTTATCTAAAGTCTAACGTTTATCAAACAGAGAAAGATGACAAGGAGGAACAACCATCGTATGGCCGGGCATGCACGCTATACCCTAGAACTCTCGAAATGATGGAACACCTAGAACTACTCGACACGATGAACCAGGCTGGCTACATCGCGCGCAATAGCGTTACTTTCAAGGACGGAAAGCGGGTGACTGCTCGCGGATGGCACAAAATCTTTGACCGTATGCGTGGCGGTACATACCTTGACTACTGTCTCAATATCCGTCAAAAGCGCTTGGAGGACATCTTTCGAAAGGCGTATCGAAAACTGGGAGGAATCCCGCTTGGTGGATGGAAACTTGTATCGTTTCAAGTCGACCATGAGAGCGCGGATGATCACAAGGTTGTTGTGCAGATTCGTAATGTCAAGACTGACGAAGAGTTGACGGTTCGGGCGTAAGTATTTGTATATGCCTTGACATAATTGAGAACTCTACTGAAATAATCACAGGAAATATTTGGTCGGAGCCGATGGTGGCAAGTCTCTGGTACGAGAATTGGCTAAGATACCCTTCAACGGCACAAGTACCCAGTCTAGATGGGTGCGAGTTGATGGCGATTTTGAGACAAATATGCCCGACTCGGATATTGGATTTGCATCTATCGAATCAAAGAGCCATGGGAATGTCGTTTGGATCCAGCTTGAGAAAGGTGAAAATCGCATCGGGTTTGCCCTGACCGACGAGATGTCAGCCAAGTATGGGAATTCCATGACCGAAGAAGATGCGAAAAAAGAAGCTATTAAAGCTATGGAGCCATTTACACTGGACATCAAGAATGTCAGCTGGTGGACTGTATATTGGTGAGTGCAGAGATATTACTCCTTCCCAGATTGCTCCACGTATTTGCAAGGTAATTGCCTCCATGGTCAAATCTTCTAACAAATGATGCAGTATCCAACAGCGAGTCGCTGAGACCTTTATTGCGGATGATCGTATCTTGTTGGCTGGTGATGCCTGTCATACTCACTCCTCCGGCGCCGCACAAGGTATGAACACCGGTGTTCATGATGCATACAATCTGTCATGGAAGCTGGCTGGAACCATCAAAGGTTGGTATGGAAAGGAAGTACTACAGACCTACGACAGTGAGCGGCGCTCAACTGCCGAATACTTGATCGAACTCGACAAGACGCTGTCTACACTTATATCTGGTCGGATCCCAGAAAGATACCAAGCAACCCACAAGGATGCCAATGAGCTCTTCAGCAAGATCGTTGAAGAAACGGCTCAGTTCAATATCGGTCTTGGAATTCAATACCAGGAGAATATCATCAACAAGCCCCCTTCAGCCGGCATGATCTCTGCAGGTTCCAGGGCACCAGATGCACTCGTCTACCCACCGGGTTCCCATTTCCCCGTTAGACTCTTCACATTGAGTAGATATATAGGAAAATGGACAATCATCCTGTTCGCGGGACAGTACGAGCTCACACGGGCGAAACTACCTGCTGCGGCGAAGGAATTAGTCGATCTAGCACTAACCCTTCCCCGAGGTATAGTCAGACTCATGACGATTTTCGCAAACAGCATGGCAGCTGTACCGTCCACTATTCCAAAGGCTGGATTCATGTACTACGATCAGGATCGATCGGCACATTTGGCTTATAGCATTTCGCCAAAGAATGGAGCTGTGGTGGTGCTTCGACCTGATGGTTTGCTGGGGTATGCGACAACTCTTGGTGATGTTGGAAGTGTATCTTCGTTTTTGATGGAATTAATCAAAGCTCGGTGTCGCTGAGCGCTGGTTTCGTTAATTTTGGTTAATGTTGAGACACTGTAGTTGGACTATTAGATTGACACTTTGCGCTACAACTGGTTGTACTTAGGCTAAGTAGATCCATTTAAAAACGGCGCATATCATTGAGATTTATACCAGACCATTAATCCTGGTTCAACCTGCCATCTAACTTTGTATAACCGGCTTCTCCTAGAAACATGCCGACATGCATCAATATCGTTCAGCACAATAGGTATGCTTAGGGCTACATGTACGTATCACGACGTTTCAGCTCACTTCGAGACAACTATTCCAGAATCTAGATGCTATAGTTAGAGAATAATCTCCACCCATCTTGTTAACATGTAGATTCTAGCCGGTTCTTGAAATAATGACAATACTTTGTTAGGAAGACCTGAATCTTATGCACATACCTGTATGTATGTTTGGAGCTTTATTACTGAATTAGCATTTATACATTAAGTCATGAAAAAAAACACATGAGTAATGAAACAGGTCGTCATACCAACAACCAACGATGGTGACGATCAACAAGCGATGCCGCGTATGTACATATCAAATGAAAACCAAGGAGGTAATAGTATGTCTCTGTTAATAATGAATAAATAAGAATGATCAACGCAGTATTAGAATATTTCGAAACGACTATAACTTCGGTGCGTTCCTGGGATCATCATTCCCGGGATAAGCTAGGTATCGTTTGTTAAGCTGTAAAGGGGCGCCTCCTTCGATTCCCAAGGCCAATTGTCTGACTTTATCATCTGGACCTGATATATCTCTGACCACACCAGGCAAATTGTCGAGAACTTCGATTTTCCGCTTACTCTTGCCGATGAGTAACGGTAGATCTTTCTGGCCTAAAGCGGCACCCATGCGTAACATGGTGAAAGCGTCGAGAGTATCGATCCAGCGACGACTGAAGGCTGCATACAGCGCCAGACCTAGCAATGGAATCATATACAGACCCAAAAGCACAGAGCCAGCAATTATGGCTGTCATGGAGATCGCAGGCAAGGTTATCTGCCCTAGCTTACTGTTGTTGGAGTAAACACTTATACCTCCGTAGTTCTGGCCCCCGCTGTACATGGCCTTAATGGCTAGGAAGCCAGCTTGCGTGAAAGCCGACGAAGCTTCCACTGGTTGCTCAGAGAACCTTCCAAACCAGTCATCGACTGGGTTATATGCGAAGTTATCTGTGAGCCCGAGCGGCTCAAGTGGGAGTTGAGTATCACGTAAGATGGCGTCGTCGAGGATGCGCTTCCAACCAGTCTTGTTGTTGTTCGAAATTGAATTGGGCTGAGGTGGGTTTTGTTGAATCTCTGCGAATGACCCAGACCCGAAAAGGGCCAACGCTGTAATAGCCAAGGGACCAAGAGCAGTTGGATAGAAATAATCGTAACTTAAATGGTCACGTCTGCGAGATATACTTGTTGAGGGGTTACAACGACTCCCACTCGTGCATGATGAGTTTGATACCAATGGGCCAGGCATTTGACCGTTCTTGATATTTGGTAGTTCGAATAACCCCGCGGTCGTGTTCATTATGACTTTGAAGGGTTTCATATGAGAGCGCAGAACTTGGGATCGCCATGAGGACGCGAAAGTAGAGTTAATGTTAACATAGAGCACCTCAGTAAAATCTTGGCGTGCGTCTGTATATAACCATGGAGATTGGCTCACGTTTCCTGGTAAGCATATTTCCACTGTCAAATTGTAATTGCTATTGGGGTATGCGTAGGCAGCATAGAATAATGAGTCTTCAGAGCAGTTGGACGGAAATTCATCTGCAGTCATATTCCGAACCTCGGCTGAGCAGTTGACTCTTGAAATATACTGATCATAGTATAGACCAGTGCTAGTGTTGCTGGGCAGCGGCGCAAACCAGCTAGAATTCGATGTGTAGCTGCGTAACTGAGCGGTGTTTCCCCAAAGGTTATTTTGATAACCATTGATTCCTAATGTCTGTAACTCCTGGCGCACCGCAAGGATCCAAGATGCGTCGGTGGTTCCACTGCCAGAATTGACCACCATTGGCAATGATTTCACGCTGGAGTAGGTGTAGCCCGGGCCATACCGATCGACAGGTACAGTAGAGACTTGTCGGGTTGAGAGTAACAGAGACTGAATCGGATAGGTAATGGCACCGAAGATATGAATAAAGATGGCTAGATAGAGCATGCTACTACCGTATCGCTTAAAGCCAGAGGGATAAATTAGTAGTCGCACATATTGCATAGGGTTCGTCCAAGCACGATCCGCCAGGGTGACCACCTGGCGCAAACGCAGACTGTAGGCATCACTCTGGTTCTGCACAAAAACGGCAGCAGCCCAAGCACAAACGAACGAAATGACTGGAAGTGTGGCGACATTTGCAATCACTTGAAGGATGCGCGCGGATCTGTAGGCGACGGTCCATTCGCTGTTTGTGTTGGCAATGAAGCCTTCTACTCGGGAAATCATGCATATGGTTACCCAGGAATAAATCGCCATAACAGCATAAAGTAAAACGGGAATCAGGATGCGGACTTCTCGATGTAGTGGCGTAGAACGAATGCGTTCCTGACGGCGTTGCTCGTACGGTGGAAGCACATCGTCGTCCCTCCCTTCATACTGTGGGACCTCATATTGGTCGGCAAATCTGTCATGTTCCTCATGCGTAGATGTCTCTCTGGACAACTGCTGTAAAGGGACATTCTCTCTTGCCTCCATCTTGATATCTTTGCTGAGTTTTGCTCGAGTTCAATGCGTGGTCCCAAAGGAACCACAAGCTCGAGGGAAGTGGCATAACCATTCATTTATCATTTTGACGATTCTGTGGCACAACAAAGAGAGAGAACTTAGATTTAACGCTAGGTAAACCAGGCTGGGCAAATTAATTCGGGCGCAGTGCTTTTAAAATGAAACTATGAACGCCTTTTCCAATCAGTAATTGTATATGGCTGGCCTAGTCCCATTGTTGTTGGCTAAGAAAACGCCGAGGCAGCGCCAAGGTACCAAGGCAGAGCCAGCAGCCAGTCTGACAGCAGTCACATTGTTTGAATGTTGGGCTGTTGTGTCCACTGTCCTAATGTTTAGTTAATTGACTTAGTCGCCCTTTGAGTTTGAGTGCGTAAGTGTGGCTGCTCTGATCTAACTAAACTATTGGTAAAAAGCCTAGAGATCTACAGTCATTAACAACAGAGTGACTGACGGCTTATTTACTTCCCTGTACTCCACTGAGTCCACTCACTAGGCAAGGCTCACTGGGCTGGTTTAGCAGCCGACGTACTGGTAGTGCCGTTGAGGCATTTCCCAATCGTCGACAAGCAAGAGTCAGTTGACCCCTACTTCCTTGGTTTTACCACGGCCAAGACCAGTGCTTACCACCGAATAGTTAGGAGTGCAATCTTGGCTGAGACATAAGCTGCAGATAATCCTTGCACACTTATGAATTGGCGCGTGCCCGAAAGCAATCAAGTCAAAGACCCATGCAATTCTAGGTACTTGTGTGGCTCAACTGGTTCCCCTGATTCGGCTCTGTGGTGACCAAGGCTATGCTCCGTACCTATGTTTTTGATCAACAAGGATAATGTTACGTTTAATGACTTTCCGGGCTTGAACGTTTAGAATGACTAGAAGCAATAATTATGTTTAGAAACCTACGAAGACTACTACAGAGTAGAAGCATAAAAGAAAAAGCGCGGGGTCGAGATTGACCGTTGAGGCGCTCGGCTACCTAATTAACGGCTGGCATGAGGCTGAGTTACTCGACATCAGCATCTGTACAAATTCGGAGGTAAAAGAACCTTGGAAGGGATACCAATAGGTCCTTTGATAATATAGGGTTCCTGAATCGAGGTCCGGGATTCGGCATTGAGTGAGTTACATAACTAAGTATTACCTCGACTTCCAGTCAAGTTCCTCATCAACCGATTTCGCCAATGGAAAACTATGCCAATTCTTCCACCAATGTGAACTTTTTGCAGGCCAAACACGTTTGTAAACAGCATCAATCCGATGATTTAGTTCCAGGATTTCGCTTCCTCGGTCAGTCTTCGGTACCTCAGATGATGGTTCTTGCTCTATCACGACCTTGACGTTTCCACCACTTCCAATAACGCGCTTCACGTAGCATGGTCGGCCTAGATAGTCAACTACATCCTTAATACATGGCGGCGTCTGATTGTACGGGTGTTGGCCAAATTGACAAGCTCCAGTGACACCTATTTCCATTGAAGCGAGTGGGACAAAGCGGCTGTCTCCTTCACATCTCAGAGAGTAAATGGCCTGGTATATATTGTGCGCGAGCTCCTTATCCAATGTACTATTGATGAAGGTATTCCTAATGTGACCATTCCTTGCGAAGCGGCGCGGGATGATTCGAACTGAGCTTAACCTCTCGTCAAATTCACTAAAAGAAGGATCACTTGGGGGTTGCAAATCCTCTTCATTCATTTCATCATAATTAAGGGACTGGTAAGCGTCGAGTTTGAAATTGAGATGGCGTAATCTTGGTAGTAATCCTAGCGTTTGATAATGGACGTATTCCTCGTAGTTTCCTCTGGAGCGCTTGATTTGTATAGTTAATGTCTCTAATATTTGACAGGTTTCGACTAATTGATGAAGATTTTCCAAAGAAAGTGTTTTTCCGTTGAATGATATCAAGGAGAGGTGGACAAGGCGCGATCCATGCGTTGCCAATATTGTATCAACAGCTATGCGCGGGTGCCATCCAGTCACCCTAAGGTCCGATAAGGCTGGCAGATTGAGCATGAATGAATTAATGGCCTTCACGCGATTAGAGTAAAATCGACGGTTGTTTTGGGCTGGTCCAAGGTAAATGTCCAATTCTTTGAGTGAGGGAAAGTAGCATTTTCCGGCCAAGTGCTCTGATGAGACCATAGCAAAGCATTCCACGTCCAACTTCAACATTTTCATTGCCGAAAAATTAGTGATATTCTGCCACTTTTCCATGTCTTCTTTTCCCAACCATGGCCAATGCAATGGCCAAAAACATTCTAATACACCTCGTGAGTTTCTTCCCTTATGCCCAAGAGTTTGTTGTGCAAAGCCCGCCCATGGTATAGTTCGTTCAGTATGTATTTCTGTAGCTTTACCTCGTGTACGAATCATGTGTTGGGAGACGATGTGCGCAGTCCCACGCGTAGAACTGTCAAACCATACAGACATGGCGAGCTGGCCAGTGAGTATTCGTAATCATCTGTGCCATGTGCATTCAAACTGCGTAGTTTAAATCCATTGATGTATAGTCGGCACTGGGGTTGGTTTTGATGAAGGGATTGAAGAAGGCAGGGTGGCATCTGATGAAAACAATCATAGAATAGACACTCGAGAGAATGAATTTGCCTTATTAAATCGGCCAGGGGTTCCCAAGAGTCATTCGTCTCATAGACCGTCTCAAGAGAGATGGAATCATCCCCCCTAGAGTACAATCTTTCCACACAGCCTTCTAATACGTCATCAAAGTGACTGCTGAATTCAGCAGAAGACATTCTAGGTCGATGCCACAGTGTCTGGTGTGCTTGCCCTCGAAGTTCATGTTGTACTTGGTCATCCGGTATTGATCTTCTGGCCTTATCATCGATTACGAGACGACGTACATGACTGTAGCCATCAGCACGCTGTAGGATCTGGTGAGTCTGATGTACATCTTCCGCTAGTTGTGAGACATCATGTATAGGGAATCTTAAAGTCCGAAATAAGAGAGGTGTGAGACGACAATATAGATGCTTGCAGGTAAAAGCCAGATCAACTAGATTAAATGCATTTTCTTGCTCAATATACTCGAGGATGAGTAGCAGAATCTCTTGTGGCAAGCTTTCCAGAATGTTTATCGACATGCTTCACTGTCGATGTCTCCAGACAGTGTAATAAGTCCCCAGATGTACAGGTTACTATATAGCACGGGAAAAAGAGAGAAGAGATACAGCAGGATGACAAAGTGTTGGCACCCCCCCCCCCCCCCCCCCCCCCAATGTCAGTAATACCCTTAATACCCTTGTGCGGGTGCCAACACATCCTTCGCAGATAGTCACGTGCAGCCAAGAATATTACCAAGACAATATTAGTTCATTCTCAAGCATATCGATTTGCTTTTTGAGCAGTTTTCTGACGTTAGTTTGAATTACTTTAAGGACCCAAGTGGTTTCACGGCGAGGGAGTGAGCCTTGAGAGCAGCTGGAGCAAAGTTTACTTGATATACCGTCTCGCTCTTTTCCTGGGCTCTCCCTGGTCTACCAACTATGCATATTCCCAATCGAGAATGAAACATACAGCGAAAGCATATGAGAGGTTTGACTTTGACTTACGTGAGTCTAGCTCGGCTCATCGTGCTCATTGTCCGTATTCTCTGACTAGCAAAGATTGTGGTATAAAACAAAGACTCGAACTTGGTAAAAAAGACTGCAAATTCTGAATTGAGACTTTTATTACTATGGTGGATTGAACCCACAATCATCACTATAATAGATGTGCCTGATGCATAATACTGGCTCACTCTGGACGTAGGCTGAGAAACATACCACGACGAATAAAGAGTAAGAAGAGGTAAACATCCAAAGAAGTGACAGGGCGGTGGCTAGGTGAAAGACCAAAGCCAAGAGTATCATGTTTCCAATAATAAGTCAACCGAATACGAATATCTATAGTGATTTTGCAGGGTTTGTATGAGCCTCCGGGAGTCAGTGGCCCCCATGTTACCTGGTCCTATATCGATTCAGTACTAAGAGGATGATCCACTACTCTTTAAGACAAGCTGTAAGCACACCTCAGCCAAGCTTTATTCTCAAGGAGGCTTTCTCGCTGGTAATCAGAATATAAGGGATGGGTATATAAGCTAGGCTACCTTCTAGGATATCACCTTAGATTTTTCTTTGCCAGTCACCAATCGAGTTCCATATTTTCTTTCCACAAACATTTCTCCTGCAATAATCCTTCACCCACAATGAAGTTCACCTCATCAGTACTCGCAGCCTTTGCTCTGAAAGCTGTAGCAACTGTCTCTCCTGGTACGTTATCAATAATTTCCAAATTACCGGGAATGGAAAAAAAGAAAGAAGAAAAAAAAAACCATTTTTGAACAAAGATAGAATCAAGACTGACTATATTTTATTTAAATTGAACAGAAACTGCCAGGGACTGTAACGTCGAAGGAAATCTATTTCAGCTAGAAGGGTGGGTGAAAGATAGTGTCGGTTCAGTTCAACTTCGTCAATGGGGTGACCTGGGCACCGATTCAATCGCTGTCCTGGACGAAACTGCCGATACTAAAACGGCCGTTCATTACATCAACAAAGATAACGGTCATTTGATCGTTCTCGACCCATTCAACTTATTGATCGCGGCCAATGCATACACGGAAAGCCCCGAGGGCGGAGAGCTGAAGTTCACATTCTACAATGACACAAGCAGAACCTATTATTGGCCCTCCTTCAGCATTGATTCAAATGGTCATCTGACGGTCAATGGCTCTAGTAGCATCTTCAGTCACTGCGGATCGAATGATACAGATTTACTCGGCGGAACGATTGGAATTGGTTCGGTTAGTGGTCAGGATTGCCACCCTTTGGATTATCTCAACGTGATGTCTGTCACGTCTCAGCTGAGCGTTGAGTGAAGTTTAATAATTGCCGTGGATACGATAGTATGGAGTGGTAGTACGCTCATGGCCCCGGGATAGACATAGAAAGAGAGACATGTTTTATGAACGAATGTACAGTAGAATCCAGTTACAACGATCAGAAGGCCGCTTCATATTTTGATCCCAGCTTTCATATGGTAGGCCTTTGCATGTTTACATGACCAAGACTATGGGGAGGAGTACTGATTTGATGTCGAGTATCGAACGTGAAAATCAAGTCGCTGATTAGTTTATTCTTGTTGGAGTCGGAAATAGCGAACTAGCCAATCGAAGTGTTAGCGCCCCTTGCGGCTTCTATTTACGTATCAGTTTCGACTCGGGCTCTTCAACACGCAATTTGATCATCTATTATTAAAAGAATGCTAACATCGTTTGTAAAGTCTCTGCCGCGGCTCGGACGGACATGGAGGCCACTCACCTTCTCTAACCCGAACTTCGTTCGGATTGCTGCCAATCAAAAAATCCAAGAAGAAACTATTCCAGGCTATGTTTCATCTCGGTATTACCCTGTTCATATTGGCGAGGTATTCAGGGATCGATATCAAGTTGTAGGAAAATTGGGATTTGGAGCCAGCTCGACGGTGTGGTTGGCGCGTGATATGAGGTACGACTGTCTGACCAAGATCTCATTTGATGCTCACACGCCAGACTCGTAGTCACCGCCGCCATGTGGCACTCAAGATATTCATCAACTCTGCGACTATGGGATAGCAATTGGATGACGAGTTGAATATGTACAAACGTATGGAAAAGGTTTCCAATCAACATCCAGGATGGGATGCCGTTAGAACATTACTCGACTCCTTTGATATCGATGGACCGGAGGGGCAGCATCGTTGTCTTGTACATCCTCCATTATGGGAGAGTGTACTGACCTTTCTCCATCGAAACCCGATACACAGACTTCCCAGCCCGGTTTTAGCATTCATTCTCCAGCGCTTATTTTTAGCCCTGGATTATTTACACACGGAATGTCAGATAATACATACTGGTAAGTACTTCATTTTGATGTTGAATTGATCCTGAAAAATCAGTTCTTTCTCCCCAACCAGATATTAAGGCAGACAACATCATGTTCGGCATTGCCGATGATTCTGTCTTCAGTCACTTCGAAGAGGAGGAGCTTCAAAGACCTGTTCCGAGAAAAGAAATAGATGGAAGAATAATCTACAAGTCTCGTGAACTCAGAATGCCTAAAGAATGGGGTATCCCTGTTCTATGTGACTTTGGGTCAGCCGTGCCCGGCGATATCGAGCATCTTGAAGATGTTCAACCTAATATTTACCGCGCACTCGAGGTGATCCTGGAAGTACCATGGACATACAGCATTGATGTGTGGAATGTTGGTTGTATGGTAAGATAAACAGATTTGATGGCCTCTTTTCTTGATATCTTCCTAAACTTAGCTTGATACTAGATCTGGAATATATTCGAAGGCGGGTCCCTGTTCACGGGACAAGACCCAGAATTTCAGACATATCGAAGTCGAGCGCATCTTGCTGAGATCATAAGTCTTCTTGGCCGGCCACCGTCTACTTTACTTGCCCCCGGACAACTCACTCAGAAATTCTTTTCGGATGATGGTGAATAACATTTCTAGTTCTGCAGTTGGAGGGATGCTACTAGCTTATTGACCAACTTCTAGGTAATTTTCACGCCGGGGTTCCGATAAAACAACCAATTCCCTTGGAACAGAGAGAAACAACTCTGGAAGGAGAGGACAAAGCGGTTTTCTTACGTCTGCTAAGAAAGATGTTGCAGTGGGAACCGAGCAAACGTAGTTCTGACAAAGAACTGGCTGAGGACGAGTGGATATTAAAGAAGCTATAGACATTCTCAAGAACACGTGCCAAACAATCAAGATACCTAATATATCTGCAAATATACAGGCTGCAGCTACAGAGGGATCGTAGTGGTAGAATTTGTTGTAAGTCATTCTGTGTGGAAGAAAAGTTAGGGTTCGGGATCGGAAACCCTAATTCGGTTTCAAGGTTACTGTCAGATAATCCGGATATCCCAACAAGACAGAGATATCGATGGTATCAATCCTTGGGCATGTATACAATATATTTGGGCCCCTAGATTTCAGCCCAATATTTACCCCTCATGACAGGTCACAAATCATCCCACCAAAAAGGTCTATATGAACCCGGCTTTGGAACCTGATGTATTCAGACAGACAGAGAGAACACAATACACACAATCTTGCTAGTCACTTCTTCTTTTCTTATCCTTGTAAGATACATTCAGGATTGGCCTGGAGTAAACCCGCCAATCCAACAATTAAGAGTCTGACTACCCCTGCCTACCCATATCGAAGGGGATTCCATTCGACATTCGACACCATTATGGCTTCAAGCATCACCAACGACGTACGTCTCGACTCTCCGGATGACTGGGATGAGTGGGAAACCGCTCTACTCAACCAAGCTGAGACGTACCATATTCTCCTGGTCCTCCAAGGAATCGAGGACCCTATCCCTAAGCCTGAAGTCCGACGTATCAAGGACTTCATGCTAAAGGATATACCACTGCCCTCTCAGCCACCAGTCGCACCTCCGACTGGCCCTACTCCTTCAGCCTCGACCGCGAGGATTGGAGCGGCTGCAGGTACTCGTGGCCATACTGCTAGTCAACCATCCCAGGACTCGGAGACCGTCCAAAGCACTGAGTCCCAGGAAGACGTTCCTAGCACTATGGACACGATGGATAAAGAAAGAAGAAAACAGATAGAGAAAGACGCGCTTTATGCCTTTAGCGTCCATAACAACGAGTATAGAGTATTGTACCAACTCTGGGAAACTCAGTGCCGAGATGTCGACAAGGTTTTCAACTGGATGAAGAAGACTGTACACCCAAGCTATCTCAAGATGTGTGTCAGCAACACTCCGGATTGGAGAAAAGCATATCGAAATCTTAAGAGCCATCTTAGTCAACCCCAATCTGACGTTTATCGTAAGATTAGTAGTGACTATGCTGCGGTGTTCATCCTTCTCAAACAGGCAAGAACGACTAAGGATTTAGAGGCCTGGATTGTGAAATGGGATGACGTTCTTACTCGTGCAGAACGTAAGAAAATGTCTATTGCCACCAACACAATCGAATGGGCAGATAAATTCTTTGACGCTATTGACTTCCTTGACCACTCCTGGATAACGACTTTTAAAGTCCACTTTCATGAGAAGATTGATGACGGGACTCTGGAACGAAGAGATCTTACTAATATGTTCCGAAGGCTTATTCAACAACCACATATACGCCTCCGGGGGCGTCCATCAAGAGGATCCTTTGCCACTCAGGCTGGAGGAAATGATAATAGAAGTGACCATGAGGCTCCACAACAGCCACGACGTCAGAATCGCTCCCTGGACCGCTCCCGAGGACGCTCACAATCTCACTCCAGAGAACGACCAAGTAAGAAAGCCAGGCTTATAAAGCCAGAGGATATGAGGACAACCACTACACCAATCTGCCCGGCATGTGGAGGACGACATTTTCTCCTAGCATGCTTTTATATCCTTCAACACCTTGGGCTTCCAGTTCCAGATAACTTTGAACCTTGGATATATCGTCAAGAGAGAGCAAAAGAATGGACTGAGAAAAACACCAATATGATTGACGAATTGGTTAAACACCATGAGCAGTTGACGCTCAGTGCTAACAAAGAACATCCTCGCTCTCGAAGCCGATCCCAAGGCAGAGCAAAGGAAATACTAGGAATCACCCAAGATAAGACGATATTCCAGGGAGAGCCAATACCCTCAGAATGACTTCCAAAATTGGCAGTTGGCCGGTGTAAAGCCACATACTTTGTCCAAATGGAAAAGGACCTGGCCGTACTGTTAATAAATGATTATCCGTTGAAGCATTCATCCATCTTAGACTCAGGCTCCACGATACATGTCTTCAATGAGATAGAGCGCTTTATCAACTTTCAGAAAGCACGGCCTGGAGACTATCTCTGGGCAGGAACTCACAAAGTTCCAATACTCGGGTATGGAGAAGTCGATATCGAGGTCCATGGCGCTAACAACCAGCTGCGTTTTCTCCGCCTTTATGAGGTAGCATACTGCAAGGACTTCGTTGCCAATCTGGTGTCACTCCGCCAGCTAAGAAAGCAAGGAATCTGGTGGGACGGCCGGCAAGGATACGACTGCCTCCGACACGAGGATGATCATCAAATAGTGGCATATATTCGAGATATGGAAGGCCAGTTCATTCTTGAATATATTAATCATGACCATCCTATGATAAAAACTGGTTTTATTATACGACGTCACCAGCACACTTCCTGGACCGCTAGGAAAGAGAGAAAAGCGAGTGCAAAGCGATGGCATGCACGCCTCGGCCACCCTGGTCCTCAGGTTATTCAACACCTTGCTAATGCCACTAAAGGTGTACGAGTGACCGGTCTTTCTAAGGGGCCTACAACAGTTCAATGTGAGGCATGTGCATGGGCGAAGATTCAGCGTATGGTACGAAGGGAATATAGGAAACCTGCTGAACTGCCCGGAGACGAATTAGCTATCGACATTCACGATTTTGAGAAAACAACGTTGAAGGATGATAAAGATATAAGAACACTGATGTTAATCACTGATCGTTATAGTGGTTATACCTGGGATTTTTATCTCACTAGCCATACCACTCTTGAGATCCTTGACATGTTGAAATGGCTTTTCGCTTATCTCAAGAAACAATATAATCTCACACCGAAGAGGATGGAAATGGACAACAAGATCACAATGGTTATCTCTAGAGTAGCTGACTGGCTCACTGAACAACACATCAAGTTGCTGCCATCTGCACCATACGCTCAAGCGCAGAATGGAGGAGCAGAAAGGGTTGGACGGATCATTAAAGATAAAGGCAGAGCGATGAGAGCGAGTGCACGGTTCCCTAGGGATCTATGGCCAGAGATATGCCGTGCAGCCGTATATCTTTATAACCTATCCCCCCGGTATGGATCACAATAGAAGACACCATTCGACGTCTTTCACACCCAAGTTGCCTTGATGAATGGGATAAGTATCAAAGACCAGAAGCCTCAGATTGGCCATTTGAAGGTATATGGTTGCCGGGCATATGCTATGACCACCAACGCACTGAAAAAGGAGAACCGCCTCGAACGATTCAATCCAAAGGCCTGGATAGGTTATCTCGTGGGATACTCTTCTACTAACATATACAAAATCTGGAACCCAAAGACGGGAGCTATCGTACGTGTACGAGACGTGATTTTTGATGAAAGCCGTGTCTTTAGTGGACATCTATTGGAATTGGAAGATGAGTTACTGGGTGTCTCTGTTGAGGAATTAGCCCGGTTGCTTTTGCGAATTGATGTATCCAACAACCCTGAATATATCAATGACTTGGATGAGGAAATGGAGGATGCTACTTTTAACCAAGATAGGAACAATGAGCATACGACCACTCAAGGGTCAACTGGTTCAGAATCCGAAGAGCCGAGCAATCGTGTCTCTGAAGATTCAAGCGGCCCATCTCTCACGGTTGGAGAAAGATTGTTAGACAGAATAGATAAATATGCTTACCCTACGCCTCCAGAGTCACCCCCGAGTGCTTTGCTGGCGGGCAGCTTAACTATCGTTCAAGATAATGATCCGACTCTTCGTGAAGGCTCTGAGCACGCTGCTGGCATGTCAACTGACGGGGAAGGTAGCGCTGCTGCTCTCGTTCAGGAAGCAACCAATAGGGAAGGTGTCGCTGGCGCTCTTATTGGCGAAAATATTGGGGAAGGTAGCGCTGCTGCTCTCAATACGCGTGACTCTATAGACTCCTCTCAGAGGACTCGTGGCAAGCATTTCCTTGAGGCTGGGAGCGCTGTTTCACTCAAGAAGAGTAGGGAAGGTGTCGCTGGCGCTCCTACTAGAACCGTTGATACCGTTTTGACACGATGCCGGGATAAGCTCAATCCCTGGAGAACCGCTTTCCTAGCAGGCACGCGAGATCGTCAGTATAAGGTTAATAATGTCAAATTTGATCACTCCAGCCTTCGAAGGAAGCTGCGCGCTACCGTTCAGCTTCAGGCTACGATGACTGGAGACATTTATGACCACGAGCGACTCACAAGACAGGTCCTGGGAGGACGACGACTTCAGTCCTTCCTGGTCCGCGATCTTCCGCCGGCTCCAAAGACTCATCGAGATGTGGAGTCTCACCCTTTAGGTCTCCTATTCCAGAAGGCCGAGATAGGTCATCTTGACAGCCATGATCCAGCGGGTTCTTGGACAGAAGTGCCTCAATCGGAGGCCCGAGAAAAGCAGATTCTGGATTGTATGTGGGTATATGTCTATAAAGCTGATAAAAAGGGGAGATTAGTGAAATGCAAAGCACGTCTCGTGGCACGTGGAGATCAAGAGAAGGAAGACGACATGAGGGACACCTACGCTGCCACTCTCGCTGCTAGATCTTTCAGAACACTCATGTCAATATATGCACGCTTTGGTCTCGAAATAAAAGGATTTGACGCCGTTAATGCCTTTGTCAACGCTAAAATCGATGAAGAAATGTACATGAAAATGCCGCCAGGTTATCGGAAGAGAGGTCTCATCTACCGGATCAATAAAGCCATATACGGGCTTCGCAGGTCACCTCTTCTCTGGCAAGAAGAACTAACTGGCACCCTCAAGGACCTTGGATTCAAGGCCGTTCCTCATGAACCCTGCTGCATGCTTCGCTCTGGGATTATCCTCTTCTTTTACGTTGACGATATTGTACTCGCATATAAGAAGGAACGAGAAGCGGAGGCTAACGAGATTATGGCCCGTCTGCGGAAAAAGTACAATATTACCGGCGGCGAAGACTTGGATTGGTTCCTAGGAATGAGAATAGTTAGGGACCGAGAGAAGAAGCTTATATGGCTCAGCCAGGCCACCTATATCGACAAAATCGCCAAGTTAGTTGACTCACACCAGAACGACGATGTGCCTATGTCACGAGAGGAACTACTCCCATACGAAGGCACTGCTGACTACTCGAGTATTCATAAATACCAACGAAAAGTCGGCTCAATAATGTACGCTGCTGTGAGTACGCGACCTGACGTTGCCTTCGCCGTCTCAAGGCTTGCGAGATTCCTCACCAATCCTGGACCTAAGCACCATAAAGCTGCCGATAAAGTGCTCTCCTATCTCAGACGATTCCGTACATATGCTCTTAAGTTGGGGGGTGGAGACGATTACACTGTGTCAACAGACGCCTCCTTTAGGGATAATACACTTGACCGCAAGAGCTCGCAAGCATACGTTATGACTCTTTTCGGAGGAACGATTGGTTGGCAAGCCAACAAGCAGGATACAGTAACAACATCAACTACGGAAGCCGAATTGTTAGCTCTCGCTCAGGGGGTGAAGGAAGGTAAATATATCCTCCGACTGCTCTTGGAGTTAGATATTCGATTCCAAACACCTACCCTCCACGTTTACTGCGATAATAAACAGACGCTGGGACTGCTTGAGAAAGATGCTCCACGATTGCGTACAAAGCTTCGACACGTTGACATTCACAACCACTGGGTTCGACAAGAGGTACAGAAGGGAGATGTCCAAGTGCACTATATGTCCACAAAAGATATAATCGCCAACGGCCTCACTAAGACACTGAGCAAGCAGGAGCACCAAAAGTTTCTTAAACAAATCGGAGTAGAGAATATCGACAGCTATCTAGCTCCTCAGCAAAAGGATATAGAGAAACTGGATTTCGAGGAACTGCTTTCTCTCAACGACATGCCCGATGACATATGAAGTAATTTCCAGCTTTGCAAGCAGTGCCTTCTACAGCTGAGGGGGTGTGTCAGATAATCCGGATATCCCAACAAGACAGAGATATCGATGGTATCAATCCTTGGGCATGTATACAATATATTTGGGCCCCTAGATTTCAGCCCAATATTTACCCCTCATGACAGGTCACAAATCATCCCACCAAAAAGGTCTATATGAACCCGGCTTTGGAACCTGATGTATTCAGACAGACAGAGAGAACACAATACACACAATCTTGCTAGTCACTTCTTCTTTTCTTATCCTTGTAAGATACATTCAGGATTGGCCTGGAGTAAACCCGCCAATCCAACAGTTACCGTAACTGGAAGTACTTTAGACTTAAGAAATTTTGGTCGGTTCCTAACGGATATCTAAAGGATAGTGCTAGCTCCTGGTTTTGAATAGTTTTAGTCCAAGGACTACACTGTTCTTGATAGTTACATATGAACATTTGTTAAGGGGTGATAGACATCGCTCGCTTTGGTGTATACTATACTATATACACGACACAATTGATTAACCCTCTAAGCCCCTTTCATAATCTTCCCACTGAGCACACAAACTAATCATTTAGTAATCGATTCTAGGTATTCATAACTATTTCAACTACAACAACCTAGTTTGATGCATTTGTCAAACTCATGAGGGGAAAGCAACACCGTCCATCGCAGGCTCCGTTCATAAAGAGAGAAGCTGCCCATCAATCCCACGCGGAGCATAACCCAACGTCCCAAATTGGAACTTTGCAAGCTCCAAACCGCATTCCTGAATCAACCAATGCGCAAACATGTCCATACCCGTGCAGGCTCCGTTTGCAGTCCAAATATTCCCGTCAATGACCCAGTTGTCCTTGTCGGTTTTCTGAGCCCAATTAACAGCGGGATACATTTGACGTGCAATATCAATCATTCCCATGTTAACAGTTGCGCGTTTCCCATCAAGAAGGCCCGTTTGTGCGAGGACTGCAGCCCCAGTGCATGTGGTGAAGATGGTCTTGATCTCTCCTTTAGTCACGCGGTCTCGGATGAAAGTACTCATCTCTTCTGAGAGCTTGAAAGTTGGCAGGGGGCCGCCAATGAGCAAGTAGTCAATTTGTGGACAATCAGCAGTGGTGACTGTGGCTACAACATCGAGGTTTTCGAGCTCCAAGTTCGTCGGCTTTGATTTGTTTGTGATGTCGCTGATGTGATAGAATTCAAGCTCGAGGCCATGTTCATGAAGGCCCTTAGGAATTAAGTTGTTATCTTCATAGTGCTTTAGCAAGGCGGTGTTTGTTCCTGCTATCACATCAAGCGGTCCGATAACATCGAGGGCTTGGTATTCAAAGAGGGGGATGCCGAAGCGTGCGGGAGCCATGGTAGTGGGAAGTTTGAATTGAAATTTTGCTTCTAGTTTGAGTAGCGAGTATTTTTTTGGTGTGATGAATGAAATTAATTTGATGGAACTTCAAGGAGTTTATATATCCAACGACCCTCTTCATGATCCCGCTCCGCTAGTCCAACTGCATTCTGTACCCAGGAGGGATGGATTGTGACAGGCTAAACTTCTGGTCTACGGAAGGAAAGAACAAGCGCATGTTTCAGTTCTTCCCACTCCATGAAATCATTCGAATCAGTACACTGTAAATGCGATTTGATATTGACCTGACTGAATGCATGGATATAGATGCCCGCGTCGAATTGCCATCCGGAAAGGAACACTGCAGCCTCAGGCGCCGATAGACGGCTTCGGCTCGTCTATTCCTGCCATCCGGCACAAGCATATCAACCTAGTCTCAGATACAATCGAGCACTTTTCTCAGACAACATCCCTCTTTTCATTGGATTAATCAATTTAGAAGCATGAAAATGGATCCAGATGATACAAGATTTGTATGTCCGAGGCCGAGAGCTGTCCGTGCTTGTGTTTCGTGCAAAGCACACAAGACGCGGTGTCTGCCGTCTGCTCGTTCAGATCAATGTCGAAGGTAGATTGAATACAATCTCCCTCAAATGCGGTGTTACCATTGGTCAAAGCTAAGACTCCTATAGGTGTGAGAAAATAGGGACTATCTGTCTCTACAGTGATGTTCAACAATTAAAGTAGGTCCAAAACCGTTCACACGCAGTGACCCTGGGACTCATTTATACTGGATCAGAAAGAAAACACAAGCCAGACAGCCTGAAGGCGAGACATCAGCTTTGGAATCTATCCTGGGAAAAGTCACTCCGGCAACCCTAGATGTCGATTACGAGGATCAATCTGAGAAAGTGGTTCGGATGCATGGCAATGCCTTTGGATGCACCGAAGCCACTATATTGACAACACAATCCCAGACCTGTCAATCAGATGAGGCAAATAGACAGAAGAGGCCTCGTGGGTGTATTTTCAAAATACCACATATTACAATGAGCCAGGTCGATACGATGGTACAATCATATCAGCTGAAAACGGCATACTTTCCATTCATTTCCATCCCCGAGAATATAACAGCAGAGACGCTTTGCCAGAAATGGCCCTTTCTGCTCTTATCTATCTTGGTGATTAGTTCTGCAGACGAGCCGATACTTCAAAAGGCTTTAGATGAGCGGTTCCGAAAAGTATTGGCTACCAGGGTTGTCATGCAGGGTGAAAAGTCGTTGGATTATTTGCATGGCCTGCTTGTTTATCTTTCTTGGTGAGTCATCATTCTTTCTACCAATATGTTTTGAGATAAGATGATTAAAGGGGCTATGCAGGCACCCAACTCATCTAAAGCCAATTAATAATCAAATCTTCCAGTATCTGCAGCTAGCGATTAGCATGATATCAGACCTGGACCTGGAACGAAAAATGCATTCCATAACTGATTGTGTTACTGATCAGATTATAGCAAGGAATACAATCCTGGGCTGCTATTTCTTATCTGCGAGGTGGGCTCTGATCTAGTTCTATCAGAATTCAAGACTAACTTTTTTTTCTAACAGCATTGCCATGGGCTTCAGACGGTCCAACAATTTCACATTTATTCCTTCAAATGAGCTTCTTGACTCAATGCTTTTATTGAACGACGGTCCACTGGAGCCGATCATTGCTTCCATCGTGAAATTATGCAAATTCATTGAGAAGGTACATGGCATCAACCTACAGACCGAAATGGCAAAGCTATCAAGTTGGACCCTAGAATGTCCTTTGCAAAAGCTCACACAGATGCTCATCGGAGAGTTAACACAGTTAGAAAGAGAGCTGCCAGCTCATATTTATACAAAGAGTAAGTATTGACCCTCAAATCCTGACAGACATATCTGCTCTTTTTGTAATAACAGAGTCTCCCAGCCAGAATACAATTCATGCAAAGATTCGCCAGAATAAAGATTTACGCTCTAGCACTGGAGCAAGAGAAACATCTATCCCAGAACCAGATCAATCCGCTCACTTTCCTGGAAGTATTCCCGGCGTGCGCTTCAGAGATAATCAGCCTGTTACAGTACGTCAACACATCGACCACAGAATACAGAAATCTCTCAATCACCAATTGGGCACCCGTTATACAATCTGTCGTTATGTTCCCGAAACTGTGCCAGTTTACAATGCTGGATCCAGACGTCGCGAGGACGTGGCAGGACATGATTGAGATAGAGCGTGCTACATATCTAACCCATATCGACGGACTATGTGATCGTCTTGAGAGCACTTCGATAACGAAACTCCAGACTGAACAGAAATTACCAGACCTGTTTTATCTTTTCTACACTGTCCTGCGACTTTTCAAAGCCAATTTGATGCGTGAGTTAGAACAACTATCTTCCGGTCAAATACCTCCAAACAACGCCAACCAGAGTAACAAACCACCCAGCTCTCGCTGCCCAGTCGTAAACGGCGACATCCAAAGTACAGACTATTGGACAATGTGGATGAACAGCAATAACCTTATGAGCGATGTGGAACTGTTTGGTGTTCAGGGGGGAGAGTTTCCGGATTTTGATATTAATGATCCGGCGGTTTTTGATTTGGGTTCTTGGGTTGATTTCTCTGTTTGATTCTCTCCTTATTCTGATCTAGGAAAGAGGATTGAACAATGTTTCGATCAAGAGTAGATATCTCCTCTCTATTGATATGTGTAATAATATCTTAGGAATGAATGATCCTGACGACGAAGAACGCGAAACAATTTTCATGATATGTAAAGGTTTCTGAACCAAATCTAAATATTCTCTTATGGCCGACGTGCTGGTTAAAAAGCATTCTAACATCGCTGTGTCGCTAAACATGGGGGATTATATCCAGGCAAAAAGGCTACCATCACTTCAATAACAGGCTTCTAGTCAAGTTAAAAAAAAAGAGAGAAGGAAAAAAAATTGTTCATTGCGGAGCTTGTGTGTAAGACTGATCTATTCTATCCTTCTTGTACACTGTCCAATAACCACGCTGATATCATCCATTTTGCCTACAAGAGAAGATTAGCCCATTTCACCATCTAGCGTCAGGAATTCAACTGTACATACCCCCTTCAAGGGTAAGACCCTCATCAATAGCCTTCTCCATATAGGGACTATCCGCAAAAGGATCCAGCGCAATCGCAAGCGCCGCATTCAATAGCCTCCTAGCCGCAAAAACCATGCAATCCGCAAGACCACCAGCAGCCTCTTGTCCCATGGCGGAGGCCGCAGTGAGCAAATTACCCACATCCCTGGTTTCCCACTTTTTGATGCTCTCAAGGACGTTGTCCACGATTTCATGGTCCCAGAGGTTATCCGTGACACCGTCTGAGACTGCGATTACGATATCGCCTTCTTCTAGTTCAACCGTGTTTACCACTGCGTCAGTGCGGGGTTGGTCTGCGCTGTTTGTACCGAGTTGGTAGGGGCAGTCGAACCAATGCCATTGCTCGCGCGATCTGAAAACTACTTTTCTGTCCCGGGGTCGGATGACAGTGATCTGGCAGTCGCCGATATTGGTGACGTAAAGTAAAGGATTTGTGGTATTATGCTGTTTGTTGCAATGAAGTAATGCTGTGGCCGACGTTGTTGTGCCGAGCCAGTTCCTGGTGGCTGCTATGGTTTCTTCATATGCGTTTTGTAAGAATTCAATGGTATCGGGCTGCGATGTGCATGTGACCTGTCGCTCGCATTCGAGCGCCCAAAAATGAAGAATCAACCTAGACCATAGCCTGATTGATATTAGCTCATATGAACAATAGCAACTGTAACTTGCGACAAACTTACGCAGCATGGCCCTTGGGCTTCATCTGCCAGGCACCAACACCATCATTAACACCCAGCAAAAAGTCGCTCGCAAGGATAGCATCATCCCCATTTGTCAACCCCCTGATCAATTCATTCTTCACTTTCGGCCGTCTATCCTGACTCTGAGAATGCGTCGTCAAAGGATCGGAGAATGAAGTCGATGGTATCGAGACAAAGGGAGGCGGGAACGGTCTCGACGGCCGCTTGGGTTGCAAGGCATATCCCGTCTCAAAGTAAAACGGACTCTTGCATGGTTTCTGGTTGGCGGAGGGGGTAGGTGTCCGCGAACCATATGCGGATCGGGCAACATGGTATCTGCGACACTGCGAGAGGAATGACAGAAATTGTAATTGGTAGTGGTGGTGGGATTGCGATCGCAGAACTCGGCGTCCGATCACGGTCGGTCTGGTCGTAGGCAGAGTTAAAGAGTAGACAGCCACCATACCCATACAGTGGTGCACCGAGGGCGCACAGAGATGGGTACGATCATAGCATCCAACTGTGATGCATAGAGGAGCGTATGAGAGATGCGCATTTGTTGTACTTCCGGGAAGTATTGGAGAAGGTTAGCAAACGCGTATCGTCGTCGATCACGGTCGGTGCGCTCTTATCCGATAAGACCCTCTTTATGTCCCGAAGTGGACTAGCGCGGGGTCTCGACAAATGATAAAAAGCCTCAACTTCTAACTTCTCAACAGCGTCCAGCCTTTCCGGATGTAGGAATTTCTGATAGTGAGGGATGGGCGCCAAGGAGATTTATCAGGTTGTTATCAAAAGCAGCTTTGTGAGTAATAAGTTTGTATAAATTTTCTGTCTAAATATCATTAATCTGGTATATGAGAGCTAGCAGCTGCGAGTTCATAACATCATTCGAATCTTCATAAGCAAATCCACTGAGATCTGAGTCTGAGGAAACAAGGAAATTCGAAATGGAAAAGATACCATGAAATAGTCGGTGTGATATCTAAATGAAATGGAATGACCTCAGGCATACCCAAAGATATCATATTCAGGCCGTGGCGTAACAATGCGCTGTTTGATCATCTCCTCCCGGATAATATTGATGCCGGCATGAAGTTCACAGCGGAACAGATATTCAGGCAGATCACGCTTGAGGGCGACTAGAGACTCATATGTCAATTCACCCATGGTGGTGCTCTTCTCGCGAAAGGTGGCCTCATAGTTGGGTTGATAAAGATGAAGTCCGCGCATCCACCGACCAGAACAAGGACAGTGTGTGTTTGCAGACCCAGTACACAATCGGGAACAGCTGCATATATCAAGACAAATACACTTCTGTTCGCTAGCATACCGTACGATGTTGAAGTTGTTTTCTTCTCGCCGCAGCTGCCCGATTGCCTTGCCCTCAATTCTCGCCAGCGCGCACATTCGATGAGCACATTTCATGTTTTCTTCCCAAGCAGCGACATTTTCTGCGAAATCATAAGGACCAAGTGCGTTGAACGTGGTGAATTCGTACTTGCTACTTGTCCGAGGATACATTGGAATGTATTTTTCAGATAGAAATGCCAGGATTTCGATGTTAAGATGCCCTAGTACGGGATAGATTTGACACCAGTGCCGAAACGAGTGAGAGCTAGGATTTTCAATCATCTCATAGACGTGTGCTCGAAAGCCAGTGTGATCAAGCGGTAATATTCCATCCATTTGATATCTTCTTGTCATTTCTGCAATGTAGTAATTTTGGTGATAGCCGATCATCCGATCGTCGAATGCTGAACAAACACTTGTGTCTTCTAAGGCGCTCTTGCACATAGCTAAGATTGTGTAGATTTGTTCTGGTTCGGGAAATTGTGGCTGAGTCTTGGACCGTCGCTTTTGTCCATTGCCGACGAAGGACGAGCAGAAGTGAACAAGACCAATCTCAATGTCCAATCTGGCGTACAAGCAGGGATAGAGGTCCTCCATAGCAAAGATGAAGTCTATGACAGAGCCATTTTCAAGCTCTTGTTCCGCCTTTTCGACGTACGCCAATATGCTGCCTGTTGGAGAGTGAAGCTACGAGGAAATTAGCTTGGAACTTCCGAAATACACACACTGAGAACAATAAGCTTACATCAATCCGGAAATTCCGGCACATGGCTATCAAAATTTTGGCAATGCCGTAGACCACGCCGGTTGCGCCATACACATTTTCCCATTGGTAGTCTAGTTTCTTCGCGTTGACAGACAAATGACTCTTGTAAAGATCGGCTGAGTTGGAAAGTTCGTAACACCATTCCTTGGAGTTGATGGTATACAGAACGCGGCCATCCTTAGGCGTGGAAAAGAGCCGATGAGGTGGTTTGAGCACGGCAAGTTGATCAACGTCCAGAGAGCACGCGTTTTCTTCGGCGTCGTGGCTTTCTGGAGAATAGCTTGTGTTCTGGGTCATGTTACTGAAATGCTGCCCGAAGGAGTAATCCGATGGGCTTGACGAAGGCGTGGTTGTTGGTGAATCCATGGTCTCTAGTCTCTAGTCGAGTTCTGATAAAGCTGTAGCTAGACGCTCTTCGTATGAGATGTAGAGAAAGAGAGGAAGCAATTCAGACAAGATATGGTAGTGCTTCATCGATGCAGGGCTTCATCCTGTTGAGATGGCGTTGGGTGAGGCCGACCCTTTTATACTCCATGGTCCAAGGAAGACTATCTGGCTCAATAATGAAGCAGAAACCGATTTTGAATAGATGAATGGGAGGACATTGCCAGTGGGTTCGCGTATTGTGCTTCCTCGCAGTAATTGGACAATCAGGGCACCTGGGCAAGCAATGGCGACCTTGAGTGGTCCAACCCCCAAGGGGAAGGCGGTGCCTTCCCTGTTTGGAAGTCGGCGTAAAGCAAAAGAGAAAGAACAAACAACAGTCCCACGTGACGGCCACAACTTCTTCCCTTGACTAATTGAGCTTAACTCGACCTCGCTCCTTGTTTGTGAAAGCATTGAGCTTTCTCGATTCAGGGGCCCACATTGTGACATGACAATGGTCCGCCATTCTATTGTACATGGTAAGCAATATCTAACAAACACAGATCCCAATTCATGCCTCAAACACCTATCGTACCACAATCCAATCAGCATCAAGTCGTTACAATGGCAGACTTATTCGCGTCAATCAGAGATAAAGCGGGTCAACTTCAATGGGGGGTGGAAGTTCACGATTTGGACCAGTTGAGCGAGGCAAGTAGAGTTCTGGTATATGCCAGAGCAGCTTGTTTGCCTCAGCGACGACTTCCGCATCAATATTGCGGCACTCGCGAAGAGAAAGGGACTAGCACCACTACGGTCAGTATTCTTCCCAAAAATTAGCTCTTTACGCGCTATACGAAGTTAAACTCACCTCAAGTGATTTCAGATTATGAATCCAGTCGAGGCCTATATCAGTACTTTTGCCTCCTTCCATATTGTCTATTGACTTGTTTGTGCGAATTCCATCACAATTCTCCACCCACAGCACGTTGAGCGAAGCCCCTTGGATTTTCCTTTCACTGCTGTCTCTCTCGTCTTCGCGATCTGTATCAAATATACCGCCAAGCCAATTTACAAATTCTGGCTGGACAGCAGCACAAGTTCTGAGCTTCAGCACCTTTAGGCTTTTGTTTCTCTTGACCAGCATGCGAAGCTGCCATGGAGTAATACCTGCTCTTTCGAGGATAAGACTTTCCAGGTTAACTATATTCAGCCCCCTCTTGACAGCACCAATTCCAATCAAAGAATTCCATGCCGGGCTACCTGCAGCAGGCGACGTCCAATACGTAGGATGAAGACAAGTATCTTTCACAAAGGAATGCTCGAAACGAAGAGCTAAATGTCGCAGCTTTGATCCACAGCTCGTACCGATTGCCATCGCCCCTTCTTCGTTGAGGTTATATGCCAACAGTTCCAGTTCGTCAAGCGAGTGACCATATCGGTTGACTATATCGGCGAATGCTTTGTTTTGTGCGCGAATCGTCCGCTCCGTCGATATCGAATGAACAAATCCTACATCATCTGAGGATACTATGCTACAACGCTTTCTTGATGTATGCTTCAGTGCTGCGTATTTCGTCACCGTGTAGTACTGGTTGCTGATCCTCATGGGCAACTTGCACACCTCGGGGCTCGTGTATCGTGTGGCTGGAGGTAGAACGACTCGGACTCTATGGCTGTCGCTTGTCCTTTGCCCCTTTGCAGTCTTAGGGTCATGTTGCATGCCAGTACTAAGAAATGCGACAGTCGCATGAACTCGTTTGTGAAAGATGGCGAGATGCAGCTTTCTCATACAGTGCGTGTGAAATACATAATTGGACTTGGAAGTTGCACCAAATGAAAGCAATGCAGGAATTGGAACATATGAGAGAATGATAAAGAGGATCTCGACAGGGAGTTTGCTCAACTGATCCGCCATTGTGAACTTTCAAAGTGCGAGTCCAAGTAAAGCCGAGGTTTTGTCTATCTTTCTGTCTTCGAAGTTGACAAAGGGGGCTTCCCAACATACATACTCCCAGAATCCTTGCGATAGCCTGCACTATCACTCAATCCTTATAGCGCAGAAGGTACTTCCATGTTTGGTGTTATCTATTATTATCTGAACCAAAATCGTGAGGAGAAAGGCCGTTTTTAAGTAACAAGGCAATATTTTTCTTTGTTTGGTGGCGGGTGTCTAGCTCAAGCAGCCATTGATCCTTTTACATTGTCGATGCTAGAAGAAGGACTCCTTATCGAGTCATCGGTTGATTGTCTAGACTCCTAATGATGTATTTGTTCACCTTGTCCTGCATGAGCACAACAGCGAGATCCCACCTGGACCCAATGAGAAATCTGTAGGATTAATTTGGGGCACAAAGAAATACTCCGCGAGAATCCTCAAATTGTTTTATCTGTACAACAATTTCTTTGTCGCTTTCTGCAGCATAGTCCCGACTTGCAGCTAGTTTGGGTCGCGCTCCAATTAGATCTGCGCTGTTGAGTAACATCTTGAGTCAGTTTGCAGATGATATGGTTGGAGCTAGGCACAACTGCGTGATTTAGGAAATGGGTTCTAGTTTTAGAGGTCGGCTGAAAAATATGTTGCCAGCATATTGGAGATCTGAGCACATACTCGATAATAGGGGGAGTGTCTAGGTAGCCACGGTCATCCTGTGATTTAATGCATTCGTGGTTGTTGTGCTCAGTCTCAGAACATATCACGGCGCACGGGTATCAGTGTGACTCGCTATTGTCAACCCCCCCCCCTCCTTCTCTATCATCCTATAATGATACTCCTTTAGACCAAGCAAATCAACAGTATTCAGATATGTAGGGTCTGGACTGGTCTGCAAGGCTCGAGCCTCGATGCACACAGAAATGCGGTGCCGTCACAGTTTCTCCGCATGGACCGGTTTTTTTTTCCAACACCAAGAATGCCTAGCTGTTGGACATACAACATACATGCATGATCTCAACGAGCAGGATACGGAAAAGAAATCGACGAAAACGTCCTCTTTGGGCTGTACACCGAATGATTATATGAAAAGCAGTGCTACCCTACTCGGAGAGAGAATGCGGGGAAGCCCTAATTACGCGCCGACACTGGTACCTACCTATATTACGTAGAAAAACAAGCGCTAATTTAGATATCGCATGCGACGAAGTCCAAGTCCTTGTATGTGAGCGCATTTGCATCGGTGCAACATCTGAGTATGTTAAGATGAGATATCGATGTGCACGTGTGCTATCTACCTTATCTTAATTTCATGATATGAGCCTGGCCTGGAAGCATGTGCAATGATAACCTTCGATTTTGAATCGACTGGGTTTATTTTTTTTTTCTTGTTATGAGAGGGCGATACTATGTGTTGAAAACTACCTAGGTAAAAGGGAATTGAATGCAGCATGCCTGTACCATATAACCGAACTCGGGATTATTAGTGACTGAGATGTACGCTCCTCGAATCAAGGCTTTTGTTTTCTCAACAATAATCTAGTTCGTAACATGGCATATATGCTCAAATCACTCGGCGCCAACACCCAAATCCTCAACCCAACTTCGAACCCTCCCAACGGCAATCGCACTAATACACGAAACTTAACCCTGAACACGGAAGGTCCTTCCACTCGCCGTCTTTCGTTCGCGTTCTTCGTTCTCGGGTCTCGCACGGTTAAGGACTGGATTTGTTAGTAAGAAATAATCGATACTGGGTATGTGAAGCACTTACTTTGGAGGAAGTCAGCGGTACGCTTTCGCATACGAGTGTGGATGTAGGCCTGTAGAAAGTCAACCAAATGATCTGTGAAGAGCTTAGAAGGAAAACTCACCTTGGATGCCTTAATGTGGTAATGGAAGTAGTCACGGAAGGTCTGGATGTGAGAGATGCTATCGTAGCGGCGTTGAGGTGTCAAGTGTCGTGGGAAGAGGACTTGAGAGTCGATTAGTAACCATTTCGAGCTTAGCGACGGACAAGATAACCAACCAAAGGTGATATAACTGTATTTTCCATCGCCCGAGTTCTTCAATCCTGGAATGCCTTGTAACTCGAGAGGAGGGTCGTTTCGGAATAGCACTTGAGGAGCGTTCTGGAGTGACTGCACTCGTCTTCGAGCATCGACGAATTCCTAGGTAATGTCAACATTTTCGTCGAGACCATAAATATCAATGCGGGCGACGAACCTGCAAGAAAACCTTGCCAAATATACGATCCGTCTCCTCGCGGAAGATTGTGCTGAAAATAACCGTAACCCGGTCATGACTAGACTTGATATAAATAGCCTCCTCCTCTCGATAATGAATCGCCATCACCTCTCCACCTTCCTTCACACCCTGAGGAGCCGACTCTGAGGTATATTTCGCCGCTTCCTCCGACAATTTCGCAAACTCATCAAACGCACGCTCGAACGGGGCAGCCATGACATTGCGCTTTAGCAGAGATAAACGTCCAATCAATTCCTCCTTTCCCTCTGCATCCGCCGGTAAATTCTCCAAGTCGATCTGCACGGAAAAGTCGTATCCAGGCTCCGGGTTGACGATGTATGGACCATACTCGCGCTCGAGGACTTCCTGGGCACCATACTGGACCAATTCGCGGAAGCACTTGAGGGCAATTGAGATCAGGATTTTGGTCTTTGATTCGGGTGTGGAGAGGTGGAATGTGACGCCGTCAAAGTCGGAGACGACCTGATCTATTGAGACGGGGGCAGCACTAGATGGGTTCGAATTAGCTGGTGCCTGATGAGCGCAGCGTGGATGGTTTCTGCGGGGCTGTACCCTGAGAAGCGCTCTGTGAGAAGCGATTGGATGAGAACATTTTGGTAGTCTAGGAGAAGCATTATAGCGAGTTCTTGTGCATGACACTATTTTCCTTCTTCAAGTAAATAGTGTGTTAGGAAGCGTTCAATGTTGTGTTGGTGTTGTTGTTGTTGCGATGCACAGTGGGCGTTCGTCATGACAGCTTCCCATGCGACCCGCCGTCCCCGCACACCGCCTTTACCGACATGGTTGCTGTGGTCGGCCGTACGTGCCCTCAATTTTATCGATAGCAGAAAGAAAAAAAGTGCGGAGGAAGTTTTGGAGCTGCCAGAAAAAGTTCTTTTTCTCAGCACGCTGTCAAAATGGTCAAATCATATCTGTAAGTTTCGCGCACAGGTTATAAAATTGTTTGCACACTGGTTCTGACAGTTTGAAGAAAATTTGAGCATTCAAAAACTTTTGGCCTCGTCACTTCGGCTTCTTCGAATGCCGTCTGGACCAAAGACGAAGATGTCCCAGGTACTGAACGGCGCACAGGTGCAGGCCGGGCTATAGTCGGCGCAAATGAAGAAGTTCTCTGCTGGGATGTGAAAAAAGGTGAACTGTTGGGTCGCTGGCGAGACGCAGATTGCAATGCCCAAGTTACTGCGATTACACAGAGCAAATCGGATGAAGATATCTTTGCTGTTGGGTATGCCTTTTCTGATAACTGCTGCTTTTCTGCGCCTCCTCTAACTTGAATTATTATTAGATACGACGACGGAAGTATTCGGCTATGGGACTCGAGAATGAACAATGTCATCATATCCTTCAATGGTCACCGAAACGCAATCACACAGCTTGCCTTTGACCAGTCCGGCGTTCGGCTAGCTAGTGGCTCGAAAGATACGGATATCATCGTGTGGGATTTAATTTCAGAGGTTGGATTGTATAAACTTAGGGGCCATACGGACCAAGTCACATCATTGAATTTCCTATCGCCGACCGATGAAGCGAACGCTGGCTTGACGGACCCGAGCGAAACCGGCGGGTTTTTGCTTTCCACCGGCAAGGACTCGCTGATTAAGATATGGGACCTTTCTTCACGCCACTGCATTGAAACTCACGTCGCTCAGAGCAATGGCGAGTGCTGGAGCCTGGGTCTGTCGCCTGACCAGACCGGTTGCATAACGGGAGGAAACGACGGAGAGTTGAAGGTGTGGTCGATCGACGAACAGGCTATGCAGGAAATTGCCAAAGAAAGAGAAGGCTATGAGAACAAGAAGATCCTTATTGAACGAGGAAGCTTTTATCGACAAAACAAAGATCGAACAACTGGCATTACTTTCCATCCTCGCGCAGACTACATCGGCATGCACGGTGCAGAAAAAGCTGTGGAAATATGGCGCATTCGGTCAGCAACTGAAGTACAGAAGAGCATTGCAAGGAAGAAAAGGAGAAGGAAGGAGAAGGAAGCTGCAGATGGAGGCAACGTCGAGGACAAGGATGAAGCCGATGACAACACGCCACCCCCTATCACTGAAGTATTTGTGCCACATGTCATTGTTCGCACTACAGGAAAGCTTAAGTCTTTTGCTTGGATAAAAACAAAGGCTTCCGGCGATCTACAGATCTTGACAGCGACTACAAACAATGAGATCGAAACCTACCGCGTTGTGGCGGCTGGGAAGAAGAAAACCAAGGATACCGAGGAAGTCGAGTACAGTCGCAATTTCGCGGTTGATTTACCGGGACATCGGACGGATATACGGTCTTTGGCTTTAAGCTCCGATGACAGAATGCTGGCATCGGCATCCAATGGTACCTTGAAGATCTGGAACGTACGAACGCAGAGTTGTCTGCGAACACTTGATTGCGGTTATTCTCTTTGTTCCTCTTTTCTTCCCGGTGACAAGATTGTTGTGACCGGTAACAAAAACGGCGAACTCGAGGTGTTTGACATTGCCTCTTCGACACTCCTTGATACGATCAAAGCACATGAGGGCCCAGTATGGACATTGCAGGTTCACCCCGATGGAAAATCCATGGTGACCGGCAGTGCAGACAAAACCGTCAAATTTTGGGACTTTAAAGTGGTGCAGGAAGAAATCCCCGGTACGAAGAGGACAACACCGAAGTTGAAGCTCGTGCACAGTCGAACATTGAAGGTCTCAGACGATGTTCTCAGTGTACGTTTCTCCCCAGACGAAAAGCTCCTTGCAGTTGCGCTACTCGACAATACTGTCAAGGTATTTTTTGTCGACACATTGAAGTTGTTCTTGAATCTTTATGGTCATAAGCTGCCTGTTCTCAATATGGACATCTCATACGACAGCAAAATGATTGTCACATGTTCTGCTGATAAGAATGTCCGACTCTGGGGCTTGGACTTTGGCGACTGCCACAGAGCTTTCTTTGCGCATCAGGATAGCATCATGGCAGTAGCATTCATGCCTAACAACAACGAAGGAAACGGTCACAACTTCTTCAGTGCTAGTAAAGATCGTGTGATCAAATACTGGGATGGAGATAAATTCGAGCAAATCCAAAAGCTGGAAGGTCACCACGGAGAAATCTGGGCACTCACTATGAGCCATTCAGGCGAGTTCCTTGTCAGTGCTAGCCACGACAAGAGCATTCGCGTATGGGACCAAACAGATGAGCAAATCTTTTTGGAAGAAGAGCGTGAGAAGGAGTTGGAAGAGCTATATGAAAACACCCTTACCACATCCCTTGAAGACGAAGAGAACGGCGAGGAGAAAGCCGAAGCCGTTGATGCCAACAAGCAGACTGTCGTTACCCTCATGGCCGGTGAAAGAATCATTGAAGCGCTCGATATGGGCATGGAAGACTTGGAAGTTATGCGCCAGTGGCGGGAGACCAAAGCCAGAAACCCAAATGCAGCACCACCACAGAGAAATCCCGTGTATTTGGCTTTGGGTAACCTCACAGCAGAACGGCATTTACTCAATATCGTTCAAAAGATCCCCGCCGCTTCACTCCAGGATGCCTTACTCGTGCTTCCATTCTCTAAGCTCGAAGCCCTTTTCACTTTCCTCGAAATATGGGCCAGTCGCCAGTGGGAAATCCCATTGACATGCCGTATACTATTCTTCATGCTCAAGACACACCATCGCCAAATCGTTTCCAGCAGGTTCATGCGACCTATGCTTGACAGAATCCGATCGACACTCCGAGAGGTTTTAGCAAAACAAAAAGACGAAATGGGCTTCAATCTTGCTGCTCTGCATTTCATCGGCGATCAGATCCGTGAGCAGGGAAGCAAGAGTTACATTGATGTCGATAAATGGGAGGATAAGCAGGTCTCGACAACCTCCACGGGTGTCAAGAGAGGGTTTGTGAGTATTGCTTGATTGGATCATAGGAGGGTTTAGCATTTCTGGCGTCATGTTTGTTTCTTACGAGGCACCGAAAAGTTTTGTTCGTATAGATAGATATCCTGGATTGAATGTAAATTATGCTATATACTATAAATGATCCCATTCACTGCCCCCTATTGTCAAATTGTCCGTGTTAACGTCCTTCTCGACTCGATCTACACTTTTTGTCTAGTTAGCATCGCCACACTAAATGGATCACAACATAAACTCAAGGAGGCGAAAGTAGAAAAGTTCTCATCAACCAAACCCCTCCCATTCCATTCCGCATTGCAGACAGCAGCAGACAACACACACGCACAAAAATCCTCCTCAGCAGAACCAATTCTAAGCACCGACGACAAATGCACCCAATCTTCTTTTTTGAGTTGGGATTATTTGCCATACCTTTTCCGGCTCTTCCTAATTGATTGAAGGTTCAAGAAAGGTCTCATCATGTGAATTGGAGGATTTTTTGTGTGTGTGCTGTGTTTGCGTCTTTTGGCTGAAAGGCGTGGTTGAGAGGAAAACGAGGGATTTGATTGATGGGTGATGGAATCGTGGTGGGAATTATGTACCTTAGTAGCAATGACAGATCAACATCAGACCTGACGGCATTTGCGAGTCTTCTGGTGTTGACATGGTTTTGTGTTGAGAATGTTGACGAAAAGAAATTTTGACTTGGAGAATAACGGCTGTGGGGCGATGGATGCACGTGATCTGGGAGCTCTTGGCCAATAACAGACGGCCAATTCTGACCAGAGGGAATATTGGACCCACCCGTCGATTGTCGATGTTCGGATGTTTCTCGTACAAAATCCAGACAGAACAACTACAACTCCTTTGTCTGCAGCGCCTAGATGGATGATCAGCAGATCTACTAGAGGTACATTTTATGTCGCCTTTTAGCCGTGTGAATGTATTAGCCTATTAGGCTATATTCTCTGCATGATAATGCGGAGGGCGATCTGACGATACTACGTACCTCCTCCCTGCCTGGGTAGTGGCCAACCATTCATGGGAAGGCTACAAAGAAACGAATAGCATCTTATATAGGGGAATTAGATAAATTCGTGGCACTGAGCGGAATCTCGCGAGAAGAACAGCGATACGAACTAGGATATTGGGGGAAATGCCCCCCTGTCATGCAGATCACTCAACTACCGGCGCAGCTCAGCTCCGAGCTCTACCCCGGACTTCCTACTATAACAGTTGGCAGGGAATGACATATTCGTCTTTTTGTGCATAGCTATGTTCCTAGGTTTTTCGAATCTTCCGCACTCTGCCCAGATCAGCACCAATGTCGACGTATCTCCGGGCTCTAATCAGGGTACATAAGACCGGTGGGACATAAAAACGGCCCATTGAACCCTAAGAATCTGCATATAGATAGAGACCAAGATCTACATTAGCCCGGATTCAACTCTAATAATACCGTGGGCATAATTCCTGAACTGGAAGGTGTGCCTTTCTTCCCCGCAATTTCGGCTATTATTTTTCTGAATATATATTCTTCAGAGAGAGCACTTGAGGTTGCATCGTCTAGATCAGTTGCTACATAAACCGTCCTCACTCTTCAATCAGGCAAGATGGGTCTGACAACTTATAGCTGGACTCGAGCCTTGAATTCACAACTTGAACAGGATCACATAAAATAAATGATTAACACTATGGGCCTGTCTCGATTGATCAAATATGCAGTTTGGGCACTCGCTTCTTCCTGCCTCGCTAATGCATCCCTTCAGATAGTTCCTGGAGCAACTTGGACTTCTGTAAGTGCTTTCACACACCGTGAAAATCAGCTTAACAAACTAACCGTCCAAGCCCACCACGCATGCCCACATCCAAGCCCACGGCGCCGGCGTCATCGAAGTAGACGGCACTTACTACCTAATCGGCGAAGACAAAACTAACGGCACCTACTTCCGACACGTCAACTGCTACTCCTCCACGGATCTGGTGAAATGGAACTATGTCGGTCCACTGTTGACCGTCACATCAAGCGGCGACCTGGGTCCCGGGCGAATCGTCGAAAGACCAAAAGTCATATACAATTCCCGCACGAAGAAATATGTTCTCTATATGCATATTGATAGCTCGAGTTATGGGGAGGCGAAAGTGGGCGTTGCAACGGGGGATAGTGTCTGCGGGACGTATAAGTATTTGGGCAGTTGGCAGCCGTTGGGATATCAGTCGAGGGATATTGGGTTGTTTCAGGATGATGATGGGTCGGCTTATTTGCTTACGGAGGATGTAGGTTTCCTCCCTCCCCCCCCCCCCCCCCGGACCTCTCTGTGCTTGAGCTGACGCAAGGGCTAATTCGTGCAGAGAGCAAATGGTTTGCGCATCGACTCACTGACGGACGACTATCTCAATGTCTCCGCGCCCGTCCATCTTTTCTCCGACATGGAGGCACCAGCAATGGTGAAATTGAACGGCTACTATTTCATGTTTGCCTCGCATCTGACGGGCTGGTCCACAAACGATAATGCGTACAGTTACGCCACGAACTTAGCCGGACCCTGGTCAAGCTGGAAGACCTTTGCAACGGTGGGATCAGATACCTACCAGTCCCAGACAAACTACATCCTACCGTTCCCCGGTAATAGAACGGTCATGTATATGGGTGATCGCTGGATCTCCACTGATCTTGTCGCGAGTACTTACGTATGGCTTCCGCTTACATTTAGTGGCACCACTGTCACTATGGCAGATTATACAAGCTGGGTTCCAAACGTTCAAGCGGATAGCTGGTCAACTGCTCCATCTGAAAATCGTTATTATGGGGTGAATGCCACCCTCACCAAGGGGGCTGTCATCGTGTCGTGTTCCGGATGCTACGACAATGAAGCTGCCGGGTATATTGGTGGCCCAAGTGGAGGAACCGCGACTTTCACGGGTATCACAGCGACTTCGTCCGCATTATCGACTGTGCAAATAGTGTATCGGAATGGTGATAGTACAGCTCGATACGCTGATGTAACGGTAAATGGTGTGACGCAGTTGATTGAGTTTTTGCCATCGTTGTCTCCTGGGACGAGTGTGATTAATTGTCATCTCAATGCGGGCTCGAGTAATGAGATTGTTATCACGACAACTGATGGGACGTATGGACCGGATATTGGGACGCTGGTCGTGCCACAGCAGTAATGTAGAGGATCATGGATGTCTCATTTTCTGTTATCTGCCATTAGTTTTGCAAAGTCTTGGGTGCTACGTCAGTTCAACTCTCACATGTTGAGTAACGCAATATGAACATCTAATCAAGACCTATGAATAGTCACGACGTATGTGTTTATATGACCATGTAGTCTTTAAAAACTTATCGGGAGGTCTTTCAGAAACCTAAGGATACCCTGAATAAAGTAATCATGCCCAAATTCCAGAGCGTGTAAGGGATCAAATAATTGGCTGTGGGTGATATGCAAGGTTGCAGATCGTACATGCATCTGTGCATACCTACCTAATCTGATCGGCCTTTGCCATACTTTTGACCACCTCTGCTACGCACGTACATAACGTATTGGATTGGTAGATAACCGAAAGGGGAGGAAGAAAAAGCAACGAAAAGAACGACAAAAATGAAAGTCCGGAGATCTCGGCCGGCCTGAGAGACGCGATGGATGGCTGGTTCCGTAGTAATACCGAAGCAGTCCGAATGTAAATTGAGTTGAAATTAAGAGGGTAAATGTCAGTGATTGAAAGTAGAGTAGAGAGGGGTGTGCATATATGCTAACTTTGTGCCACTGTATCGGTAACCCATTACTCTTAAAAGTGCGGTGAGATTCATCTGCTGGAACTGTTTCGCTGCTCGAGAGGATATTTTCTGAATGTGTTGACCTACCTTGCTTGTTTTATTGGCTCTTGAGACCATTGACGAAACACCTGATGTGTTGTTGTACATCGAGTACACTACAACCAAATTAATCGTAAGCAGTTGTTGTTTGCTTCCTTCGTGCTCGATATCACCAACATTTATTTCCGGTTGTTTGGGGAACAATGGAGCATATGATGCAGAAGGAAGGAGAACCGGACGTTAATCAGACCACGGGGAGACGGTCAAAAATGCGTGGAGATATCATCCTCCTCCCACAGCCGACTGATGATAGCGCTGATCCGCTGGTCAGTTTTCATTTTCTATTTCGTACTCGCTGCTCAAGGTGTAGTATAATCGGCTCATAGATGTCTTCCCAGAACTGGAGTCAGCGCAAGAAGTATTTGATGCTGGGTATCCTCAGCCTGGCGGCCTTCACTTCACATTGCGCTGCGATTGGGAATCAACAGGGCATCAGTGCACAGGCTGACCTTTATCACAAATCCCTAAATGATATGGCTGATACGGTATTATCAATTCCCTCCTGCTCAAGATGGAGCCTGACGTCTTGTAGGTCGCCACAGCCATTGCCGGACTTCTCGCTGGACCTCTGATCCTCATGCCATTGATACATATCTTCGGTTGCTGCTCCATACTGTTATGGAGTATGGTTGCAGCTACCTGCGGCAGTATATGGTCCGCTCTCATGACCAAGCCAGATCAATATATTGCATTCACACTCTCTCGTTTGTTTGTGGGTTTGTTTAGCGCCACTCCAACTATTCTGGGCCCTCAGATGCTGGTTGAGATTTTCTTTCTTCACGAGCGAGGGACTGTTTTTAATACCTTCCTGGTATGGTCGACATTTGGTACAGTCATTGGGCCAACATTGGGAGGCTTCATTGTCTCACATGCTCCTTGGCCCTGGCAGTTTTGGTGGACTGTAGCATTGCAGGGAGTAGTTGTTCTTCTCGGTACGTTCTCATAATACAAAAGAAAAGCAGGTAACTCATAGTTTCCCACAGCATTTCTATTTCTAGAAGAGACTGGGTTCACCCGGGAAGACGGAAAGGTGTATCCCCGCCGTCCTTCGGGTTTCATCCAGAATCGAGTGGCTACATACTTTCCTGGCACCAGTGTAGCACATGTTGGAGGTTTTAAAGCAGCAGTGAGTGATCATGTAGCCTCAGTCAATCCTGTCCAATATTTATTTGCTCACCCGCGGCTCCCATATCTAGCTTCATTCAGCATGGGCACAGATTTTGATCGGAGTCACCCCAGTGACCATCCTAGTTGGGGTCTTTCTACTAGGGGTATCTGGTTGGTTTGTGAGTTTCAACACTCTTCTAAGTGTGTTCTTGCAAGACCCGGTCGAGGTTGGGGGGTATGGGTTCTCGGCCCAGCAGAATGCAGCTTGTAAGTACTGACTTTGAATATTGGTCTTCAAGACATTCTGACTCCCCCAGTCACCTTCACGATGTGGATCGGAGCCGCTGTCTCACTGATCTGGGGCCATTTCTTCAACGACCGTATTCCATTGTACTTTGTCGCCAAATACTCCGGAACCTGGAAGCCAGAATATCGCCTTCACTCACTTTGGGTCCCTGCGTTTCTGATACAGCCGATTGGATTGGGTATAGTCGGCGCCACATTGCAGTACCACTTGCATTACATGGTTCTTGCGGTCGGTACATTTCTCGTCACAGCCTCATCTGTTGCCATCAGTCCTGTCGCTATCAACTATTTGGTCGAATGTTTCATGAAATACCCAACCGAATTGAATTGCATCTTGGGGATATATCGTCTGGGTATCGGCTTGGGGATCCCGTTCTTCATTGATGCCTGGAGGGCACAGGTTGGTGTCGGATGGATTTTTGGCATGATGGCGGTCTTGTCTTTGGTGCTGTTCGTTTTAATCGTCATTCTCATGCGCCATGGACATGCCATTCGACAAATGGGGTTTGCTGGATTGCGTGGGGATGAGGAGGGTGCTCAGATAATGAAGAAGGAGGAGACTGAGGAATAGCTATTGGAAATTGAGAGATGTTTGATTAGATGAACCGTTATTAGATGATTCCCTGAGGACTCGATTCTATCGGGGTCTTTATACTGATTTCTAATAGTGTTGAAGCATGCATTAAGTAGATTTATAACATAACATAATGTTTTTTGTTAATAGGAGGCACTACTTTGTGCTATATACATCTTAGAATATCTATATTTAACAGGTGATCTAATTATCCAGTCTGAGGAAGGTGAAAGGCTGTTGATTTTGAATGTCATTCAGCATGGATGAGGCAGGCGACTGGCTTTATTGCTGTTGCCGCCGGAGAGTTGGTACGGATTACTATGCTATGGCTCAATGGGCAGAGACCCTTTCCCTACTCAGTTGTAAGTCTCGAATCATATTTTAGAGTATAATTATATCATTACTAGAGTCTAATATTGGCGAAAGTAGATGCTGGATTTCTGCTTGAGGCCATAACCCTTATCTTATCTTATCGCCCAGCGGAGAACTCGCACGGACCACTTGGTCATCCAGCGGCAGAAAAAGTTTCAACTCCGAAAAGCTTCAACTAACCACCGCAACATTCGTCAATAACAGCACCTCTCGTCACACACCGTTCAAGATGAGGGCCAAACGTTCCAAGAAGTATCGCAAGCTGATGCACCAGTATGAGCTTACGTTTGGCTTCCATGAACCTTATCAAGTCCTAGGTACGACGGATATTTCAATGGTTGTTGAATTATAGAAACTCATGCTGATTGATATTCACCGCTTGCAACAGTCGACTCGAATTTTTTGCGAGCTGTCCACCAATTCAAAATGGAACTTCTGCCTGCCTTGGAGCGAACACTGCAAGGCAAAGCCAAGCCACGTAAGTGTGCAATACACCGATCAGACGAACTCAATGCTAATAGGATCTAAAAGTGCTATCAAAATGCTCGCTCGCCGCCATCATGGCCGCCCAGCCTATAAATCCCAAAACCAATAAACCATACCGACCCTTTCATCTCCCTCCACCAGCCGAGCTACCACTGCGCCACTGCTCGCATAACGACGACAATACCCCCATTGACGAAGTTGAATGTCTTTTATCACTCCTCTGCCCGAACACCGATACGATGCGCAATAAAGAGCATTATATCCTTGCGACTGCTGAGCCCGTGGCATTGCCTCATGACGACTTGAAATCAGATAACCCTAAGCAACGGAGGCAAGCGGAGGCATTGATGGAGAAACGCAGCGAGAAGGCGCTTGCTCTGCGATCAGCCGCGCGCGCGGTTCCTGGTGTACCTATTATCTACGTCAAGCGCTCAGTCATGGTTCTGGAGCCGTTTAGTACACCGTCTGAAAAAGTGCGGTTGGGAGTTGAGAAGAGCAAGTTCAAGATTGGAATGGAGGCGGCATTGGATGTGGTTAGTGGTTTAAAACGAAAGAGGGAAGATGAAGAGGAGGGACCGTCTACTACGGCTAAGGATCGACATGCCAAAAAGGCTAAAGCGCCGAATCCGCTTAGTATGAAGAAACCGAAGAGGAGAGAGAAGCCGAAGCCCGAGGAGCAAGGGAAGAAGAAAGAGAAGAAGCAAGATCAGGAAAAGGAGAGTCGTGATGATGGTGCGGAGGATAAGATGGTCGATGCGGAGGGCGAGGAATCAGTCAAGAAAAAGCGCAAGAGGAAACACAAGAGTGCGAAAGCTGATATCGGAGCTATCGAGGTTGCCGATGGTTCCGGGCCTGATGCGGTTCCAGCCTCGGCGGATGATTGATATATATTGCTGGTTAATGGTTTATCATTAGTGGCGTTTGGTGTTCTACTAGAGATTCCAAAAGTGCTCTTCGCAATTGAAGGTGAATATTTTTTTTTTCATGAGATTGGAGAGTTCTATGTACAGACAAAAAGTATGCTCAATCCAATGGTATGATGATACAAGTGGTAAAAGAAATGCAACATTTGAAGTCAGTCCAACATCTGATTTCAATCAGAAAACGCCCAGTAAATGCCCGATGATCGAAAAAGGATAATTTTCAACCACCTTGGATGGCCATGCATCCATCAATTGATGTTCCCTACTCTCGGGAGCAGGGTGTGCTCATTTCACTCCTTTTGTTTCTTCGTTCGGATCATTGCTTCTGCAATGTCTCGCCCTGCTCCCGCAACCTCTCCTCAGCCCAAAGCTTCTCAACCCTCGCCCTCCTTTCCATCGCCTGGTCACGATTCTGTTTTGCGCGCTTCGCTCGTTCGGCGCCGAGACATCGGTTGACGTCGCGTTTGATGTCGTTGCATTGGCCCATGGCTTTCCATAAGAATCCGCGAGAGTGGCATTCGTCTAGGGCATTCATGATTTCCTCGCAGTCTGTAACAAGTTTGCGGATTAGTCTAAAGGTCCGACAAAAGACGGTAATGGTATGGGACGCACTTATGTTTTCGGGAGTATGGAGATGGGAATGCATTTTGCCTAACACTTTTTCCCCCTTTTCTTTCTTCAGATTGCGACTATCGTTATGTTCTTTTGTCTGCAATTGATGATAAACCTCTCCAGATGTTGGAGATGATCGTCGCGAATTTGGCATTGGCTGTTCCGCGGGCGGTGAGCGATAGGAACCACAATCTTTGATTCTGCCGGGTGGAGAGACTAAAAAAATATTATATTTTTTTTATGTTCGAGCTTGATAACTCCAGTCAGTTGGGCTGAAATCTTTCTGCTCATCTGCAAATTCTTTTTCTTGAGAGACCTTTTCACCAGGTTTCTCAACAGACATATCGGAGAGTATCCGAGCAGAGACTTTAGACTGAATCAGTCTGAGGTCGAATCTTAAATCTTCTTTTCCCCGCTCTGGCTTGTATTTAGGGCATCTCAGTGCTCAAAAATTCTATATCTACACTCAAAATGAATTCCATGATCACGACGGCAACGTGGGTAAGGCGAGGAGTCGCTGCCCAATTTCCCACCAAATATGAGATTGATGAAGAAGAAATCAACCGGATATCGGAGATTGCGCGGATGCAATTGGAAGATGCAAAGGGAGATTTGAAGGCAGCAAAGGAGGGTGCGGATGGCGATGCAATGGATGAGGATACGAATGAGAAGACATCCAAAAAGACGTCAAAGTATGCATGATTTCTTTAAAGCAGTTTTTTTGGTGATCATACGAGCTAACGAACGAATAGAGACGAAGACCACGACGATGAAGACGATGATCTAAAAGAGTACAACCTTGACCATTACGACAGCGACGAAGTCGACGAAGACGGCGAAGAGGTCACCATGTTCGGCAACGTCAAATCTCTCGCTTACCACAAGCCAGGCGAGAAGGATCCATATCTCGAATTCCCGGAAGAAGACAACGACGAGGAGCGCGAGGAATTGCAAATTCTTGGAACAGACAACTTGTTAATAGCCGGCAAACTCGAGGATGAGGTTGCGCATCTTGAAGTCTATGTGTATGAAGACTCGGCGGATAATTTGTATGTGCATCACGACGTTATGCTTCCCGCCATCCCTCTTTGCGTTGAATGGCTCGATTTCCCGGTTGGAAAGAATGAAGAAGGGCGCACAAGTGGTAACTTTGTCGCTGTCGGTACTATGGAGCCTGATATTGAAATCTGGGACCTCGACATCGTCGACTGCATGTACCCGAACGCCATCCTCGGGGCTGGTGACGGCGACGATGACAAAGGTCTGAGCAAGAAGAAAAAGAAGAAATCCAAGAAAGCAAACGACGAATACCACGTTGATTCCGTCCTGGCGCTATCGGCAAACAGACAGCACCGAAATCTTTTGGCCTCTGCATCCGCCGATTTGACCGTCAAACTGTGGGATCTCAACACGCAAACATGCGCCAAATCATACAACTACCACAAGGATAAGATTTGCGCCCTTGACTGGAATCCGCGCGAATCTACCATCCTGTTAAGTGGAAGCTACGACCGTACCGTGGTTGCCGCTGATATGCGTACACCCGACGCAAAGGCGCCTCGTTGGCAGGTTGCTTCTGACGTGGAGAACTTGCGCTGGGATCCTCATGACCCCAACTTCTTCTACGTAACCACTGACACAGGTCTCGTCTACAAATACGATGCACGCAACGCACCTGCTACACCCGCTGAATCCAAGCCCGTCTGGACATTGCAAGCGCACGATGACTCCGTCTCATCCTTTGACATCAACCCACGCGTCCCCGGTTTTCTGGTCACCGGCTCAACAGACAAGCAAGTCAAGATCTGGGACACGGCCAATGATAAACCTAACATGGTCGTCAGCCGAAAACTAGAAGTTGGCAAGGTCTTCTCAACTTCGTTCGCGCCAGACCCAGAAGTTAGTTTCCGTCTTGCTGTTGCCGGCAGCAAGGGCGTCGTGCAGGTGTGGGATACTTCTACGAATGCGGCTGTGCGTCGTGCGTTTGTTGGTCGTATTCCGGATCTTGTTGCTGGAGATGAGGGGGAGATCAAGGAAAGGATTCTGGGGGTTAACCAGAATGATGACAGTGATTCGTCGGATGGTGAGGAGGGTGATGGCGGTGACAATAAGGAAGGATGGGAGTCGATGGAGGAGGATTAGATACGATTTTGCAAGACTATATAGTTATGTATCGCGAAAATGAGATACCCGTCTGTACATTCTCTTTGCGTAGCTTAAAATTATACCAGTCAGACGATAGTCTGTCTGTTGTTTTCCAACCATCAGAGTTCACCTGGTGATAGGGTGGTGGGTACATCCGATGAGAATTTCCCTTTTCGTCCTTATCAAGTATCAACCTTCTATACATAGTATTGATAGATGCATATATACAACCTAAACCCCTCAAAAAGAATGATTCCTCTAAAATCGTCCATCCACGTAAGTAAACATGGTCGAATTCATAACCGTCAACGGCGCAACGCTCGCCTATGCAATCAACCGGCCCTGCATCAGCGCCAGTAATGATAACCCTCCACGGCGGCCGAGAAATGGGTACATACTTCCCCTTCCTCTCTCATATGTATCAACTAGCTAACAAAGGGAAATAGGAGACCGCAGATCAGATCACAAATTCTACAGCCAACTATCCCCTCATCTCCGCATAGTCTCCGCCTACCCTGAAAACCTCCGGATCTTGAGGAATTCAAGAATTTTCTCTCCAGTAACGTAAAGTCAAACTGGGATGGTTTGATAAGGTGGTATGGATGGCGGATTGAAAAATTTGGACTGCCTAATAGTACCTAGATACAGAGGAACGTTCCCACGACAGGGGATGTTACATATAACACGATCTTACGATTTTCGGCAGTGAAGCTTCGGGGAAATTCTAAGGATCATGTTTCTCGCATAGTGGAGGAGCGTTTTGATACAAACGCATGTAACAATGTTAAGGTCATTGGATATGAGAACGCGTCTGTTGGTATGTTGCATGGACTGGACGAGGAGTCTTCAAGCACGAAATACAAGATGGCTTTTGGTATTTACCGCCGGAGCTATGGTGCTTTAACCCGACAGGGCACTGTTGGTGCGGTTGATAATCCCATTGGGTTGCATGAGTCAGTTATTCGACATCTATGAACGTATTCACATCCTTGCAAGGAAGCCTTGAAAGGGGACTCAATTGTGGCCTTTGAGAAAAGAGGTTGGGAGGGAAGGGGGGTTGTCGGATAGAAATGCCTCCTCTCCTGTTTACTGCCTCCTGCCCGCTGCCTCCTGTCTACTGTCTCCTGCACAGTCTGTCTATCTCCTTGCTATCAGTCGATTTTATCTCTATCCCCTCTTCCTTGCTCTGACCTAGGTGGCCAGCTTTTCTGATTAGATCTTATAATCTGGAATGTCGGCGCCTGTGTTGGCTTTCCGGTACACGGGAATAGGTGTACGTTGAGTGGGGGGTTGACATGTATCCAGAATCTGGGGTAGGACAGTGGCCTTTGGCGGGGATTGTCGGATAGACAAGTCTTGTCGAAAGTTAGATATGCTGCGCTCTCAAATCAGTATCACTTCCCATTAGCACAACGTTATCAGTTCATCCGACTGTCCGACATAGATACTTGAGATATACGGAGTATACTATGTATGTTCCGAAATGTAGTACGTATCTAGGGGTTGGAAGATCATTAGCCCTGCCCCGCCAGGATGGAGTAGATCATCGGCCGATACGCTCATGACAGACTACTCCGTATGTTTGGCAGATAACTAGATAAATGACATGTAGATGTCATGATAGCTCCTCATCGGGCACGCCAACCATGTCAGATGCAGAATCGGCAGGTAGTATCGCTGCTGACTTCGATGTCCGTTTAGCAGTACAGGTGACTCGACTGTTGACACGGGTCCCCTCCATATGAGGATCCAGGGTTACTCCGTTGTACAAGATTCCAGCCACGCGATATACACAGTTGCAACTTGTGCTTACAGAATGACAGAAGGGTCGTTTGACATGTCACCTAGGGTTACTCTGTTGTAGTGGTGTTATCTCTATCATAGTACTATGTTAAATTGGCCCCGAAGGTGACGGGGTGCTAGTCTCCTTCGGGACTAGCACGGGTTTAGTATCCTTCTAGATTTGGACTAGCGTGAATGCCTGAAACGAGGTTCCTTTCCTTGAAGTGATGCCTTGAAGGGAGAAAGAACTCAATGCATGAGGCAAATAAGCGCTATGACCTGTCGTATTCATATTAATCTTCCCTAGTTAGCACTGACTTAGCAGCAGTCTAATGTTACAATTCGACACGCCAGTGTGCCAGACCCCTGCCGTTTGGGCGGGCTCTGCGGGCTGATTGGCTGCAAGGCGGGAACACACGATTCCTCCTCCTACTGTAGTAAAGTTGTAAAGTTGCCAGGGCCACGCAAGGATCTGCGCCGTTTCAGCGCTTGCTGTTTGCTGTTTGATGTTTGGTTTTTCGGTCTATGCCGGCTAATGGTTACGCGCCGACTCTACGATGTGCCCTGGAAATTGCGTGACAAAATTCTCGATGCTCTTGGAGGAAAGTAGTAGAACGGACTGCTGTGAGACAGTGTGAGACTGTGAGTAGAATTGAATATACCATACCATACCCACCCCGCTTGATGCTAAGAAACGATTGGGCGCCCAATCAAATCTAGGTTTTCCCTTAGCGGAAACACTGAAACGGCCCGTCAGGTACGTACTTGCAGTGTACGGAGTACGTGGTACAGTACCGTAATACTATGTATACTAACGGACACAGTACGAGCAAGTGGCAAAGGTACATCCGTGGATCGGGCACCCCAACCGTCTCTGTGCTACCAAGAGAAGCCACGACCCTTCGGCCATCCAATAAACACGACAATAATATACCGAACGGGCCTTGCCACCAACCACAGGTCGCCAAAAAGTCGGCCACGAAACGAACCGTTCTGTGTCGACCAGGGTGGCGCCCGAACAAGTCCAGAACTTTCAGTGCTCTTTCCACTCCACTCTCTAACTAATCTCTATAGTCTATAAGTTACTAACTAACTAACCTAACCGGTCTTCCCATTAAACTACCAGCTATGGGTCTCGTCACGGGGCCCGCTCATCCTCTTCTTCCATCCTCTGTGCCGCGAACTCGTTTTCCCTCTCTAACTAAGTCTTGTCTTCTTCACATGGTCGCTTCACTCTCTAGTCACCATCTTCATTCCTTTACTTGACTTTGCGTGCCTTGCAAGAGTGTGGTATTCCCCCCTCTCTGCCTTCCTTTCTCTACATCTGCGTGTCCTGGTTGTCCGCTCCTTTCTCCCTCAACAATCTTATCCCGTTACTCCTGCGTGCTTCGTGACGACGCACTCCTTGATTGTCGTCTTGTATGCCAAAGTCATACAAATAACCCTCGACCACACCCGACTGATCGATTGCAGAGCAATCTTTCCACCTTCCTTGAGTCGAATTACGAAGTCTGCATCAACCCCTGCACCGCAGCTAAGACTCAGTTCGACAACAGCCATTATCAAAACCAAAGATCTGTGATCTTCCGTGACCGCTCAATAAAACGATCCTAGACTGGACTTTAGGATCACTACTTCCGACAGAAAATAAAAAGAAAAACTCGACGAAGCTCGCAACAGACATTATGGCAGCCACTATCACCCGCGCTTTCACCAAACGCACCAAGAGACCGGAAATCTCAACTCCCATGCCATACCGCGATGGCCAGGTAAAGTATGCGCCCGGCACCATCCGTCGTGGCAAGATTTCCGGGCCTGTGGAACTCCTATCGGCTACCAACCCGCTGGTGTACAACGCCCCTGATCTTGCCCTCGCCTCTGCAGTGTCATCATCTTCGTCCTCCTCATCGCTTCGGTCTTCTGATGACAGCGATGCCACACCTTTCTCCCCCATAACGCCAGTATCGGCTGAGCCGGAGGTCCCCATGGAGCCAAACCATTTGTCTGGATACTTTCCCAAGCGATCGGCGACTATCGCCAGCACGCCTCGCTCTTCGACATCTTCGACGGGCGTAGATGCGCCTAGCGTGCCAAAACGTGCGCTGTCGCATACGAAGAAATCGCATCAGGACCTTGCGCGAAAGCGTTCTGTGTCGAGAATGTCTCCGCCACCATCTTCTCTGGCCACAGCTACGACTACGACCCGTCGCAGCCAAGACCGGTCTTTTGCACCGGTGCCTGAATATGCAGAGCACCCATTCAGCCGCGAACTCGATAAGGTGAATGAAGTGGCGGAGGACTTTGGTGCGTTGAAACTTTTGGAAGAGGAGGAACAGATTCTTATCAACAAAGGCTTGAAAAAGTTTTCGCTCGACGACTATCTTTGCGAAATTGAAGAGCTCTACGGCGGTGTGTTTGACGATAATATCGGTTCTATGGCAAGTCATACGTGGTTCTGAGAACTTCCTTCGGCGCCATGTTTGTTTTGCTTTTTGCACCTCTGCCACGATTAAATTCGACGACTCTACGATATCCCACCGCTCCGCAACAAGATTTGCGATAAGAATTTGTCTGTCCTTGTTTCTATACACAGTGAATGATTCTCACTTTACGATCCTTCTCGGTTTCCTTTTTTTTTTGTCGGTTTCGGAAGTACATACCATGGGGTTATAGGTTTTGTTTTGCTTTCTCCTGCCATGGGCAGGGTTTTCCGTTTTACTTTGCTCTGCAAGGGCAAACATTCATGCACATATTTAACATGATTTTTTGCTTGGTTACGTTATATCCCCCATTGACTCGCCCGCCATGTTGGGCTCAGCACATGCTATTTGTAACAGATAACAAAAATGCAATGCATATATCCTTACCATATTCACTCTGGAGGAAGAAGCAATATGTAGACAGATAAACTCTTTGTAACTGAGTAAGTTATACTCAAAAGTATCATCCGGAAGACTCTTCCGAATCCCACTGCCTAGATTTCAAGACGATGTCAAACAATAATTCCTTCATGACGTTCAAATAAAGTCCAAACTCGAATTCCTGCTTATCAGATAACAAACCAATTTTGCCTCTTCTGGCAATATCACTTTCCTAGCGTGACTCCTTTAACACCAAATGACACGAAGCGAGCAACACACAGAAAGAATTTGCAGTTCACCGCCTTTGTCTTCTGCAGGGTGGAGCACTGAGCCTCTGCCTACCATAGAGGCCCCACTCCAAATTTTTTCTTCCTATCGTCACTTGGCTTTACCCGCGGCTGTCAACCTCATCAAACATGACTTGGTGTCTCTGTTTATCTATTGTCTGTTAAGACACTATCTTTTTCTAGAACCTTTTTTTTATTTATTTAATTTCTTTGTTTTATCTATGATTTCTATCTATTCTTTATAGATGCTGTCAGGCAGACAGTGCTGAGTTGACCAACACGCTGTTGGTCTGTGCCGTCTGTCGTGTGTCTCTTTTATATCTGCTTGAGACTGCTTGAATAGACTATCAACTTCAACCTCAAAGAACAATCTAAGCTGTGAGGCTACCTGCCCTGCCTGGATAAAATTGTGATGGCTGTCCTCCCTCCTACCAACCGCACATCAACCGCCAACATGCCAATCACATCATCACCCCCGCCCTCCATCCTCAAATCGTCGAAATCATCCAAATCATCCAAGAAGGTTTCGTCAACTGCAGGCAAGAAACGGAAAATAGTAGTTATAGATTTGGAATCCTCCCCCGAACCATCGTCCGTGCCTCTATCCGATGCCGCCCGGGGTGATGGCCCGGCCCCCAAGCGTGCCAGGGTGCAGTTCGACGATAGCGCAGATGTCAAACATACAAGTCGAACGGTAGAAGATGTCGCGCCACTAGAAAAAAGCGCCGCTCTTGTCCGAGAGGAAATCCGCAGAGCTATTCAGCGACATGTCTCCGGCGTGGATAGCGAAGGGTACGATCAGATTAAAGAGATTTTCACTACGGACCCCAAAGAAACCTCAGATGAGGAGAGTCCTGATATTCCGAGCCCTACTTCGATGAAGAGACATATGATGGGTTTGCTGTCGAATGTTGCTGCGTTGAATAGGGACTGCTCGGGTCTGGTTCATGCGGTTTTGGGCAGTGAATGGGTTGGTCGGGATGAGTCGTACGTCAAGCTGTTTGTTCGGTTCTTGGGAAATTTAGCTGCGACCCATACGGGATACATGCGGGTGGTGCTGAAGATGCTGGTTACTTATTTTGGAGAGAGTAAGCTTCTCATCCCTCTCATGGTGAAAGAAGAAAGAATTGTGCTGACAGTCATAGTCCCCAAAGGAACCGGCAGACTACCCGGATATGCGAGCGTCTCACATGAGGATATTTATGATCGAGTGCATATGGCGTTGCGATATATTATGCAGCTGCTTCCTGCAGGAAGTAGCACGTTGTCGCCTTTATTGTCGCAGCAGTTTCCTTTTGATACAGATTCCGCGAGAGCCAATGTGTTTTATACTCGTAATCTTATCAAAGTGATCGACTACGCCCCGGAACTACGAGGTGATATATTGTCGCTGATTACCGAAAGGTTGATCAAAATCGACGTACAGATTCAAGTCGATATGGAAGATTTTGAAGATGAAGTGGGTGAAGATATTCTCGAAGAGCTCGCCCGCCCTTTTGAAATCGAGTACATTGATGAAGAAGATTCAGACGATGAATCAATACTCAGCGATGACGAAGCCGATGCAGAGGCTAAACGGTTACAAACTGTCAAAGATAATATCAGCAAGGTCGATTCGATGATTGATCAACTGTTTGAATATTACTCGACGCATTTCCAGCATGGTACAGACGCTGTAAAGCTCCAAACACTGGATTTGTTGATTCATCATTTCGTCAGCTATATTCTCCCGACATACCGATCCCGTCATACGCAATTTCTCCTCTTTCATTTCTCGCAATCTACCCCTGATCTTGTGGACAAATTTGTCACGTCATGCATGGAGATTATCAACAGCAAGTCTCGCTCACCTATTATGCGTCAATCGGCAGCGGCATATTTAGGAAGTTTCGTGGCACGAGGAAAACATCTATCCTCTCGCGCCGTCCGGGATATATTCGAAATGTTGGGCAAGAATCTAAGCAATCTGCTAGAAACCTACGAGCGAAACTGCCACGGGCCCAATCTTCGTGGCTACGGACCGTTCTACGCCTCCATGCAAGCACTCCTGTACATATTCTGCTTTCGCTGGAGAGATTTGACAACGACCGCCGAAGAAAACGACGGGATCGAAGACGAAGATCCCGATTTAGAGGACGTCACATTCCCCGAAGCCGTCCGCGATCCTCTGTATCGAGCCATACACTCGCGTTTGAATCCATTGAAAATCTGCTCACCCGCCATCGTGACTGAATTCGCACGGATAGCGCACCACCTGGGCTTCATGTACATTTATACGCTGCTCGAATCCAACAAGCGCCTGCGCGTATCCTCCTTCCGCAGTATCACCACTCTCTCTGACCCGCGATTTAGTATCGTCGAACGCGAGACTCGCGCCGGCAACGACGGCGCCGATGTGCTAGACGCTTATTTCCCGTTTGATCCGTACCAACTACCTCGCAGCAGACGGTGGTTGGAAGGTGACTACATAGAGTGGCGCGGCATTCCGGGCGTTGATGATCAGGCCGATGATGATTCGGATAGCGCTGCTGAGCAGGATGTTGATGTTGATGATGACGATGACGATGATCCTACGGCTACTGATGACGAGGATGATCTGTCTTAATATGTACTAGGTACTCGTTGAATAAGATGATCTACCCAATAAATAAATAAATAAATAAAATAAATATATATGTAATATACAAATCCATATGCTATGCGTACCATTTTTATCCCGCAAATAAAACAATCCAAAACACAACGCTAACCGCTAACAATGCATAGTCCTCCCCTTCGGGAAGGGCGACAGAGAGAGAGAGACGGAGAGGTTAAGAATGATCAAAAATAGCCTTCATCTCCGCACAAGCCGCCTCATAAAAAACATTAATCTTCCCCTGATCCCGGAAGGGGTTGGGACTCTTATCCCATGCATGCGGCACCTTCTCAACCATCATAGCCCTCACTTTTTTACCCATTTTTTCCAAGCGGCGCACGAAGCGTTGCCCTTCGTGGAGGAGCATGTCCCATTCACACGTGTACAGGAATATGTCGTGCGGCAAGCCGGCGGCGAGGATTTCGTCCGATGCTCGTTCGGGGGATGCGAAGGGGGAGAAGCGCTCGGTGCGGTCGGGGAGGTAGGATTCGTCGAAGAGGGTGGTTAGGAACGAGGGCATCGTTTTCCCGGGGATTACGCTCATTGCCCTCCTGTGGGCGCGCGAGGCTACGAAGTCGAGAAGTGGGTACCATGCGAAGGTCGCCACGATTTGCAGGTTTCCCTGGCCACTGACAAGATTCTGCGTTGAGTCTAGTGGTTCGACGACATTCACGATGTCGCTGCCCGCGTCGTTCTGGATTCGGTGCTGCAGTCGTAAAGGCACGGTTATGGCGAGGTTGCCGCCGGATGAGAAGCCCGTGAGCACGATGCGCGATGCGTCGATCCCTAGTTCACCGGCATGAGCGGCCAGATACAGCAGGGCTTCGACGCCGTCGTCCACGGCTGCAGGGAAAGGGCGTTCGGGCGCAAGTCTGTATTCGACGGAGACAAACACGGCGTCGGTTTCCTTGAGGACGCATTTCGCCCAGTAGGAATCATCTGTTGCAGAGCCCAAAGTGAATCCGCCGCCGTGGAAATTCACGACGACGGGAAACGGCCGTTGGGAGTCCGTTGACGACGATGGCCGGTGAGATTTGTTTTTGTATTGCCAATACGAAGCCGGGCAGTAGAAATACAAATCCACCGTTCGCCCCCTCGTGCTAAACGGGATGCGCCGAACGAATGATGGTCGTGGAGGTCGAGACCCGCCGATCGTGTGAAAGAACATGCCGATGGACATTAGGAAGCGCCATATTGAGGCTTGGAGGTACAGCCATGAGCGACTGTGAGTGCGTTGTGTTGTGGTTGTTGTCATGATTGTGCCGGTTCCATCTTCGGCCTCGTCGGGGTCGTGCGTGTGTGACGAGAATTCGGTCGGGAGGTGGAAGTCGGAAGTTGAGGGTTTTGTGGTGCCGTTGTAGGGATGGGAGGGAGAGTGCTCGTCTTCGCGCAGGCTGTCCATTGCGAATTCGATGCTTGATGTTGATGCCGATTTCATACAAGATGGTTGTTGATCGTGTGCCGGGGGTACTGACTGGAACGTCAGTCGGAAGGTGAGTCGGTGCGTAGTCGGATAGGTAACAGCTGCCGGGTTCCGTGATAAGCCTGAAATCAATGGCGATGATTCTCTCCGTGGGCTATTTTACTCTTGAAGAGTTATGTACAATAGAAAAGGAATCATTGAAAGTATAGAGCCGAGGTGCTCTGTAAAAGGAGGGTATTAATATTCGCCAAGAAGCACTTACATGGCCAAGTACTATGAGGCACACGTAATGCAGGCCCATCTTCGATTGGAACACCACTCGCAATACGAGCGGTACGGAGGATGGTTCTAGCCACAGTTCCAGAAGGAGTTTATTTCGTCCGAATTTCTTACTCTTGCTTGCTACATGCGTATTCCTTATTCATGCAAATATTTATTCCCAAGGTAAACATGGGTATTTTAGACTAGTAGTTGTCCATGTACAGTATATGTATATGTATATGGAGCGTACTACGTCATCTGCCTTATCGCAAGCGGCCGCTCATGGATGGAATGGATGGAATGTTCCCACCCAGTCTAGGCTCCAGAGCCAGGGCAGAGGAAACATACTCCAGTGCTATTACTGAGTATCCTTTATATTTCTTTCCATCGTCGATCAAGGCATTCTTATGTGCAAACAAGGCAGCACACAGCTACACACGCGAAATAAGAAGAAAGGAAGATACGACAAAACTTAACAGTGTTGGCTGCGGCGCTAAGTTAGTTAAATGTATTACATCATCCACGCCTATCCGCGAGTCTAAAAGAGAGCCTCGTGCTTCTTCCATCCTTCGCCAAAGCTTGATTTGGTCGTTCTTTCATCTTCTGAATATAGCATCAGGCACCACTATCCAGTCAAAGTCTGGGCTGATGTCGTCGTGAACGCCCTGCTTTTGCCAGACTACTTGAAAGACAGACTTCTGCCTTGTTCAATTCCAGTTATCCGATTAGGTTTACCTATCAGATTTCTTGATGCCGGCCGTGCGACTGGCCAGACCACTGACTAACGACCAATTGATTGGCTGTTGTTCCTTTACGTACATACCCCTCCGCCAACTTACGACCAGGAACAGATAGTCGCAAGCTATTTAATCAATTGCTCAGCAAAACAGATTGCTGAATCAGCGGTCAATTTTTGCAGTGAGTGTTGTTATTCGTCTCTCCAACTTAAAAAGGCGGGCTAATCAGAGTAAATCCGTCTAGTTAGTTAAGTTACGGTGGTCCGTTCTGACACAGCACCCCCGCCAACTTCCCAGTTTATTCCTCCCCCTCGTTTTTTCTTCTGCTTCACACACACCTGACACGCCCACGGGCTCGACTCGCTTTGACCGACAAAATGTCAGGCATCAGACGCGCTCTCTCCAGAATCCGCGGTAAACATGAAGGTGCCGCCGGCGATGAGGAAAGCAGCAGCAATGGCGGAAGTGCTTCGCACTCGCACTCCCCCCGCCGCTCGCTGGTCGGCTTCCTGCGCGATCGTGAAGATATCTCCTCCTCCGATGACCTGTCAGACGACTCGTCAGGACCAATGAGTAAAAACCAGCAAAAACGACTTGCTCGCCAACAAGCTCGGCAGGCCAAAAGTCGTCTGAGTGCAGAACTCAGAAATGACTCCGAACAACGTCATATCGAAAAGGAGGAAGAAATCGCGCGTGAAGAGACGACCGAAATGAAGGAACGGTATGGCGATTTGCCGCTTGTCCAAAGTCAGGAACGAACTGGTGAACCGCGTTTGAAGTTCACTGATATTTCGACCGATTTGATTGGCAAGGAGGTCACGTTTACTGCCCGTTTGCATATTATTCGTAACATAAGCGCCAAGTTGGTGTTTCTGGTGTTTCGTCAGCAGCTTACTACCTTCCAAGGTGTGCTTCATGCCGAAGAAGGTAAGAAGTCGTTGGGTATGGTACATTGGGCCGAACGCCTGCGGACCGGGACAATTGTTCGCGTCCGCGGTATCATGCAGTCTCCAGCTGTTCCGGTTCTGGGATGTACCTACCACGATATCGAACTCTCCATTGAACAGCTCCACGTTGTCGTCCGTCGTGAAGCCTCCGTTCCTTTCTCGGTCTATGAAGCTGAGATTCGCACCGAAGAAGAAGACCATGTCGAGGGTCGTTATAGCCACATCCCCGATCGCACTCGTTTGTCGAATCGTATTCTTGATCTTCGAACCGGTACTGCGCAGGCTATTTTCCGTCTCCAGTCCGCTGTTGGTAACCTCTGGCGTGCTGCTCTCGACGAGCGAGGGTTCATTGAAATACACACTCCCAAGCTGCAAGGCTCCGCAACAGAATCCGGTGCAAGTGTGTTTCAATTGAACTATTTTGGTCGCCCTGCTTTCCTTGCTCAGAGCCCTCAATTGGCCAAGCAGATGGCAATCGCCTCTGACTTTGACCGCGTGTATGAAATTGGGGCTGTCTTCCGAGCAGAAAACTCCAATACTCATCGTCATTTAACTGAATACACTGGTCTGGATATCGAGATGGCTATTGAGGAGCACTACCACGAAATGCTCGAGACCATCGATGCAGTTCTAAGGAACATCATCACTGGAATCTACAGCAAGTACCGTCGTGAAGTTGAAGCCGTCAAGCATCAGTTCCCCTCGGAAGACGTCGTTCTGGCGGAAAAAACCCCCGTCATTCCATTCCAAGAAGCTGTCGCACTTCTCAATGATTCTGGCTGGCGCGGTGAGGATGGTGAATTGATTCCCGCCGACGAGGATTTGCACACACGCGACGAAATTCGACTGGGAGAGTTGGTCAAGGAGAAGTATGGTACCGATTACTACATCATCGACAAATTCCCCGTGTCTGCTCGTCCGTTTTATACCATGCCCGACCCCTATGATTCCCGCTATACAAATTCCTTTGATATGTTTGTCCGTGGTCAAGAGATTGTGTCTGGTGGTCAGCGTATCCATGACCCTACAATGCTGGAAGAAAACATGAAAAAAGTCGGCATCGACCCAAGCGCCATGGAGGACTACCTTGAAGGCTTCCGATGGGGAGCACCGCCCCATGCTGGTGCTGGTGTCGGTCTCGAACGTTTCGTCATGCTTCTTTTGAAACTCGGCAATATCCGTCTTGCCTCTCTCTTCCATCGCGATCCCAAGAGCTTCCCAGCGAAGCCACCTGTCCTACAACTCCGTCACAGCGAATCTTCGACTATCGACCCAACGTGGCAGAAAGAAGACCGTGGTCGCAGAATCAGCGACGAAAAAGAATACCAGCCTCTTGTCGAGCTCATTGCTAACTATGGCGATGCGACATCCACATCCTGGACAGACGAGCGATACCAAATCTGGCGAGATCCCTTCACTGGTGCAGCCGTTTCGTACGTTCCCAGCTACAGCTATGCGATTATTCCTGGCGACCCACTTTGCGACCCGAGTCAATACAACCGAGTCATTAGCTCATTCTTGCACTGGCTCAAACGCGAAACTAAGCTCAAACCCATCTGGATTCTGGTTTCACCTGCTGTTGAGGAGCTTCTTGGTGAGAAATTGGGTTGGCGAAGCCTGTCTTGCATTGCCGAGGAGCGCGTTGACCCCAGTCGTAACCTGATGGCTTCTGACACTGAAGTCGCTCGAAAGATCCGACATGCCGAGAACGAGGGCGTCAAACTTGTCGATGTTCCCCATGGAGAACTTCCACCAGACGAGATCCGAACAAAGATCGACAAACGCATCCAGGACTGGTTGGCCAACCGTAAGGGCACCCAGATCCATCTGTCAGAAATCGCTCCCTGGCGCGACTACGAGCACCGCTGGTATTTCTATGCCACCGACAAGGAAGGAAACATCGCCGCATTTGTGGCCTTGGCCATGCTCGCCCCCCGCCATGGTATGCAAGTGAAATACAGCCTCGATTTCCCCGACGCCCCCAACGGTACAATCGAGCACATCGTCACCCACGCGATTCAAACCGCATCCAAGTCAGGCGTCAAGTCACTCACTTTCGGCGCTGGTGCAACCGCCCAATTGACTCCGGGTCATCACATGAAGGGCGCCAAAGTGCGCATGCTGCAGCATACCTACGAGGCAGTCGCGAAGCAGTTCCATCTCACGCGCAAGAGCGAGTTCCGTATGAAGTTGGGGGCACACGAGGAGCCGTTGTATATTGCTTATCCGCCTCAAGGACTGGGATCGCGTGGTATTCGAGCTATTATGAATTTCTTTGAGGATTAATCTGGCATTCCCCATAAATTTGCACCGTACACGAGAAATGGTTGAAGGGTTGCGAAGATCGAAGTAAATAGAAAAGAATAGAGAAAGAGCGCGGGGAATGTACTTTATGTACGTAACTGCTGTTCGTGCACGTGTGGCTTACCCATCCCAGTCTCCAGTGTCATCATTGGTCTTTGCCCATTGGCCCATGTCCGATCACATCCATACGGAGTAGTCTTTTTGTCATTTGCTGCTCAGCTCATGTTTGATTCGTTTTCGTCTTGTTTTCTTTTTTTTTTTTTTTTCCTTTTTTTTTTAATTGACCCAAGCATATTCCCCTCTTGTATGTTGATTTCATGTCTTGCTTCTAACATATGTATGTAGTGATGGCTCTCCTTTTGATTAGCTGTTGATAAGAATAGCTAGTTATAGGATTTCTATCTATTGCATAATATTTCTTGCATGAAAATAGGAATCACTTATAATCTCTAGCCTCGAGTTTTCGGCTTCGATAGTCAGGGTCTCATGCTTCAATTTGTGCTTACCTTACGTAGATATGAAGGTCGTATGTGTATAAATCTGGGGGTATGAAAGTCAAATAAATATGAATAATCGGAAGGCAAACTCCAGTCTTGTTAATACGCGGTTAAATAAAAGCTTTAGATCCCTACGGCCTTCCCGGAGTGAAATTGTGCGACCGGGTCTTCGAAGACTGATTCTAGCTTTAACTGAGAACGCCCGATAGACACTGCGTGCTGTAGTTATAGGCAGCCTTATCATGGAGTATATACTCATTGCATGTTCCCGATTAGGCTTAGTCTTAGGGTTTGATCTCTACAGCCCATTCATACGGCCTATCCTATTCATACATACAGCCCCTTGGCTGTAGAAACATTATTTTTAAAATGTCGGGAGAGAAGAGAAGAAGAAAAAAAAAAGAAAAGAAAGAGAATAAAGTTGGTCTGAGTATATGAGTAATGAAATTCGTAGTGACTACATTACTAGCAATACCCGGTCCCTTCGAGAATGACTCAATGACTGAATTTACAATCCAGCTAGATCAGGTATCGAACCTCATTTCCGAACATAGAGCTTTGTATTTTTTCCTGCAAGGTAACCTATGGGGAAGGGAAGGTCGTGCTCCTCGTAATTTCGAATGAGGTTCTGGACTCTGGGGGACGTTGGGTCATGGCTATGGCCGAATGTAGGTCGAACGACGCCCTCGCCATTCTTCTCTGCACGCTTGTACATCGCCCATTCTATATCTGGAGCTATCTGGTTGTAGAAAATCATCGCAGGTTCTGCAGTGTCAGCAATAAATTGCAAGAGAGCAAAATTCGGATACATGCTGAAAACTATAGTCTCATTATCAATTTTCAAAAGTCCATCCGGATCATGCAGTCGCTCAATCTTGAGACAATCAAGGACTTTAATTTCGTCTTCTATGTTATATGCGGGTTCTTGTGCATACGAGGAAGCCTGGAGATATTTCTGCATCTCTTCGATCACGGCATGTTGCATAGCACAATTCTCGAATTTCATCGGGGTCCTATACGTGCTTTTCCAACAACGAACCATTTCCGAAAGCAATAACTCTTGTAACCGTGACGGGGTTCTTCTTGTAGATGTCGTCGAATTTCTTTAGAAGGGAGTTTCGTAGACCGCTTTTCTTCCATTCTTGGTGGAACATTTTCCACCTATGTTCGAATTCCTCTATTTCGTCTTCTGTAGGATCTACATCAAGCTCCGTATCGATGCTCTTAATTGGATTTGCAGGCCCATCATTTTCATCCGCTCCGAGATTACTTCGATGCCAGTAAGGGTTTATGAGCCATTGGATAGGAATGTATACCAGTCCTATGAGTCTTAATTCAGGAGGTCAGCTTGATTATCTATGTTTACGGTATGTAGTCAACAGCCGATAAACTTACATATCTCCATAATGTCCCATATCGAGAGTGAGGGTGTATGGATGTTTCTTTTGGTCAACATAGTCCGGAATCTTAAGAATAGGAGGGGCTCCACCCTTGAATTTGTCCGCTCTGTAATCAGCAAGGACCTTTGAGATACTTTCCAGGGTCTCGCGTTCAAAAAGCGGCTTCTTTTCTTCGAAATAAGCATGCTCGACTTTGGCAATACGAAGTTTGTCCTCCTTTGTATGAGGTGGATTAGTTGGTGTGTGGTCCGCCGACATTTCAACTTTCCCTTGGCGGATCGGTTGATAGATAGTAGTAAGACTTCGAAGAAATAACTCTGCTAATTACTAGTAGCAAGGACTTGCGTGGGTAGAAAGAATGTTGGTTTTGGTCAGGAAGTATAGGAGGAAGGATTGTCGGCAATGATTCAAATCCCTTTCTATTAATGCCCTGGAGCTCGCCTTCCACCACAGCTTTGTTGCTTATTGCTACATTTGAGTCATGACTTCCTCTTAGGTTTGTGAAGTCGTCACAACAGTTATATCAATGGTAGTGCAGCTGCGCAGCTGTGCGTGACTCTTATTCATCTAAACTAACTTCTAGGCATGAAATGATGAACCTTAAAATGGACCACACTTGTAGGTATCCTAAGACCCTTGTAGAGTGCAGGCAGTACAACTCTGAGATAGAATAACTCTCTGAGTAATGAAAAGTAATAGTGAAAATAGATCAAACATTAAGACTTGATTCTAGTGATTGTTCTGACTGCTAGACAAGCACAGTAGACCCGACCACCTGATCTTTCACCATCTCTCAAATGAGTTCAAATGTTGTGAACTTCCATCTCAACTTCTCGTTTGATAAAAATTACAACAATGAATATATCTGAATATAGCCTTATTAAAGTGAGTCATATTCACAAGGAAGATAAAAGCTGTTTCGACAGCTAAGTCGAAAAATGCCACTTATAAGCCTCTATCGGCCAGCAATACAGTCCAAGTTCCGTCATCTATAACTAGCGCTATAGCTTAGGGTTTGGAGAATCCTTGGCTGCAATGGGTTGACCATCAATGATGTATCCAATTCCCAGACTTCATTTGATGGCTGGCTGTTAGCTATATTTACTTTTTCTACAGGCATCTTTCTAGGACTTTTTAGACCTTTAGCTCCCTTTTGACTCCTGTACAGGTATGTTCCGTATCGCAACTAGGGTTAGGGCTAAGACCATCCGTTAGCTGATGTGTTGCGGTCAGCGGCGCCATTACAGACAGACATAGGTGGGAAGCCTCAGGTAACACAAATAAGGAATCATGGAAAGATGGCCGTACTGTAAAAGCCTCATCTCAATTTCCTTTCCCTATGCTGCTGCTATTGATTGAGGTCATCTAGATAACACCTATATTATTTGATCTGATGTCTACAATGAACGTTGGAGTTATAACATATATAGTTATGCTTCATGCTCATCCTACTTTTTCAACCCGAGCTTCCTTTTATAAGCTAATGAATAGTTAACTAGTTAAGTGAATCGTAGACCAAAGTGTTTATGTCATTGATGCCTCAATAACTCCATAAAGAGTCCGTTTTGCTCCGGCAAAAGCCCAACGCCTCGTTGTCGATATTGTTGGGTTAGATTAGGTACCACCGATATTGTTGAAACAGAATGTATCTCACGTAAAAAGCCGAAACCTTTATGGAGTTAAATAATTAGAGAGCAATGATTGGCATATCTAGCACATCTAGTACAACTCCATTCATGCGCTGTTCCTATGGCTACTACCAAAGTGGCGCAGAATCTGCTGCACTCCGTACGTGAATTAGGAAAATCTGTTCTATGATATTTCTCCTGGAAACTGGCTAGGACGGGGAATCCAGGCCTGACCGGTAGATTTAGGTTACCAGACCATTGGATCCTCTTGTCGAGAGAATTAGCGGTGAGCGCCAGACAGATCAGCTCTGATTTGTATGTCTCTGTGCCTTGGCAGCCGTCAACTGATTCAGAGCTGTAGGAAGAGACACCGCAAGAACGCAAGAAGACGAAAAGCTGGGGCCAACCGGTTCGTTTCTTTTTTTTTTTCTTTCTGTCGCTTGACTTAAAGAGATGATTTTCCCTTGTAAATATTTTGTTCTCTCTTGTTGTAAGCCTTGTATGAAAAGTGACATTACAGAATGAAAGGAGTCCAGGAGCGAGAACGAGGCAACGCTTTGTACAAGAGAGGTCACCTGACTGAAGGTTAGTCTAGGCTCGAACAAGCTAGCTCATCCCGAATGGGTGGGCCTCCTTCCTTCACTTGAACAGAACAGCACTCAACTTTTGCACTCAACTCCTGAATATCTTCTCCTTTTTTTTTTGATTGAATGGCTGAATTAATGGCTGATGACGATTTGTAGCTATCAAAGCTTACCAAGCAGCCGCCCGTCGTGCCGAACCAGACGATTACCTACCATGGTCCAATCTCTCCGCGGCCTACTATGAGGTCGGGAACCTCCACGAGTCTGTTCAATGTGCTCAGCGAGCCTTGGCCATTTGTCAGACCAATGACAATGGAAATGGAATTTCCAGTACTACTGCAGAGCTGAAGCTGATTCCTCGGATCTTCCGAGGCTATCTACATACTCACCAATTCGATGCCGCGAGACAATGGCTACATCGGCTAGCAGACGTACAGAGTCCGTCTGCGGTTGACGATCTACGTCAGTATCAAGAAGCTCTTGACCATGCCGAAACAGTATGGCAAGATTTTCCGGACGAAGAGACGTATAGAGCACGACTTTTGGCCGAGCTGCCACGTTATCAACCAGCCTTGATACAAAGAAACGACAATCCAGAATCCAGTAAAAATGGCAGTCTGGACCGAGTCACTGACCTAGTCGACTTTGCGGTTCATTCCAACATCGACAGAAATTTGTCTGTATTCCTTGGAGGTATCGGTGACGCACGTCATTTCTATGCCCAACTTGCCATTCTCGGCGCCACAGAACGCATGATTGTGCATTCTACATCGCCCCTGCAACGAAGATACAATTTCACTTTGAACGACAGTAATTGTGCGGCTATTGCACGCAACCTTGTTCTTCTTGTGTTGCTGGATGAGCTGGCTTGTCTGACTGATATTCCGCAAGCTGAACGGACTGAAATCTATACAACGGTTTATTATATATTTGCCGGTGTGATTATACCGCGCTATGCTTTCTGCCGTCTTCTTCACACTGTCGATGCCCTTGTTGGACGATTACGGAATAATGGGCCTGTGCTCCCGTGGTTACAGATCTATGAATCAGATCGGTTGCCACTGATTGATGCCCTGGAGTCGTGGCTGGATTTCGAACAGAACGATCGACTTTCTACGAGCAATGCGATAGACAGAGCGGTGCAGAGTCTGTATGATGCTAGCATACCTCACAAAAGTGCATGCGATTTAGATAGTATTCTAAAGGCGCCACCGGGCTGTCAAAAGGAGTTTGAGACATACTTCAAACTTCCACTTCTGCAAGCTCCACGAAGTGTTATGCGGGAGCACGAACCTGAGCTTCTTCAACTTATCGAGACGAATGCACCGGCTGAGAATCTACGAAGTTATGTGGCCGGAGAGTGGTGCATCAATCCGACACTGGGTATGACTGGACAGACCAATGGGTCTAATCCGTTCGATGTCTGCCGAGCACTATACAACATAGTCTCCATCCAAGAAAGAGGAGGTCCTAAGAAGACCAAATTATTTGATTATGCGTCATCATTCTTTCAGATGGTAGTGGTCGCTCTTCGGAAGATCCGCGGCCGACTTAACGTTGAGTATATTGCCGGCGATGCTGCAGTGGCCATTGATGGTATTCGATATGGTATAAAAGACCAATACAGTACAAGACCTGCTGATTATGACCTAATCTATTTGTCTCATTCCTGCGATATATCCACGGTTATCAGTGCAAGTAAGATTCTTAACGAATCCCAAGCTGCGCGACTAATGGTCAGCGCGCCAAATTCCGATTTTCATATAGGGGAAAGCAACTCTTTCGCCGCAATCGACTCGGCAACGCTTCATAAAGTTACTCAAATGCGAACAATTGTGAAGAAAGGCCAACATGGATCTTGTTCTACTTCGTTAAACGAATCTCTACTAGAGTTGAGACGCGACAGGCTAGCACCCTTCCCATATGAACACTTGCTTCCGCGCGCAGAGCTTTCACGGTTCCTGTTCTCCCACTTCTTTAAGCTGGCTTTGCCATCGCAAGGATATTCAACATCAGCTTCCACCAACCTGACGCATTTCTTCGACATGCTCAGTCATTTGCACTCAATCGGCTACCCAGCCCACTGGCTAGCAGACGCTCTCGCAAAGATACTCGGTAATGGAGTCAACTCTTCCCCGTCACCGCCCAGGACACCTGATGAGACCACACCGCGAACCCATCTGTCTACCAATACAACAATGAGAGGTGCACATGGCAGTGTTGCACCGCTTCTTCCGGAAATGTCGACACTCGCCAGCATGTTTCAGCGTCTCTTGCCGTTCAATCCAATTACCAGTCTCGCTCCTCTCAGTGTGATTTATCAGTATAGCATCGATTTCGAGATTGACCATTCCTGTCTGTCGAAGACACCAATGGCGCTGATAATCTATAATCCACATGCCTACATTCCCGCGACAAGTTTCCAATTCCCAGAAGAAGGCTATATAATCTTATCAACATTCACATTCACACCAGAAGACGATGGCCATGCACGCGTCACATTCTGGCTGAGAGAAGACATCATCACCCAATTGCAGTCCTCAGTATCAAACGAAAAATGGCAGTGCAATCTTCTCCGCGCAGGGGACCCTTCCGACAACGATGACGAAGTATGGAAACCAATCATCGAACAATGCGTATCAATCGACAGTGTTATTAAAGGTGCACAATGGGTTCAGTGCGGTGGCGTTGATGTCAATGGAGAAACGATGGAGTTGGATGACTTAAATTGAAAATTTTTTCCAGTCGGTGTTTTGTTGGGATTTAATTGTTTTATGTATGGGAGGTTTCTACAAAAAGATTGCTGAAAGCGTTAGTTAAATAGAAGGGTCGACGCAAGTCGTGTATTTCTTTTCTTTTCTTTATCCGTCTCGTCTTGGGCAAGGGAGTTGGTTATGTGTTTGGTTATGTCAATGAAGAATGTCGAGATTTCCTTTTCCAAATCTACTATTTCCAATTATAGCCCCGTATGCTCTTATTCCATCTACATCCACCAATACTGCCTTATGAATACGGACGGTATCAGAGAAAGAAGACTAAGTATATTACTCAAACTATCAACTATCGAAGCGAAGACAACGAAATGACCATGTCATTCAAAATCACACGAAAGCCGCCTAATCAAATCATTCATCGTATACATCGAAAATATTCGTCAAACAAGAGACAGAAAAGAAGCATCCAAAATAAAACAAGAAATTATTCCACACACACACCACGATCCGGGGTTATTAAAACGCCTCTTTCCACGTATACAGTTGCTGTGCTTAAAAAGAAATTGAAGACAAATGACTTGGACATGAACAGAATGAGGTATCAAGTTCTCGAAGAAATAAGAAAGCCTCCCATATGAAATCTTGTTAGTGAGAATGAAAAGCATGGTATCAATTAGTTGGGGGGGTTTCAGTTTTGGGCAGATGATCAGATGGGTTCTCATCAACAGCAGCAACGGCACCATCAGGCTTCACGGGACCACCGGACAGTTTGCTTTCGGCAGCGTGTAACTGTGCCTTGGTCTCTTCCAACTCCTTCTTGAGCGCTTTGATATAATCAATGGCCATTTCGACGGTACTAGCTTTGCTGATTGTGGGCGGTGTACTCTTCTCCTTGGTGTCTTTGGTGTCCTTGACATCGCTATTCTTGGCTACACCGTTTGCTTCCTTGCCTTCTTTGATTGCGCGTTCTTGTGCAAAGTCTGGCGGAAGGAGTGCTTCGATTTCTTTCAGCGCAGTGTTGATACGATTTCGACGTCCTTGTTCTGCTAGTTTATGGTTCGTCCGTTTGCTGCTCAGATTCTCGGCAAGGGTTTCTGGATATGACACTCCCGGAAGAACCGTGCCGTCTAAAATATGCTGATAATTCGATTTAGATGCAAGATATAATGCTGATGATTCACTTGTCATGCCTGGTCAAAGTCAGTATATTTATCTATATCCATAATAGAAGAGTATATAATTACCATCACCCCGTACAAGAGGCTGAATGCTAGGACTTATCCTAGGCCGAAGAGCTGGACTGGCGTGCGAGGAGCTGATGCTCTGCCTCTTACGAGTTGCTGAAGCCTTTGAATCGGACTTTTTAGGCACTGGCCCGCTAGGTGATGGCATAGTACTCGAGTGTGGTCCCGGTGTTAGCGAGCCGGAAGGCTGACGAGATAGTGGCCTCATCAATGGAGTATTCGTAGCGGATTTACTATTTAACGGTTCTTTAACAATAGCAGTGTTGATGCGACTGGTTCGGGGTCGAATGTCGGCCGCTGCCTCGGGTAATACCATATCTTCCATTGGCTCGTCTTGCGACTCACTCGTAACCAAACTCGCTTGCCCTGAAAATTGTCCGGATGGGTCCTGCGAGTGCTGAGGTCGGTTGGTGATTCTCATCAATGTTGCCGGGGTTGCGGGGGCGCTTGAACCGGGCTCTGAAACTTGTGGCAGGATTGCTGGAGACTTGTGCGGCAATGCGGGTGGTGGCATTAGCGGTTCAGAGATAGGTTCAGGTGAGACAGAGTCCTGAGAGCTTTCATTGCTGCTATAACGTAGTGAACTGAGGCCGTTGTTGGCAAATCTATTGGAGTTTTGTTCATGCACATTGACGTTGTTACTGTTGTTGACGAGATCGTCCGAAAGCAGTTGAGAGTTTCTGCTTTGCCTCTTCCAATTCTTCGCTTGGATCGACGGCGATGCTTTCGCAGCGCGACCGCCAGCCCGGGTCGCAGTAGATGGCCTGCGTCCCTGTCGCTGCTTTTTGAACACTGCAGGCGATGGAGGAGCAGATGTCATTGTAAGCCCATTCGGATCGAGCGGTGACGTAACATATCCTACATTTTGATGTGGTTGAGTTGTTTGAAAGGGATAGTTATTCGAGCTGTGATTCTGAGCTTCCAATGCAGGCGATGTAAGAGGAGTGAAGTATTCGCCGGGTATGGTGTATTCTGGTAAACGGAATTGGCTCTCCAATGGTGTCATGGCTGGTGACACGAGAGGGGTGTAGAAAGCGGCGGCCTGGAACGTACAAAATCAATTAGTCCGAGGCCCAGGTCTAGTAGTACAAAGCCCTTCAAGATATGGAAATATTGTGTTACCTGCTCATCGCTCATTTGCCCGTAGCGTTCGTACATATCATTATTATTCTGGTCAACACGCTGCATGTAACGAGCTGCGCCACCGTGAAGTTCAACACTACTTGGCGTTGGAGGGATGATGGGCTGCCCCTCCCGGTAAGGATGCGAAGCCATTTGCGGATGCGGATGGGGGATTTGTTGGCGTTGCTGATGCTGATGGACAAGCTTTTCTTGGTGCTGATGTTGTTGTTGGGAGAGCTGCTGGTGGTATTGCTGTTGCTGCTGCTCCTGAGAGAAATGGAAAGAAGAGTCCTCAACGGGACGATTGTTCGGGATGCCGAGTCCTATATGCTCGCCCATCATGGATGCGTATGGGGGTGCTTGGGACGTCGAAGCCATACGAACATCGTCAGCTAAGGTGGTCGCGATATGTTGATTGGCATGCTGCATTGCTTGCTGGTGCTGGTGCTGGACAGCGGCCGCGGCATTATGGCCGTCCAAGTCGGCGAAATCGATTCCGAACTCAAGGAAGTTGGAAAAGTCATCCTCGTTCCCAGTTGCCATTAATGTCTCCTCTGGCAGCTGTTCCGACCAGGTCATGGCCGTATCGTGATCCATTGCCATTTTCCACCAATTCTTGCTAGCCAAATGGCGATTGGATTGTGGATGGGAGCAATACGATAGCGTGGGCAGGAATGATAAAGGTGGTGGTCGTGGGAGGGGACACGGGATCGGCTCCGATTATCGCGACTAATGTACCGCTAATATTCCGGCGACGAATGATGGCCTGACTTTGCTTTTTTCTTTGATTGTGCCGCAGGTGGCACTGCGGGTATAGTCTGTAGATGGGTGGTTGTGAGAAGCAAAAATTTCAATCAGATCGATGGTCGTGTGTGAACGAGAGACAGTAAAAGAAAGAAGAGAAGAATTGTGGTTGGTGGTGGTTGGAAAAAGAGAAGGACGAAAAAGAGGAAAGAGGAAAATCTGAACTCGTTCGTTCTTTCCTTCTTGGTCGAACCGGCTAATTCCCGCTGTGGGCAGAGCGCAGGAAGGTTTCGCAGTGGAGCCCTGACTACGGCACTCTACTCTGTACGGAGTAGTCGCCTCTACTGCTGTCCTTAGCGGAGTCTGGGTGAATGCTTCTTTTTTGTACATGCTACTATGTTCTACTATACGTACTACCTACTTGCAAAGAATCGCGACTCTCGCAGAGAATCAACTGATCTTTATAGACACATGCATGGAAGGATCAAGGGACTGCGAGTTGGTGTTGGGCTAATTTCTGATTCCTCAAATCGCGGCAACTGCGCCAACGCTAGTAATCGACACTCTTAGTGCGATACGCTCACCCCACTGTTGGCCCAGTGCAGTTACGAACTGAAGGACATCCTGCATAATGCATAGACTGAGCGGAAATCTAGATCAAAATAGCCTTCAGGGGTCTGCATCCTAGTCTGTTAAGGGCTCAGATAGAAAGCTGCATTAGATGGAAATGAAAGGCATAAAGACCGTTGCATCGCCTCCCCGGCGATGCTGAACAATTCCGGACGAATGCCCGCAGTGGTGCAAGTCCATATTTCTGGCTGGTATTGTTGGTATGGTGCTGTATCGACTTTGCCCGATTAGGAAATGGTTCTCTGAGTAAAAGCGTAGGTGCAAACTGCTATTGGCTGCATGTAATAGCGCAGTGCATATTATGCATGTAATAGTAATACCAAATTTCCACTGCGGGGAGAACTGCTCACTGCCCTCTCATTGGCCAGGCCACTACAGCCCACCACCTACACGTGACCTTATCATCATCGTCAGCCGATAACAACACAGCATCACCGGACAAGTGCCCAACAGAACTTACTGACCTCCATCTCTCGTGTTTGTTCACGACGACGAGCTATTGTATCATATCGAATATTTTGCCAGTCTAGATGCCTTCATAATGCGCCCTGTCGTCCCCGAATTCTCCCCCTCACCCCCTCGTAAGCTATCCTCCGCCGACCCTTCCGCTCCATCATGGTCCGACACCCAGTCCGGACCTGGTGTCCCGACCTCATTTTTCCTAGCCCGAGAGACCAGTGACGACATGGTCTCTTCAAGAGATAGTACATTCGGAGTCCAGAGTCTAGAAAACACGATTAGTGCTGCAGATATCTCTTGTTCGTTCAAAGACGACTCTTATCATCATGAATCTACGGATCCGTCCTCAAAACGTAGGACCACTTTTAAACCATCAGATCTACTCCATCACATCGATCGATTGGATACACCATTGTCCAAAGCTATTTCTCGGGCTTCCCCGGCACCCTCACGTCCGCTCACTCCGTTTAACCTGAATGATGATCCGTCCTCCATGCCGAGTAGTCCCAAATCGATATCGAGTCGGTCTTTCAAACTGTTGGATGACATATCAATCACAGACGAAATCAGTAGCCAAACCCTGGTGTCAAGCGGTGAAGAGGAAGACACCCCGGAGATGAGTGAGCTTACTCAACATGGAGTAGGCGATAGCTCTTCGCAATTGATTATGCCGAGCATTCGAATGCCAAGTCGACGTCCGTTTACCGAAAGAGGCAAGGCTATTGGCCGTTTCAAGATTCTTGTAGCTGGACCAAAAGGTAGGCGCGTTCCCCATCTAGGCAATATACCGTAGAGATCTCTAAGACTCATGATTTATAGGTTCCGGAAAGTCGTCATTGATCAGGTCAATCGTCCAAGTATGTGACGATATTGTGCACGTTGACCTTGTCGAAAACTCAGGTCAACTGGAACATGGTCGACCTTATTCAAGGGCGAATTTTAAAAAGTCCAATGCAGCCATGATTTCCGAAATCTATGCAAGCACCAAGCCATACCCGCGGTGGTGGTCCGATCTCGAGGATTCGCGTATCCTCAAGCGACGGAAGAATAGTGGAGAAGTCGTGCTCGAGCGAAATTTATGTTTTGTTGATACAACGGTTTCAAGCAACGGTACAGGCCAGCCTGACCAGAATATAGAGGTTATCATACAGTATATGAAACAACAATTGTCCCGTGCTATTGCCTCCATCAGCCACCCTGGTTCCGAACTTCAAAATATGCTGGGTGGAAATGGCGGCTCTCAGGTTGACCTGATCCTTTATCTTATCTCCGAAGGTTCGCTTGCCCTTTCCTGCCTCGTATTGGTTCAAGCTATACCTAACAACTAATAGACACCCTTTCATACGATATTGAATGCATTCTCAAATTATCTGATTTTAGCAACGTCATCCCCTTGATATCGAAAGCTGATTTGCTATCCGAATCTCAAATAACGTCGCTTAAAAGCTCTTTTCATAGTCAAATCGCACAAAATAGCCCACAGTTATTCTCCTTCGAAGACAGGAATGTATCAGAGGGCAAGCAATCTCAGTCGCCATTTGCCGTCTCTTCGATGCAGTCTAATGACGATGACAATATGGATGCCAGTGTGTTGATGAGTCCAGACTATGTCCCACCTCTGGTTACATCTGAAATTGGCAATCTGATTGATAAGATTTTCGATACTGATAATATGTCCTGGCTGCGTCATGCTGCAGCTAAAAAGCTAACCCGAAATGGAACAATGTTGACTGCACAGCGTGCGGATACTGCTGTTAAACGTCAGCGATCTAAGAGCCCTGGAAATGTCATTGCGGCACCTAATCCAGCTTTCAACAATGCAGTGCTGGCTCCATTTAGTGCTTTTGGCGGAGCTCCTAACTATGCTTTGGCACGAGTAAACGATTACACACAACACGAAGAGAAACTGGCTCAAGTGCGATTGGCAAAATGGGCCGCCGATCTACAGCAGAGTCTACAAAACGAACGCGAAAGATACGCTGCACTTGCTCGAGGGGAAAGAGCAGCTTGGCTGACCGAGCGTCTTGGAGAATGCGTGATCGATGGCACACTTGTTCCCATTCAAGACACACCTGGCTTTCCACGGTGGGATGTTAATACCGACAAACACTCAGGCGCGATTGTGGTACGGACTTCCAATGGACAGACCGCAAAATATCGCCTCACAAAGCTCAATCCTGAGGATCCCCTGGGATTGGTTCGATGGAATGAGGATCTTCGTCGCCGTGGTTGGATGATTGTGCAAGTAGTTGGTAGTTTCGGAGTTGTTGGTGGTTTGGCGCTTTGGCTAGCCAAGTTCTGGGGACTGCCAGCGCAAAGTCTAACTGAATGGCGCTTTCATTGGATTGATCCTCACGATTAGTTTTGCAGACATTGCAAGCTCCAACTCTACGAGGCAGATGAGACCAAGCAACGGGGACCTCAGGGAAGCCGGTTATTGATTGGTAGAGACCGATCACTCCAATTAGTCACACGCCTGTCACCTTTACTAACTACCACTCAGATGGACAGACAGCCCTAACTCAGAACTTGAGTAGGATGGCCAAGGTGTATAAGCTACCAGCACGGCAGTCGACGATTTCAGACCATAATATTTCCCGCAGATGTACCACCAAGAGACGCCTTAAGAAGAAACGACATGTTAAACGCACTAGAGTAGCTGGCCTAACTAGAAATACAATGACAACTTGATGACTTCTTTCCTCTTTCTGTTTCTTTTGTACTCTGTATCTGTTTCACGGTTGCCACGCCAAACGACCTGCAGGCGTCCAAGCTCGGCGTTAAGAAAAAGCAATTTAACCCTTTTGGGACCAGATGGATTGCTTAGCTTTGTGAGCTACCCAGGCAACGCCACCCCTCTATTTTGTTCTGTTGACCCGCCGAGTCTTGCCTGTTGACCGCCACATGGTCCAGGCTGTATGAGTACCTTGACTGTCGAACGAATTGATACCTATGTAATTGCTGAAATTTGGCATGATTGACGGCTTCACATAGGACGATCAATGATGACTGCTTGACTCTTCTTTTCTTTGAGAAAGAGTGGTTGCAGAAACTTCTGGGGCAGTCAACAGCTATTATCATTGGTTCTAGAATCAACGGAAGTGGGCCGCTAGTCCGTTTACGGTGTGTATTGTTAACCTAAAAAATAAGGCAGAACCAAAGCGGCTTCTGACATGTCTGTAACCTCTGTATGCAACGAATGCTCTCTTCGTGGCAATTGATAGAATAACTGGGAAAACTGGTATGCAAAGGATAGTAGAGAACACACACAGCCAACGTAGAAACACATCTCCCCCCCCCATACAATCAGCGAGGAGATTCTGGAGAAAGCATCGAAAGAGATCGAAAAACTGGACTTTGGGCCACTAACCCCAAAGCAGACTAGCGGTCGGTGGTAGAATAGAATCGATTCGAAGCTACAGGAACTGCGTCTCAGCCTGGACGGCCCTCCACCTCAGAGTATTTTAGCTTCAGTCCTCTTTCCTTCCTGACTTTCTTCTTTCCACTCCATCTCTCTTCTTACTGTGAAATCTATTCTCTGCGTTGCTAGATACCCTCTCCCTCTAGCTTCTCTTGTACCTCTGTGAATCTCTTAATTTCCCAACCCTTCCTACTTTGTGAGTGCCATCTCTTTGGTTGCCTGTTGGAGTGCAGAGGAAGCTCTGGTCTGAGAATCATCAACTAACTACTTATCCCCAAGGATACCCTTTTCGCATTCACACATCACATCCATCAAAATGTCAGAGACATTCGAGTTTCAGGCTGAGATCTCTCAGCTCTTGTCCCTCATTATCAACACCGTCTACTCGAACAAGGAGATCTTCTTGCGAGAACTCATCTCCAACTGTTCCGATGCCTTGGACAAGATTCGCTATGAGGCCCTTTCAGACCCATCCAAGCTCGACACGGGCAAGGATCTCCGTATCGACATTACCCCCGACAAGGAGAACAAGACCATCACCATCCGCGATACCGGTATTGGTATGACCAAGGCTGTAAGTTCATCACTTTTACCACATGCTTCTTCAACAAGCAAATGCTAATGATTGTAGGATCTCATCAACAACCTCGGCACAATTGCCCGCTCCGGTACCAAGCAGTTCATGGAGGCCCTGACTGCTGGTGCTGATATCTCCATGATCGGTCAGTTCGGTGTCGGTTTCTACTCTGCATACCTCGTCGCCGACAAGGTCACCGTCATCTCCAAGCACAACGATGATGAGCAGTACATCTGGGAGTCCAGCGCCGGTGGTACCTTCACTCTTACTCAGGACACTGAGGGTGAGCCCCTTGGCCGTGGTACCAAGATGATCCTTCACTTGAAGGACGAGCAGACCGAATTCCTCCAGGAGAGCAAGATCAAGGAGATTGTCAAGAAGCACTCCGAGTTCATCTCCTACCCCATCTACCTCCACATCATGAAGGAGGTCGAGAAGGAGGTCCCCGAAGATGATGCTGAGGAGGCAAAGGAGGAAGAAGATGGCGAGAAGAAGCCCAAGATCGAGGAGGTCGATGACGAGGAGGAAGAAAAGAAGGAGAAGAAGACCAAGAAGATCAAGGAGTACAAGATGGAGGAGGAGGAGCTCAACAAGACCAAGCCCATCTGGACTCGTAACCCCGCTGATATCACCCAGGAGGAATACGCTTCCTTCTACAAGACTCTCTCCAACGACTGGGAGGACCACCTTGCTGTCAAGCACTTCTCTGTTGAGGGTCAGCTCGAGTTCCGTGCCATCCTCTTCGTTCCCAAGCGTGCTCCCTTCGACCTTTTCGAAACTAAGAAGACCAAGAACAATATCAAGTTGTACGTCCGTCGTGTCTTCATCACTGATGACGCCTCCGACCTCATCCCTGAGTGGCTTAGCTTCATCAAGGGTGTTGTTGACTCTGAGGATCTCCCTCTCAACTTGTCTCGTGAGACGCTCCAGCAGAACAAGATCATGAAGGTCATCAAGAAGAACATCGTTAAGAAGACCCTTGAGCTCTTCAACGAGATCGCTGAGGACCGTGAGATGTTCGACAAGTTCTACTCTGCTTTCAGCAAGAACATCAAGCTCGGTATCCACGAAGACGCCCAGAACCGCCAGACTCTTGCCAAGCTCCTCCGCTACAACTCCACCAAGTCCGGTGACGAGATGACCTCTCTCACTGACTACATCACTCGTATGCCCGAGCACCAGAAGCAGATCTACTACATCACTGGCGAGTCTCTCAAGGCTGTCCAGAAGTCTCCTTTCCTCGACACCCTCAAGCAGAAGAACTTCGAAGTCTTGTTCCTTGTTGACCCCATCGATGAGTATGCTTTCACTCAGTTGAAGGAGTTCGATGGCAAGAAGCTTGTCGACATCACCAAGGACTTCGAGCTTGAGGAGACTGAGGAGGAGAAGGCCGAGCGTGAGAAGGAGGAGAAGGAATTCGAGCCTCTCGCCAAGAGCCTCAAGAACATTCTCGGCGACAAGGTCGAGAAGGTTGTTGTGTCCCACAAGCTTGTCGGTGCTCCTTGCGCTATCCGTACCGGCCAGTTCGGTTGGTCCGCCAACATGGAGCGTATCATGAAGGCCCAGGCTCTCCGTGACACCTCCATGAGCTCCTACATGGCGTCCAAGAAGACTTTCGAGATCTCTCCCAAGTCTCCTATCATCAAGGAGCTCAAGAAGAAGGTTGAGGCCGATGGCGAGAACGACCGCACCGTCAAGTCCATCACTCAGCTCCTCTTCGAGACCTCTCTCTTGGTTTCTGGATTCACCATTGATGACCCTGCCAGCTTCGCTGAGCGCATTCACAAGCTCATCTCTCTCGGCTTGAACGTCGAAGAGGACGTCGAGGCCGCAGAGGAGAAGGATGGCGAGGAAACCGCCGCTGCCGAAGCCACCGGTGAGAGCGCTATGGAGGAAGTCGACTAAATTCTTGTAGCAACAAGTTGATTACGGGTTGATGTGACAACGAAACTTTTCTGGGATGTATTTTTTTCTCTGGTCGAAAATTAGGGTCACGGTCCAAGTGGCGGATTGTGATCGGCGTTTGAGCGTTTTACACCTTTTCTTCTCTGATGTCTTGTTTAAGATAAATTAGTCTTATTGCTCAACAATAATACTCGTTCATATATACCTCTCTCCATTGTAACAAGTACTTGCATATAATATCTTCAGATAACTAGTAAAGATCTACTACACATCATCACAAAAGTCAACAGACGAACTTGTTTGGACCTTGTAAATGAAACTGAGTACAGGACAAGCCCACCTAGCAGACAGATATTTGACTCTCTCTCTCTACCCGATAGGATAGGAAGTCAGTCGATGACCTTGAGTAACAAAATGCTTTTCCAAGGGTTACTTACGATTGACCTGTCCATCTCTACCTAGGTAGGTGGACAACATTCATCTTAAGGCCTCTGCAAGTCTTACTCGGTACATCACAGATTCTACGGGGCGATCCTCTTGTTACGATGTGTAACAGTATATGTTACTCGATGCGGCAATAAGTCTCAATATAGAGAGGTGTTGCAGCCCGAGGTCTCTGGAGAAACCAAACCCTAGTAAACCACTGACATCTCATCTCACGAATTTTCACAAATTGTACAGATGGACTTCCGGAAGTTATCTAACCGTTATTGATGTCTCTCATTTGTCTCCGTTACATTAATATTCATATTCTCAATGATTTGGGAGACAAATCTTTTTATTGATGGGTCTTATAAGTATAGCTTATGTCACACAACGTTGCATTGTGAAAGTGCCACGAAAAGCTGGAGGTGATGTACATTGATGTTATCTAAATAACATCTGAACGTAGTACCTGGGCAGACCTTTGTTGAGATTCCAGTGAGACCAAGATAAGGAAATTAATTAGATGCTACCCATTGAGCTCTGTACTTCGATTGATTTGTAGATGACGTCATGCGTGGTGGATGGAGACACCCTTGAAATGTGATATCATTATATGTAAATCCCAGGGGCGGGCCCATCGATTAATCAATCGCGCTTGCCACGCTCAACATTCACGATTGTACATGTACTCTTGCCTAAAGAGTCACCCCAAAGGAATAACATCAACAAGGTCAAGGTCAATCGAGGGCTTCACTTCTCTACTGTAGTGACTTGTTTTACTGGTAGGCCTATTCAACATAGGAGTAATCAACACGGTCAACGCTCTTTATCACGGTTTGTTCGTTGTAATATGTAATGAACAGGTCTAGGTAGTGTACCATACCAGTAAAGTGAAGGGGCCAGTTTAAATAGTTCTTGTTTTATAACGTAGAGATCAAAAGATTCATTTTGTTATACATGTAGGCAGAACCCACTTTGCTAGTCGTCCAAGGGGGGTTGGATGATAAATGAAATGAGGACAAGTTAGGGAGATTAAAAATCACCAAGACGAAGACGAAGAGAAAAGAGAAATGAAATTCCCCCCTTTATTGGGACTCGCTATGCTTAAATAAAATAAAACAAGGGTAGAATAGAAAAACCAAGCAAAACAAAAGGTCAAATCGTCATAACCGATTAAGACAGAATAGATGTGTATTCTAACATGATAAAAGCGGAACGTGCGTGAAGAAAGGGGAAATTTGATACAAGAAGGTTTTCTGAATCAGTCAAATCAATTGATCCGAACGATTCGGACCAATATTTGAAATCAAGTCAACAAAAGACAATACCTCGCGCCTATAGAGACATAGGAAAAATGAAAATGAAAAAAAAAAGACGAAGAAAGACAAAAGGAAGCGACTTTTCCCAAACCGCTAACATGCTCGTTGTAAGAAATCATCACCAAGTGAAACCACTGCCTGTCGTAAAATTGACATGATGGAAATGTCTTTCAATATATGTATATGCCGTAAGATACGTGGTCGTACAAATAGCCCGCGAACCGACAATTAAACCAAATGCTTATTAGGGTGCTTTTCTGTATTTCTTGTGTATTCATTTCGGCATCAATACGTGAGAATAACACGTTGCCATTTAAGCTGCCTGTGCCTGGCTACGCTTGTTGCCGCTGACGTTGCTGCCACCACGACCACGGCCTGCGAATCCACCACGTCCCTGATCGCGTGGAAAGCCGCTGGTACCGCGGCCCTGGCTTCCAGCCCGGCCATCGGCACGACCTCGGTTAGCACCGCTACCACCACGGCCAGCTGCGAAGCCACCGCCAACATTGCCAGTGCGGACGCGACGCTCCTCAACAGTGACCTGCTCGGTGCCAATCTGATGAGGGTTGGCTGCAACAGCAGCGTTGTATGCGGTCTGGTCAGCGAAATCGACGAAAGCACAGTTCTGTTGCAAATATATGTTAGTATGTCAAACGAGAGAAATTTTAGAATTTAAATAAGATAAGAACATACCCTTGAACGGTTGACATCAAAGTGAGTAAGCTTTCCAAAACGAGAAAGAACAGTGCGTAACAAGGAAGCGTCAACCTTCTCGGTGACGTTCTTAATGTATGCAGGATATTTCTCTTCAGCACGAGATTGCTTCTTGCTGTGATCGTGACCAGCAGTCTGCCATCCAGCACCATCATTGGAAGCGGCCTGGCTGCTGGTAGCAACAGCTTCGGTTGCAGGGGCAGCAGCAGGTTGTTCCTGTTGGGGCTTAGCTGGTTGCTGAGATGAAGTTGCGGTTGCGGCAGGCTTTGGCTGAGGTACAGCAGCAGGGGTAGCGGACGCGGCAGCAGCGGCGGCGGCGGCGGCAGCAGCAGCAGCACGGTTGGTGGAGGCGATAGTAGCCCAGGTCTTAGGGACAGCCTTGGCAGGAGGAGCAGTCTCCTTGGGAGCTGGGGCAGCTTCCTTGGGGGTAGTGACGGCTGGTGTAGGTTCCAGAGTTTTAGTCTCCTCGGGCTTGACAGTCTCAGGCTCAGTAGGAACAACAGGGACAGCTGGAGTAACAGGAACCGCAGGCTGTTCATCGCCATTGACCTGTTCAGGCGTGTCAGGTTCTTCAACCGCCTCAGTTTCACCATTGGCAGCAACAGTCTCGAGTTTGGCATCAATCTCGGTGACGGCCTGTTCGCTATCGGCTAAAGGTGCTTCTTTTTCGGCCTCTGCCGCGTTAACTGCAGGAATCTCGGCTTGCTCGGGCTCTGGGGATGCTTCAGGCTCGATGGTGGTAGCTTCGTCAGCGGGAATGACTTCTTCATCGTCATCAGCAAGGTATCGGAAGATGTCGTTCAAAACATAGTAGCCATTTGGCTGCTGGGCGAGAACGAATGTCTGAGTGAACTTGCGGGAGGGCTTGGAGCGGTTGGAGATCTCTCCAATCACAGCAACAAGGATGTTGTCAAACGAGGCCTGAGAATCGACATTCAAGACACGGACTTTGCAGTCGTGGAAATCGAGTTCCTTGATCTTGTCATTGATAGCCTAACCAAATATTAGCGTATGGTCGTCACACAATCACTTTTATGAGAATTGCTTACCTTCTGGCCAACAACAACGGGGACATTCTCGGCCTCATCGCCAGAGACGAACTGAGACCGACGTGAGTAGAAAAGGTGAAGCTTCTCCGGGTTTCGGCTCATGGTTGTGTAGTATTGCTCAACAAAGTACCAGCCAACCTCGTCCTTTGAAATATCACCCTTGCTTTCGGGAGCTGGCCCATTTGATGGCGTAGAGACAGGACCAGGGTGGTAGCTGGTGGCAGCGTTATTCATCGCGTTTTGAGACAAGTAGATATCAGGGTAGCCGTTGGGGGGAGCAGCAGCATAAGTGCCGTTAACGGGAGCGTGAGTAGTGTCCGCCATGATTCTACTAAAAAGTTTCAAATAAATTCTAGTTGTATGTTTTGTCTAGGCGACGTTTGGATGATGGCGTTTGGCGAAGGTCAAGAGAAACGTGGTGGAAAACGGGGATGACCGTCGATTTTGAATGGGGCAAAAAAAGGAAATGGACCGATCACGTCGATCGCGACCTGAATGAGAGTCATCAACAACGTTAGCAGGAAAATAAATAAAAACATTTGTAAATAACATATGCGCCACCAGCTAGATAAAGGGAACGTTGCGAAATGTTTCTCACTTACCCGGAACAATGGATGCTGTCTGTACAGAATCGAAAAAAAAAGATATCAAGACTGTGCGACGCTAAATGCGATGAGAAATTCGAACTCCGTCCGGAAGAAAGATTCGAATTAGATGGGAAATATCAATTGTTGATTGTACGTGTACGAAAGGCGAGAATCGGAGATGTTGCGTGTGATGGAAGAAGAAAAGATTTTGTTTAAAGACAACGAATCGGGAATTCGAATTGGTTGTATAAAGTGCGAACCGGAAAAAAGATGGGGCAAATGTGGTTCCCTGGATATTGATAAGTGACAACGGGTTTTCTCTAGGAGATGAAAGAGGAAGAAGTAGAATAAATGAGCCGAGTGCTGAAAGATGAAGTGGGATGCTTGATTAATGAAGAGGATGGAGGAGGAGAAGCGAAAAGAAGAGGAAGAGGAAAGAACGATGGAGTCCACCCGAGCATCTCGAAGCTTGTGCGCCATCGTGATTGGCCCGTGCACTGAAGACTCTGACTAAGCTGCGATCTCTTCGCTGAAGTTAAGCCAACTAGCTACTTATATTTATATTTATATTCTATACGGAGTAACTAGTTATAATATTATTGATCATTAAAAATGATCATTGGGGATAAATCCTCTTCTCGCACGTATGATGTTGCTAGAAGTGGCTGACTGCTGCTTCTTGGGCAAGGACCTTCTATCATGATCGTGCAACCGCTTCGAGACTTGCATGAGATTTCATATGTATATTCAATTGACATCGAGTATTGAAAATATAGAAGCGGAAAGGAAACAGAAAGAAAATCAACGTATAAACAGAGCGAACATCAAAATAGAATGCAAAGCGTGCTATTTACAACACGATGGGGTAATCAATGCGAGAAGGAAATAGACAAAAGAAATCCGGTACCAGAGCAGCGAGGGAAAGATGAAAATGTGAAATCATGCGACTCCGTGGAAACGATCGAGGGAAACATATAGCGTCAGATGCGAGTAGCATGGGAAGATGGTCTGCAACTGTTCATTTCAGAACCACCACCCACGACATAAGCTCAAGTAGAGAATATTCATAGCCAGCTAGAACGAAAGCACAGGAAAATCTAGTTCTCCAAAGCCTTCTTCTCATCAAGATCAGTCACAACGGGCTTTCGCATAACAGCATCTTGTCCAGTCATTCTTCTTCCGAGTGCGCGCTCAACCTTGGCGCCGAGAGCGAGCTTATTCAGATCATCCGTCTTTTCGGCAGAAGGCACGAAGCGCTGCTGGCTCAGGGGTTTGTTCTCGAGGCGTTCCAGGCCGTCAGTATATTCTTTGATTTCGGCCATGCGGTCGCCGCTGGGGAGAGTGCTGCTGGTATCGGTAGAGGCGAGGGAAGGGACTCCGCTGTAGCTGGAGAAGCGCTTTGAGTTGCGGTTCTATTGTTAAAAAGGTTAGTCGGAAGGATTTTTTGTCACGTTTGCGCAAGCTGTCATGCAGCAAATCCCAGTCTCAGCAGAGGGAAACACATACCGATCCAGTCATGATCGGCCGCTCAGATTCTAACGAAGTACGGGCCATTGTGTATATGTGATAAATGTTCGTCTATCGATAAGACCGTGTGTGCGTGTCTGCCTATATATATATTTCGCAAGTAGTAGAGAAGAAACCAGTTATTCTCTGTGGGTGTTGCGCGGAGTTATCGAGGAAAGATTCCCCTTTTCTTCGCACGAGGCAGTTTAGTTCTTCGACAAGGAACGACGATCACGCGGGTTGGACCGGGCTTAATAATAATCGTAAAATATCTTCAGTCGTCGCGAAAGGCGTAGCCGAGCAGTCTTTACAATTGGTTATATTATCGTGAAAAGAATATGCGATAGAATCGAGGCAGAGAGAGAATATGACAATTGTGAGAGTCACAAACAGCCAACCTTGGTCGAGAACTGAGGAGGAACACCGTCCCAGGATCTTCGTCCTTTTTACTTTCTTTGAGGGGCTTGGTTAGTGCCGTATTGTCTTACAGGGTACCGCCGTACTTTACAGAAACCGAAACTGGCTACGACTAGCATTTAAGTTCAGGTGACTTCATACTTTGTGTAGTCGATGGGTCATAAAGTAAGAGCTTACATTCACCTCTTCTAAAAATACCTTGTAGCTTGAACATCATTATCTATAACTATGTTCAGGAATCATGGTGACTTTGCTGTTTGAAACCGAATGTTGAACCAACAAGTCCAGGGGTCAGAAAGAGCAAAAATTACTGGTTCATACAAGGCAACTGTGCCGCAAGCCACGTGTAGTCCTAGTTTCAAGTGCAGAACCGCCAATCAGAGACTAAGTTAAAGGGACACTAAGGTATTGTCATTTTTGTACACGGTATTACGAATACATAGCATGACATTTAAGGCTCATGATTCGTGTGACCGGAGGAAAGCGTTACTGCTTACTAAGCTAGGGCTGTCGCAGCCGTCTGACGTCTGCGGTCAGGCAATTTCCACGTTGTCAACGTATGAGGCACTTGACTAAACCGGATTAGCTTCATGTTTCTATCACTTGCATCGACAGTCAGTGACCCATCAATAACTTAAAAATAGTGTGGGCTAACGGCTTTTCTGAGTTTTCTCTCCATAAATTGTTCCTTATGGAAAAAATTCTCCATGAGCTTACCTCGACAATGTCATGTAATGTTTCACTGCGGTGGAGAGTTGGGAATATCTCGGCTATGTGTACAAATTGGGCAATGAGCATGACGGATCGTTAGGAAACGAGCTCGCTTGACAAATACGGAAGAGATTGAAATCAACAAAGAGCCTTGAATGATCTGAGATTCAATCCATGATCAGATAAAAGATAAGGACTGAAATCCAGTTCATGTTTGCCTTAGATTTAAGGCGCGAATCTATCGTTCCTGGATTTTCCGACACTGCTCCGTAGACGACCCATAGTTAAGGTAGTTCAAGAAAATAATGAGCTGCATCAGAATCAACTTGTTGTTGTAAACTACCCCCAATATTAGGCCACATTATTCTTTGTCAAAGCTGACTGTCCCAGCCCTCATAGACAGTACTCCTACTATTTGATCTCCGCATGAGGGGTAGGCACAGGCATACACAAATGCATAGGCATTGATGCGGAGATGAGATAGAAAAGACACTTCCAAGAAAATGGTGTCAAAAACATAATTATTAGCAATCCCTGATGAAGAGACATTATGGAATGGAATCGAAAAATGTTCTGGTCCTTCTAGGATCACGAATCCTTTTGCAGAAAAAAGATACTGCCCACACGGCGGTACGTGACAGGACTCTCTGAGAATTTCCTAATACGGAAAATAGAAGCGATTGCAGAGAAGGGTCTCTTGTTGGCTCCCCACCTCCGAGAAGCCAATCCTACCGCGAAAATGAGACCTTCTTGTTTCTTTTTTTTTTCTTTTCTTCTTCTTTTTTGAAGTGGGACGATATTCAGTGTAAGTTGATTCCAACTGTTATGCGGTAGAAACATTTCTGGCGGATCAAAGACTTTGTCAGGTGGGGCGTTTTAGATATGCTATCAGGTCTTCGGGATTCAAATTTGTTGGAGAAGAGATAGGGAGAAAATAAGTATAGATTCATTCGAATATAAAAGCATCCGATATCATCATTTCGAGGCCATTGTTGATGCCTACTGTCTTCAACCCGATACACAGCCCTGATCCTCACATCATCCGCTCAATAACTTAAACAACGATCACAATGGGTCTCTCCTTACATCCCCAAATCGACAATGGTCTAACCAAAGGCCAACCCGGCTTCCCTGGCGGCAAACTCTACTGCCACTGCCCTAGCAACAAGATCGAAGTCACCCTTGGTTCCGACGTCCTCCACAACCACGCCTGCGGCTGCTCCAAATGCTGGAAACCCGCCGGCTCCCTTTTCTCAGTAGTCGGCGTCATCCCCACCGACAAAGTGTCAGTCACCGCCAACAGCGACAAATTAACCATCGTCGATTCTGAGGCCGTCATTCAGCGAAACGCCTGCTCTCAATGCGGTGTTCACATGTTCGGGCGTATCCATAAGGAGCACCCGTTCAAGGGTCTCGATTTTGTGCATGCTGAGCTTTCGGACACAAAGGGGTGGCAGGAACCGCAGTTTGCAGCTTTTGTGTCGAGTATTATTGAGCAAGGATTCAAGCCGGAGGGGATGGATGAGGTGCGTGCGAAGTTTGAGAGTGTGGGATTGAAGACGTACGATGCTTTGAGTCCGGCATTGATGGATGCTATTGCTACTTGGACTGCGAAGAGGGCGGGGAAACTATAGGTATCCGATGATAGTCAACTTTGAATATACGTAGGTAGCTTCTGGCGCGCGGTATACACTCATGATGACATGTCGACCAGCCCTAAGCATTCATATCTGGACCAATCCAAAAGTACATAAAAGCCGTTGTTGATTTTTCCAGGGGTGCCGCATTTATTTTCTCTCTAAACTTACCCATAGAACTACTAGTTGTTTTGTGTAGAATGCTTAGAAAGACATCTGGGTCCCTTCAATTTACTGAGACTGTCCATCCTCAGTTGGCTAATGGCCAGAGTTGAGCTTCTTTCTGCAAATATCTGCTCAACCAGAAGCAGATAATCGATTCATACCTTTTTCCTAATTTGTATTTCCGGAATCTCAAAACAGGCTGGCTATCCCAGTCAAACTTTACTACGTAGTATGGTGCGATGCACGGACGGCAAGCCCTACCTACCCCATAAATAGATCAACCCTAATTTTACCTCTTCTGGTGCTTTTATTTCTCTTCATGATCTTACGTGATTTTTCTAGTTAATTGAGATAGCCAACGGATGTATTGAAATTGGAAAGGATTACAGTTCGGACAGGACACGGAGTGATATTCGGATTCGGATTCGGAGCACCAGAAAACAACGTTTCTACACGGACTCGGAGACATCGGAGTGCAAGATAGGAGATCGGAATTGTGAGGATTTCACATATAAAAGGGATCAACTAGGACAGATAGAAATGTTGGAGGACAGGCAACACTAGATGATAAATCTGATCAGCCGGAGAAGAAAGACAGCAAATCTGGAAGAGATAAGACACGCACCATAATTTGTGAGGACGGAGAGGAGCATATGTATGATATATGCCCATATGTGAATCCGGAAAAACGTCCTCCCGGGTGGAAGCCTGATCCAGAGATCCAAAAGAAATTTGATGAATTGAGAAAAAAGAAGAATCACCCCAGAGCCGAGAAATTGAGATGGATTGAGAAGATCTTGAAAGCAGCGAACGCATCTTCAACGAAAGCATCAAATTCCGAAGACACTAAGAAAAATGGTGCGAAGGAAGAACAAGCGAATTTGGTTTTTGATTCTGATGAGTTTTGTGGATCTGTAATCGACACAGTCATGTCAGCCGCAGCAAGCACTGGAGATCTCAAACATGAATTCGTACTGGATAGTGGCGCCACGGTGCATATCACCAACGATAGGAGCAATCTTACTAACATGGGCACACAGACCAGGGTTCTCCTAGTGGGTAATGACAAGATTGTCGTGCACGGTCCTGGAGAAATGAGGATATTTCCAACCGCTCCTACAAATAGTATGGTGAAGGAGAAAGGAATTCGCATCCTTGAAGCTTGGTTTGTGGAGGGCATGCACACCAATATCATATCACTCAGCAAACTCCGGAAGCACGGTATAGTGTACGATGGTTTGAATGAATGCTTGTGGAGCAAGGAAAGGAGTCAACGATTGTGCAATATCAAATGTGACGGGTCGCTTTTCTTTATCGAATGGGGACGAAAGAGGGCCGCTAATAAAAAACTAGAGAACGAGTTAGCTCTCAGTTCATTCGAGAAAAAGACACTGAAGGACACGGCACAGGCATGGCATAAGAGACTTGGTCACCTAGCAATTGAAGCTATTCGGAAGCTTGGGCAAGCCACGGAAGGAGCAATCGTCACCACAAATAAGATCATGAACAGAAACGAGGATGGCCTGCAAGAGAAATATGAGATTTGTGCAATGAACGACAACCGCAGGCCATCCTCGTTTCTGTTCATGATCTTATTTGTGGTGACGATTGCTCCTTCCGTGGCTTGCCCAAGCTTCCGAATAGCTTCAATTGCTAGGTGACCAAGTCTCTTATGCCATGCCTGTGCCGTGTCCTTCAGTGTCTTTTTCTCGAATGAACTGAGAGCTAACTCGTTCTCTAGTTTTTTATTAGCAGCCCTCTTGTTAGAAAATAATCACGTGATTTCGGACGTCACATAACCCTATACAAACCATTACCAAGAAGTCCCACTAAGGGGATCTCCTTTTTGGTAAAGTGGTAATTTTTGTCCGATAAATATGCCGCACCCGGTTAGTCTCGGGGTTAGTAGTCTAAAGGCTCGCTCGCTGCCCTAAACTTCTGCCTGATTCTAATTTGAATTCCCTGGAACAACCCTGTCCGAATTGCATAAAGCACCAGAATGAATATTGATAGTACCGATAGCACCGGATCGATTACTCTCGAAGCTTCAAACAAGCCGCTGACTAAGCGACACCGGATCCAGCTCAGTTGTGCTCATTGTCGCCATGCGAAGCTAAAATGCGATCGAGAAAAGCCATGTTCACAGTGCGTCAAGAGAGGGCGATCCTCTCAATGTACATTCCCCTCTCTAGTAGCACGCAAGAGACCAGTTGCAAGCATGCAAAACCGATTGAAACATTTGGAAAGCCTTGTCAAAGGGGCAATGGCAAGCCAGCCACCAGATGAGCATCAACCCATCCATGCTGGGGCTACATCGCATCCGCCTTTACCGGATAATTATGCTGGAATGGATATCTCTGGCCGGTTGGTAGGACTGAATGACACGACCTACATTGGGGGCAGTCACTGGGCAGCAATACTGGAGGATGTAGGATTAATCATCCGTGTTTTCCTTTGTGGACCTGGTTCGACTGACGATTTTTAGATTGAGGAAATGAAAGGTTATTTTAGCGAAGATATCGAAGAAACCTCATTGGGTGTTGGGAGCACGCGGCCGGATATCTCTTTGCTCTTGAACAATACTGAGTCGCCGACCACTTACAAGGACCTTTTGGCGGCACTTCCGGGGCGAAGTATGGTGAATCGACTTGTATCTCGATACTTCAACTCCAATAGTCCCGCACTACGCAAGTTTCACCTAGTCATATTCAAAGAAATTGGGTAGCTATTTTTACTAAATGTCTCTCAGATATTATCCATAAACCAACATTCCAAAAGCACGTATGTGATGATATGATCGCCTCGCGATAAACCGCTGCAATACTAATATAATAGCAGTACAGAAAGTTTTGGGACGATCCCCATGGCTCCCCGATCAGTTTTCTCGCATTGATATACGCTGTTATGTGTCTGGGAGCCTTCGTCGCACTGGGGGCCGATGAAGAGCACCCAAACTCTAGTGGCACTTCACCCGAAATGGTGCAAATTTATCGTGGATGTTGTGCACAATGCCTGGCGCTATCAAACTACGCGAAGCACTCAGGACCGTATACCCTCGAAACGTTTCTCCTATACATAGAAGCCGACTTCGTCCTCAGCAAAGGTAATCAAATGAGCTGCTACCTGATAGTCGGTGTTGCAGTTCGTTTGGCATTTCGAATGGGCCTCCATCGAGATCCAAACAACATGGTAGGCACTATTACGCCGTACCAGGGCGAGATACGGCGTCGAATCTGGCATCTTTTGGTACAGATGGATCTATTAATTAGCTTCGAGAATGGCCTCCCCTCAATGATCCAAGGGGTCAAAAGCGATACCCGAATACCATTGAACCTACAGGATCATGACTTTGACGAATCTTCGATTAAATTACCATTTCCTAGACCGAAATCACAGGCATGTCGTACACACTAGCAAAGGGTCGACTTGCTCGTGTCTTTCAAAAAATAGTTGAGCAGGCAAATCTATTAACACTTCCAAACTATGCTGAGGTAACGGCATTGGATCGAGAGCTACAGCAAGCCTTTTCTGCAATTCCGCCGTTTCTTTGTGTTGTGCCCATAGATCTTTGTATCACCGACTCTGCTGAGCTTATTATACGGCGCTTGAGCCTGGCGGTGCTTTTTCACAAATCTCGGTGCATCTTACATCGTAAATATATCACGAAAGTGGGAGAGAATGCAGAATTTTTATACTCGAAGAAAGCTGCAATAGATGCTTCAAGGGAGCTTCTTCGAATTCAGTCTGAGGTTCACGATGCTACTCAGCCAGGGGCCGTCCTGTGCAAAGACCTGTGGGTTATTTCGTCCTTGGCCATGCACGACCTTCTACTCGCGGCGGTGATACCATATCTGTGCTTAATCCAAGAGAGTATGATCTATTCTTCCAGAGGCCAGCAGATACCAGACCCGCATCAGGCAGATATGATATCAGATCTGGAAACATCCTGTAGGATTTGGTACGAGACCAGAAGCATGTCGGTTGATACAAGCAAAGCCCATGCTGTGCTAAGTAACATGATGAAACGGCTCAACTCCATCTACCAGCGCCATAGTGTAGAATCAAGTGTCTACATCGAGGCGGGTGATGCTAGGGAAGTCCTATCAGGGTCATTACTGGAGCTATCAGCGGGCGCTTTCAGCAATTATAGTGGTGGGCAGCACGAAGGATTTGACGATGCTATTCCCTTCTCAAGTCATACATCTCAGTCCAATATCGATTTTGGAACTATACCCATAAATTTTATTGGGGAATCAAGTGACACGCCAATGAATTTTGATTGGGTCCGTCAGATTCACTCCAAAGGATTCAGACTTGATAAAACTAACTACCTAACAGGACGTCTTCGACAACGGCATTCGACAAACTCATGCAAATGATCGATCTTGGCCGAATCTTTCTATCCGAAATTCGAACTCTGGAGAGGAGAACGATTACATCTGTGAATTGGAAAGCTCTACTGTATCATCATAAATACAGATTCTCCACCGTCTTTTCGCATGGCAATTATTGGTACCGCCTCGTCTTTCGCTCGCAATAGTTCATGAACATCTTCGCTCCTCCAGTCCTGCCTTCTGATTTGCTCTTAAGACCGTCGGTAATATATTTGGGCAGCTCCGCAATTCTGCCCCAAGCCAATACATAGCCACCATTGTTCTCTGCCGTGAGCTTTGGTGAGAATGCCGCAAAAAGTTCGGAGTAGGCGCCATATACAGGGCCCCTAAAGAGTAATTTCTACACGGAGTGTAAGCGTTGAAAGCTTCGTTGGGGGGGAGAGTTAGTAAGACATACCATGCTCACACGAGCTGTAACAGTCATGTTTCGTTGTAGTTCAGTTCGCATTAATCCTGGATGTACAGACTAGGTATAATGAATCAGTGCAATTCTACTTGGGAGCAGTCGTTATTCCTTGGACTCACCACGCTAAGGATTTCTTTGCTGCCGAGACGATTTGCGAACTCCGCTGCCAACCATGTCCCTCCAATCTTGGTTTGCATGTAGTTGTCCCCAGGTTGACTCTTCATATAGCCATCTCCCGGCAAAACCTTAGGTGTACCATTGCTGTCAAACTCCATTGCAGTGGCAGGCGAAAATAATTGCATGAGTGCAACAACGAAAACGACCCTGACGCTAAACCGAGGACTTGAGGCAGCTGTTTGGATAAGGATCGGCTCGAGGAGTCTCGTGAGGAGGTACGGTCCCACGCAGTTCGTGGCCATTTCAAGATCATGACCCTGTAACACAGTCTCATCAGTTGTCATAGTCACGGAAACTTTGGAGGACAGAGCATAACGGACCTGCGTTCCCTTACTTCCCACAGGAGTATTCATCACACCCGCATTGTTGACCAGGACATCCAGTCGGGTCTCTTGCCGCTGGAAGTCCTCGACGGCTCGCTTGATTGTTCTAAGGTCTGCTAGATCTAGTATCATGGGCGTCAGCACACCCTCTGCTTTCTTTCCGCGTGTTTGGTCCTTGATCTTCTCGATGGCGCCCTCACATCGTGTTGCCGAGCGAGCGGCAACGTATATAGTTCCGCCAGCAACATAAAGTATCTTAGCAAGTTCAAAGCCTACTCCGGATGCCGCACCCGTTATGATGAAGACTTCGCCAACGAGAGACGGTAGATCCTTCTCCGTGAAAGAGGGCGAAGGGGGAAACATGGCGGATAATGTGGAGACCATGATTGAAGCACTTTAAGCAAGAATGAAGTTAGATTATCCTCAGATACAATAAGTTCTTTTTTAATCTCACCTAGGCAGTGTAAGAATGAACGTTTAGTCTATTTAGGACAGAGGAGGAAGAAGGCTTATAAGAACTTTACTACACATCCAACTACACTCTATTGTCATGCACATAATGCGTTCCGAATCATCATATTTTGTCCGTGCCAACGGACATAATATCCATTTCGGATACAATGTGCCCTAACCACCTAACGGACATAAGCCTCATTATTGTACATGTATACTCCGGAAAAATGACGGATTATGGTTTTCCCTAAGCCGTTTGTATGTCCGGTCAGACGTTAAAGCACGATTGATTAGGGCTAGATTTTCTGGTACCTACCTAGGTAGCTCTAGAAATTGAAGTAAATGAACAAAGAGTGACTGAGTGAATATTTATATTGCAGACATGCGCTTCAAATAGCCGGTATGGCAAAGGCAGGCTTCCGACGAACCCAGGCGGATATCGTAATCCATGAATCTCCCACGAGGCCTATTTCGGCTCTTGTGCAATTGAAGGTATTCTGACAACAGAGGTAAACGCGCCAAGGCGGTTTGTTTTCCTCCAGATACCTATCATGCTCATGAGGCATCGCAAGAACGGACTGGACGTCCTCGCATCCGTCCTGAGTCCGGACATCAGTGGGTTGATTTGTTTCCATTAGTTATAGGTTAGACAAGCCATCTAACGCAAAATTCCAGCACAGCAAGACTAAAAATACATGTCTAAGCTTGTTGGACACAGATGAACAATCGCATTGTGGTTGTTTAAAGCATCAAGGTAAGTCCAATAAGGGTTAGGGCTAAGCCGGAATAGTGGGGTAGGATAGAGCTTGATTGGCCAGAATTTCTCCATGAGCAAATGAGCAAATGACGCTCATCTGGAATTTATTTCTTGCACTTCATTTCTATCAACTCCTCTAATATTCACGCTGAATCAAAACACAAAATGCCGAAAGGAAAGCCGCTTCTCAAAGAGCTGAACAATGCGAAGAACAAGTCCAAGAAGAAGGGCAGACATCAGCATGCTGTAAGTTGACTTTTTTCTCTTTTAACTTCCCCGCAGTTTGGTCAAGTTTGGAGGCGACTAACTGTTCGTTCATTCCAGGACCCAGAAACCGCAGATGAATTCCTAGCTGGTATGTAATCATATCATATTCCGACTACTATTTCTCTACTGACAAGTTTCTAGCTGGCGTTGACCAAGAAGAAGGTGGCGAAAAATGGCGAGCTGGCGACCCCGTCAAAGCTATGCGATTTTTCATGCGCGCCATCGAGATTTACGATAATGGACTTGCCAAGTTTCCCACATCATTCGATTTGGCCTATAACAAGTATGCACACAAAATCCTTCACGTTCTCGTCTGTATGGAAGAAGTGCTGATGATCTGTAGGGCTCGCGTTCAATACGAAATCACCCAACATCCCAAACTAGCTACTCAGCTTCCCGCGCCGCAAATCAAGATCCTCCATATCGCTTTACAATCCCATCGTCACGCACTTGTACTCGATCAAGATAATGCAGATGTTTTGTTCAATACGGCGCAGGTTTTGACGAGTCTTGCGGAGGCGTTGACTGAATCCAAACGGGCCAATGAAGGTCGTATCCAGGAGGCCATGAAATATCTGAACGAGGCGCTGGAGTTGTTCCAGAGATGTTTGGTGGTGCAGGAGCTTCGATATACCGAGTCACAGGAACAGATCAAGATGCTGGAGGCTAATGAGACTCCGCAGACCAGCGCGGAAGAACCAGCGGCTGAGGAGATGGATACAGAGTCAGAGGCACCCCCGCAAGAAGAATGGGCTGCTGTGGTAGAGCCAGTAACGAAGGATACACTGGTTGACACCGCCGTTGCACAGTTGGAGACCTTGGCGACATTATGCGGTCTTTTAGCTCTTGATGGTGGTAATGGGCTGGCATGGGTGGAAGAGTACTCATACGACTTGTTACGAACGAGAATCGCTGCCTATGTCGAAGGTACAGACAGAGAACAAGAGGTTGCACTGGCTCGCGCAATATTCGTGGCAGCATTGACGGAGGTTTTGTACCGAAGCGGAAGAGCCGACGTAGAGACATACCAGAGAGAGCTGAGTGGCGCATTTTCGCCTGAACTAGATCTCTCAGAAAACCCCGAAGGTCTCTGCAGCAAAGCCGAAGCCCTAACATCATTCAACTCTGCAATCGCAGATAACCCCCCTGCAGGTAACATGGAAGAAGTGCAAAAGTCGCTTGTTTCGCGTTGGCAGGCATTAACTGCAGCATTGGAGGCGTTGACCACAGCTTCGAAATTGGCTAGTGCAGATAACGTTCCAAAGATTCACATTGCCAGAGGAGACGCTGAAATGTCGCGGTGGCGGTTGGGCAGACCCCCTTGGAGTTATCCAGTGGCGGGCGAGAACGCGCCAACACTGTTGAAAAATGCACAGACGTATTACCGTGGCGCTGCTGCATTGGCCCGTAGGGATGGTGATTCAGAGCAAGAAAAGGAGGGTTCCTGCAAAGAGGCGCTCGCGGCAGCGCTGGCCGGCGACAAGACAAAGTTGGACCAATTGAGAAGTGTAGATTCAGAAAAGGTGATGGGTATCGCACAGGAAATGATCGAAGATGGTTTGGTAGGACTGGACGATGCCGAATCGTTGCTCATGTGAGCATGTCGTTGAAGACTGTATATAGAGTTCAAATACCACGATATCAACTGTTAGTTTGCATCTTCATCTCCTCATCAATCTGCAAACTCTCCTGTCGTAGATTATGCGTCTTGCTGTACTCAGTCGACGTCTTTGCAGACCCTTCCAGATCAGCCATCACAGCTTCCAGACCCGATAATAACGACTCAATCTCTTTCCTTTGAGCCAGTACTTTTTCCGCAAGCGCCGCATTCTGTGACTGAGCTGTTTCGATCTTTGTATTGAGCGCAACCTGCGCTTCTTGCAAGTACGGCGTCAAATGGGCTCTGTACAAGCCGTCGGCGTCGAGCATATGTGGACTATCCATCGTTAGACAAGCTTCTCCAGTTTCCTTTAAAGCTAGTGTAAAACGTACGGCACGTCACTCTCACTCTCCCCCTGACTTTTCCTCCGTCTCGCTTCTCCAACCAATCTATCCAACTCGTTCAATCCCTTGATTACCTCGCGTTCTTTGATGATCTCGTTGAATTCGGCCGTTGCGCCTTCCTCGAGTTTTGCGTTTAACTGACGATGGACAGACTCCAAACTGGCGGGGACATGTCTGGCTGGTGTGGGAAAACAGGAAGCGAAATTTTCGTATGAGTTTGCTTTTAGGGTTGCGCGAAGGGCTTTGCTGTAGATGTCTTGCAGTCGGGATGCGCGTGGTCCTGGCGTTAACTGGATTGGAGCAGGGGGGAGAGGAGAGGGGCTGTCTCCTTCGCGCTGTTGCGATTGGTTTTGTTGCGGTTGCTGTGACATTGTAATAACGAAGGACACTGAGATTGTCTGATTACGGACATAGGCGAGTTGGCTTGAGATACTGCCAGTGGCATGTTCGTGGGAGTGTGTAGTTGATGAGTGTGGAGAATTCGTCTTAACGCGACGCGTCTAACAAAATCTAACAAAATTACACAAAGCTACCTCCCGGTACGGTAGGTAGTGGCGACGTTCCTATTGGTCAATTCTATCTCTACTTCTTCAACTTCACATCTTTTCAACTGATGGACTGACTATTCAACATTATTTTATTTTATACATGTTATCTCTAGGTACTCGACTATTTCATCTACTATATCGTCACATCATTCACCCTGTAACCCCTCAGTATCCTTCGCAAAATGGGTCGTACTCTCCGTATCATCGGATATCCTTCTACCCATCTGACTACCACCATCCTCACTACTCTTCTTGGTAAAGTACTGCTTCAGATTTATTGCCCTCGTACCATCATCAACCGATGACAGCGGTTGCCTCTGAGCTCGAAAACGGTCCACCAAGTCCATAACCGTGGACCATGATACGGCAATATAAATGATACTATTCCAAAAGCCCTGTAATGGCAGGACAAAAGCGGACACAAACTCCAGGCCGAAGATTGCGTCGTTGGGGTAGAAGAGGCTGTATACTCTGTTGACTGTTGAGGGGACCTAGTATCAACCTCGTTTAGTACAGCCCTTAGCTGGTACCTTTGGGGATTGAGGGGGGGAGGTGCTTACCCAAGTTACTAATAGTGCAATGAAATATAGCACAGCATACTTGAAATATGCAAATGCAGCTGAACTAATATCCATCCGTGGAACACGCCGTGAAGTTGTTGGGGATACTTTGACGCTGGCGCTCCCGACTGTCGAGGTTGTTGAGGGCGGTAATGGGAAGGCCTCGCCCCCTGCGACGGTGACTGAGTATGCTGGGAAGGCGGTTGTATTGCTGTTGTCGTTGTTGTTACTACTATTGACGTTGACATTGCTACTGCTGTTGCTGATATTACTGCCCTGCCTCTGCCCGTTCGCAGTCGCATCATTCACAGCCTCGCTGGTAACATGTACAACCTTGGAAGCATGAATCTCAAACAACTTATTTAACCGGTCATCCGTCATCATATTCGCTTCTTTATTGAAACTTCGAAGCGTACTTCGCTTCTGGGCAATGTCGATACCGACGCGTGCATAAATGGCAAAAGTGAGCAGAATCACAAACCAGACCGGGCCGTAAAAGACGGCGATACGGAGGATATCCCACTCCACGGAGACCCAGCACCATAACTAACCCATCAATTCGTCAATTGGATCTATTATGCGAAGGGATTCGGGGAGACATACAGTTGCAGATCCATACACGGGACCCTTGGAACTAGAACCGATGAAGAAATATGCAAATGACGGAATGAATGGCAGGCCATAACACAGCACCAGATATTTCCATTCTAGATGCCTCAGTTTGGTGGCATCATATTTGTGGAAAAAGGTCAGATAGACGTTGAACGCCATTGCAAATGTCCACAGCGCATCTGCCGGCATGAACCTATTCCACACCGCTCCATCAACACTGGCCCTCATAGAAAGGGGACAAAGACATACCATTGAATGATAAACCCCTGAAACCGACACAGCGCCTCCCCCTTCTCCTTTTGCACAATCGCCGTTCTTGATATGAGTGTCCCGACATTGGTGAGAATGTTCGCCCACGCAGCGTAGAAAACGACGCGATTGATGGGTTTACGAAATGAATGGGAACTCAAGAATGTGCCTATAACGATCGTGGTGCCGATGACAGAGAGGATGGAGGTTGCTCTTTCGGCGGCCGTGATAGCGGCGAGTTGGTTGTCGGAGAGGGACATTTCGATCAATTAGTGGGGAGGGGGTACAAGGGTTTGCGACAGAAGTATGAATGAGATTGCTGATCGATGATAGTCAAACCCGAAGAAGTGATCGATCTCGAGCCAAGATATATGCGGCGAGAAATGCCCCAGGGACAGCTCAAAACCAAGCTTCGCCTTGGATCCACGAACTGAGGAGGTACAGCAAGTATCTATATTCCGAACACGCATACAACCTTCCACAACGCAAACCCAATTTCAATATCCATCTACCTTTCCGGACCAGACATGTAACGATGCCCAGCAGATGAAGTAGGTACCGCGATCGAACATGAACTACATAACTAACTACCCCATAAAGAGTAAATGATACGAATAGACCTTCTAGTTCCTCCCCAGTCTGTTGGGATTGGATCTCGATGGACAGCCCTTATTGGAAGGACCCCGGACTAAACAAATACATACCCCTTCCACCTAATTCCAATTTTGACGGGGATGGGCAAGCAATGCAATGCCTGACTCATGTATCACACGGTACTACAGGGCTAATAATATATACCGCTCCTCCAGGCCCTTCCGATTGGGTCCCCTCCCCAATGACATACAGCTCGAGCACTAGCCATACCCCATATTGACTGTGCGCAGGGCCCGGGTGGTGTTCGCCATGGTTCCAGGGGAGTATCGGTCAAGCCGCCCCCCCGCAGTCAGAGTGCGGTGTGGAGGACGTCCTATAAGACATTTTACCGGCGTCAGCCTCGTGGGTTCGCAAGAACAAAGACGAGATGTGCCGTGTTTGTACTGATGGGGTAGGTAAAGTATCCGTTGTTTTTACGGCAGTGAGAAATCATGAATAAATAAGTTTGGGCAAGGTATTTTTTATGATATACGGCGGGTTTATGGCCGGGAAATTAGGGTTTGTGACACCGTAGGTATCTCTCAGAGGACCCGATCATAGTTGTGTATCGAGCAAGAAAATTAACCAGACCCAACCGACAAGTTAGTCTGGTTCTAGATCAAACTTGTCAAGAAATGGCCTAGTACAAAGGTAGTAGCCCTAGAGGGAATATATTGAGACTATAGTTATCTATGCTTTTTTTTTCCTTTCATCCCCCCCCCCCCCCCCCAAGTTGAGTATACCCAGGTAGGACAGTCAATTGATGGTTTGACAAGGTGTTTGACTTTATACCCCTCAGAAACCAACTAACTATCTCATTCAAACATTGAAAGCTGTACCTAGGCAGCTTCTAGAAAAGGCGGTTGGGACGGTCCATTCAATTGGGTCAATGTTGTTTGGGGTCAATACCTGAGTAGGCAACTATATAGCCTCAATATCTAGGTAATTTTTCATCGATGCAACCCTGACTTCAACATCAAATCACCTTACATCATCTATCCAAGAACTACAAACCCAGACCGACTTCCCTCATCCAAACCAACCAAAAAAATTCGAAACCAAACTGATCGGTGGATCTTCGGTCCAATACATACCCAAAGCAGTCCGATGAATATCGTCTCAGTCTCGTCTTGAATACCTCTCACCTCCGTCTAAGTTGCATTGATCTATCCACGAGAATTTCAAACTTGAAACTTGAAAGAGACATATATTACCGCCGCGGCAGATACCATCATCTAAGGAGGCTGATTGGCAGGTAGACAGGTAGGATGGTGGTAGCTCATGTGTCACCGCAACTCCATTCCAGGGCCCCGTCTTGATTCTGAAAGACATGTTTGTTTGTTTGAATTTGACGTCGTGCAAGACCAAATATGCCGATTATATTGTAATCAATGGGACGGCAAGCCGTCCGGTCATCAATACCACAGTGGGATAAGGGATATTCCCTCTCTTACTCACTGCTTGATCAAGTTAGAGTAGACAAGAATTGCGACGGTAATGCGATCATAGACTTGGCGTATATCATTATACCATTGAAAGAATAAACTAGACAGAACGAGACCGAAGGAAAAATAGAAATGTATGCCCAATTAATGATACCGAACTTAATGACAACCACATCAAAACAGAATGCAACAAAATCAAAAACAAGATGTCTCCGGGTATCACCTGCCTGTCATATCCTTTCGCTTTTCGTTATTCGAGATTAATAGCCTTGCTGCGCCGTCACCATGCCACCATAACCAGGTAATTGCGCCTGTTGCTGATGGTGTTGCTGTTGATGATGTTGCTGTAACTGCGCCTGCAACTGAGGCAAATCATTGAACCATGGGTGTCTCAGAGCATCCGCCGCGCTGATTCTCATCTCCGGTCGCAATTGAAGCATACGAGTAAGCAGGTCCAAGCCCAATTGATCGATTTGAGGCAAGATCAGTCGCAAATCTTGGGTGGCATACACATGGAAATTGGGCTTATATTCTGGGAATTGCGAAATACCAGGCCATGACCTCTCCGAAGGGGTACCCATAAGTCTGAAAATCTTTTGCAGCTGATCCTCGTTTGTCGTACCAGGGAAAAGTGGTCGGCCCGTGTACATCTCCGCCATGATACAACCGGCCGACCAGATGTCGATGCTGGTGTTGTATGTCCTACTTCCGAGCAGAACGTCTGGTGCACGATACCAGAGCGTGACGACCTCGTTTGAAAATGTGTTGACGGGAATACCGAACGCACGCGCAAGACCGAAATCGGCAAGTTTGAGTTGACCTTTCTTGTTGATGAGGAGATTTTGTGGTTTCAAGTCACGATGCAATACGCGGTTTTCGTGACAAAATGCAATGCCACGCATGAGTTGGTGCATGAATGATTTGATAGTCACGTAATCGAGAGAGCCGTGGTCTCCTTTTGTGTCCATGTATCGTTTGAGATCTCTATCCATGTACTCGAATACGAGCATGAGTTTGTTTTCGGTGTGGATTACGTCGTAGAGCGAGACGATGCTTTCGTGTTTTAGTTCTTTCATGAGGGAGATTTCACGGATGGCGGTGGACGGGGTGCCTTCTTCGGAGTCGAGATGGATTTCTTTCAGGGCGACCATTTCGCCGGTCTGGCGGTTGCGGCCTTTGAAAACCTATCCATATCAGTCAGACAATACTCGACTTACGCTGGAGTCTTGCAATCCTATCGCTTACCGTAGCATAGGTACCTTCACCAAGCTATAACTAGTTAGCAAGACATGTAATGAACACGCAGTTAACAGAAATACCTTTTCCAACTGTTGGAATGAGCTGGGCTGCTGTGGTTTGTCCATGCTGGGTCTGTGTGTAAAAGCTAGTCGTGTCGACCTAGATGTTTCGAGGGCTTGTTGGGGCGGTTGGTCGTGCGGGGGTTTCTTGTATGTGGCGGAAGAAGGTTGGGTGAAAAGAAAAGTGCTGGGGGCAGCAAGAGACGAGACCAAAGCCGAGAGACTGGAAGAGGGAGATATTAAATGGGAAGAAGTAGCAGCAGCAACAGAAGTGGGATTAGAAGAAGCAAGATGATCCATGTTAGTCTAGGCAGGCAGTGTCCTTTCTGCGATAAGTTCAGACAGGCCCGCTCTGCTTTTATCGTCTTTTGCCGCCGTCCTTGCTCCGCCGCAGCCAATCAGAGGGTAGAATGCAGTCATCCGTCAGTCTGATTCTCCAGACTGAATCAGTCAAGCAAGGAAGCGTTGTTTTATCCAAACTTAGTTATTTCTATATGCTCTAATAATTTAATAAGTGGTAAGAACAGGCAACCGTGACGCCACTTCAGGTAGCACCGTCTCGCTTTTATGATCGCATCGTACATGATTCTGCACATATCGCTCGCTGAGAAGATTCCCGAATATCTGCGACTCATTACGGACGCCACCAACATTGATAATACCTATAGCCATGCCTCTTTTATGTGCGCGCTCTACCAGTCGATACGCAGAATAGGTGGCCAGACTGCTGCCCATGATCAAAAGTCTGCCAGCATCATCAATGGCTTCCTCTGCGGCACTGCGAACTGACGGACTTGTAGACTCGCCAAACATGATTACAGCCGGCTTCAATATCCCAGCCGTAGACGACGGGGACCATGCGCCGTCTGGCTCTGTCTCGACGACTGCCTCGGGTTGGCCGTCTTGCACTGAAGGCGGTTTCTCCAAGCAGTGCGGACATGCCGGGTAGCGAAAGTTGGAATACGGCGCATGCGGAAGATCCACGTCGCCGTCCGGGTTGATCTTGAGTCCGCGCTTGCGTTGTTCTTCTGGGTTATTAGTATCCAAAGCACCGGACTCCAACATCTCATGCAAGAATTCTGCCCAGGCGGGATTTAGCTGCGTCAGTGACTGCTGAAACTCGTCTCGAGGGACCAGATTGTGACAATTTATACAGATAACCCCTCGTAAGAAACCGTGCAGTTCAATCGTAGACAAATCCGGGTGTGCAACCATATGGAAGGAGTCCACGTTTTGCGTAATCACATTGCTCACGTAGCCCTTTTTCCCGAGGTCTGTAACCGCCTTGTGTGTTGTATTTGGCTTCGCCTTCAGTAACCCCGGCCATCCTACGTAGCTTCGCGCCCAGTACCGCTTTCTCGCCTCATGACGGGTAATGAATTCGTGATAGTAAGTCGGACGATAGGACTTGTTTCGAACGTACGTCCCATTCTCACCACGATAATCCGACAGTCCCGATGCGACTGATATACCGGCTCCCGTGAGAATCACTGTTTGAGCATTTTTGCCGACGTCGATGCCCTGCAGAAAGGGCGAGGGAGGGGCCGCGAGGAAGTCGACAATGGCGTCGATTGCACCGGCGACGCTGTTGGCGGTTTTGGGGAAGACGATGGCAGGGGGGAAGGGTTTGGTGTAGGGGATTCTCAGCGGAGACATGGATACATGGTGTCAAGAGAGACTGTGTATAGACGTGAAGATACGCACAGTCCTGGTCAGGGTCTTCGGTGACTGAGCTTCATCGATGTTGACAAACTGCGAAGTAAAGAGACGAACCAAAGCCGGCGGAACTTGCCGAGTCCGAGTGACATCATGCTATTGAGCCTTGCTGCCTGATCCATTGGCTCTGGGGGCTCAATGGTGAATCCTACATTCATTTGTTCCTGAATCAATGTTTATTATTATATTAATTCTATTGAGTGTCCTCACGTTGGCTGTCAGCGTGGATCGTCGCCAACTCCCTCCATTCCAGGCTTCTTGGTTGTCGTCTATCGATAACAGCTAACTACCTAAAGGGCCAAGGAAAAGGTTCCCCAGTTCGCAGCCGAACTCGGCCGGTGCTCATACGTTGGCAAAGTGAATGTTTTAGCTAAATCGTATAAACGTTTACTCGCGGACTCCACGTCTGAATTTTATATGACTTGCCAATTGACGGAAATTCCAATCTGCACAAGGTTTCGCACCTGGCCGGCCTCCTCAGCTCACCTATAAGTTACCAGGTCATGTTCTGATTACGTTTAGTCTAGATCTTAGCGGCCCTTGATGAGTCTCCTGCCGCCGCTGGGACGCGGCGGCCAGCTGCAGCGATGCCACGTACTCTCTAGGCTCACTCAAAGACAACCACAACGACACGCGACATTCTCTCTGCATTGCAGGAAGTTATATACTTACCATTCTAGAATTCGACAACAACACCAATATTCCTTACGACAACCATCCCTGTCCATATCACCGTCCGTTGTCTGGTCTCGTGCTGCGGCCAGGGCAGCATTGACTATCAGACCACCCATGGCTGTCCAGACAAGAGGCCACGCAGGCCACGGTCACCACCACCACCACCATCACGACAACGTGTACTTGACCTCCTCGAACAAAAAAGATGCCGGCGTCCGGATTACCCGAATCGGCTTGTTTGTTAACCTGGCAATGGCAATCGGCAAATTCGTCGGAGGCTACATATTCCATTCGCAAGCGTTGATTGCAGATGCATATCATGCGTTGACGGATTTAGTGTCTGATTTTATGACGCTGGGTACTGTCTCTTGGTCTTTGAAACCCCCGAGCGAGCGATTCCCCAACGGATATGGAAAGGTTGAGAGCCTGGGAGCGTTGGGTGTGAGTTCATTGCTGCTGTGTGGCGGCTTTTTTATGGGATTGGATGCCACTCAGGCTCTGCTGTCTCAATTTGCGCCCGAAGCATTCGAGGCATTGGAGCATGCTGGCTTATTGTTTCATGGTCACTCACATAGCCATGATCATGGCGCTGAAGTGCTAGGGCCGAATATTAATGCTATCTGGCTGGCGGCTGGTTCAATAGTAGCCAAGGAATGGCTATACCGAGCTAGTAAGACTTGCCCCTTTGTCTATTACCTATATCATCTGACAAATGTAGCAATGAAAATCGCACAAGAACGAAAATCATCCGTCCTCGCCTCAAACGCAGTCCACCACCGCATCGACTCCTTGACCAGCCTTGTCGCTTTGGCTACAATCGGAGGCGCCCACATCTTCACCAATGCAGCATGGCTCGATCCCGTTGGAGGGCTAATCATCTCGTTGATGGTGATTAATGCGGGATGGACAAACACAAAAACGGCTCTACTAGAGCTCGCCGATACAACAATCGACGAAGAGATTAAAGACTCTGTCCGAAAGGCCGCCCTAAAGACACTCGCGAATTCGACCACGGCGCAGGACATTCAAATTCGAGATATCCAAGGGTTGAAGTCAGGACAGAATTACTTGATGGACATCGAAGTTGGGGTTGCGGATTCCATGACCGTGCAACAATCCCGCGAGATCGAGGAGATTCTACGAACGGGTGTTGGCGCCAAGGTGCGCGGTGTGCGTCGAGTCAAAGTACGATTTGTGCCTAATGGAGTGGAAGGAGTGGATTTTGCGGAGGAGTTTATTCCTGGGGATGTTAGTCCCAGAGCAAGTCCTGAGCCGGAGGAACATGATCATGACCATGACCATGAGCATCAACACAGCGGGGAAGTGCATAAACGGCGTTGATATATCATCTCTTCAAGACTACAAATTAGGTTGCGAATGATACTCGCTGGTCGAGCGTTGTCTTAACCATCACTGGAAGCGCAGTATAACCTCCTGACTTGAATTTTGTCTAGGAAAAGGGCACGTGTTGGGAATGCAACGAGACATGTACATAGAGGATATCTAGGTAATACACTACCTCTGTAGAGACCTACGCAGGTGTATACTCATAATAGGCATACTGCCCGATAGGTTGATAGGGTTGGATGCAGAGCGGTGGAGAGAGACAATGCAGCCCACACTGGCCGGTTAAATTGGGGGATTTATCCGAGCGGGGTGTCATGCCCTAGTCTGGGAGTCTAGATTCTAGAAAGGCGTACGGAGTAGATTTCTAGATATCACATGGCCTGAAATATTTTCAAGTGAGATTGAAGAATAATTGAAATACTGTGCGTATAGTTTGAAGATATTTTGAGTAGTATAATGTATTGAGTATATTGTCAACATATGTGCCTTGCAAGGGAGTGTGGGGTATTGACATCACTTTCTCTCGTAGTTAGTTAAGTTAGTTGTTTGTATCATCTCCATAACTACACCAAGAATATCCTGTATAAATATTTACTTTACCCACCGAACCAAACTACACATCCCCAGATCCGCGTTCTATGGAATTGCACTGCACGGCTGTTTGATTGAATTTAGCCTTATTTCCCGAGTCTGCTTTTCTTTTTTGAACATATACCCACGTCGAACCTTGAATCCTTTTTCCAGGCCTAACTCGGCATTGTTGCCGTTTGTAAACTACCAACCCTTACATACTGGCTGAATATATTTGAGCATACATATATACCCCTCCTTATACCTCCCTCTGAACCCATCCTCCAGAGTTATCGCGATTATTGTTTCAAGTCAACATGGCCAACCCATTATACATCGGCTTCGACCTCTCAACCCAACAACTCAAAGGCCTGGTCGTGTCCTCGGACCTCAAAGTCGAATACGAAGCCAAATTCGACTTTGACGCCGACTCGCACGGCTTCGAAATCAAAAAGGGTGTTTTGACCAATGAAGCCGAACATGAAGTTTTTGCCCCCGTCGCGCTGTGGTTGCAGGCGTTGGACTCGGTGTTGAATACACTTGAAGAACAAGGATTAGATTTTGGGCGGGTAAATGGGATTAGTATTGCGGGTCAGCAGCATGGCAGTGTGTATTGGAGTGCCGATGCGGAGAGGCTGTTAAAAGGGTTGGATAAAGGGAAGACGTTGGAGGAGCAGTTGGAAGACGCATTTTCGCATCCGTTTAGCCCTAATTGGCAGGACGCGAGTACGCAGAGGGAGTGCGATGAATTTGATGCATATTTGGGTGGACCGGAGGCGTTGGCGGAGGTGACGGGGAGTAAGGCGCATCATGTAAGTGTTGCCTTTTGGATTGGACGAATTTGAGCTAATCTGTTTGTTTGTTTTTTGTAGCGATTCACAGGTCCTCAGATCCTACGATTTCAGCGGAAATACCCAGAACAGTATAAGAAAACATCCAGAATCTCGCTTGTATCTTCATTCCTAGCTTCGCTGTTCCTAGGCAGCATCGCCCCCTTCGATATCTCAGACGTCTGCGGAATGAATCTATGGAATATCAAAGCCGGATCATGGGATGACGGTCTCCTCAAACTGTGTGCAGGCGAATTCGGAGTCGACGCCTTGAAAAAAAAGCTCGGTGATGTACCCGAAGACGGCGGCCTTCATCTAGGCAAAATCCACAAGTACTTCGTTGAGCGATACTCATTCAATCCAGACTGCACGATAATACCCTCAACGGGCGATAACCCGTCAACAATTCTTGCCCTGCCGCTTAAGCCATCCGATGCGATGGTCTCATTAGGAACGTCGACTACGTTTTTAATGTCTACGCCCATGTACAAACCCGACCCCGCGACTCACTTTTTTAACCACCCTACAACACCGGGATTACACATGTTCATGCTGTGCTACAAAAACGGTGGCCTGGCGCGAGAGCATGTCCGCGACGCAATCGATAAGCAAGTAGGCGGAGCTGCAGACCAGATCCCATGGGCGAACTTCGACAAGGCTTTGTTGGAAGCCCCCGCCATGGGTCAAAAAGCTGACTCTGACCCCATGAAGATGGGTCTTTTCTTCCCCAGGCCAGAAATCGTACCGAATTTGCGGTCTGGGCAGTGGAGGTTTAACTACAACCCGCAAGACCAGAGTCTTGAAGAGACAACATCCGGCTGGGATGTACCTCTAGATGAAGCACGCGCTATTGTAGAAAGCCAATTCCTGTCTCTCCGGCTCCGCTCACGGGGCCTTACCACAGCCCCCGCCGAAGGTATCCCCCCACAGCCCAAACGAGTCTACCTTGTGGGCGGCGGGTCGCGAAACAAAGCCATCGCCAAAATCGCCGGCGAAATCCTAGGCGGCTACGACGGTGTGTACAAGCTCGATGTCGGCGAGAATGCGTGTGCGCTTGGTGCAGCGTACAAAGCTGTTTGGGGCATTGAGCGACAACCGGGACAGACGTTTGAGGATTTGATCGGCAAGCGATGGCGTGAGGAGGAGTTTGTTGAGAAGATTGCGGATGGGTATCAGCCGGAGGTATTTAAGAAGTATGGAGATGCGATGGAGGGATTTGATAGAATGGAGCAGCAGATTCTGCAGCAGGAGGGACGGAAGTAGGCAACTATACCTATATACCTAGTGGATATATGGTAATGAATATGCTATGGTTAGAGTGTCTAGAGAAATCGAGCCATAGAGAGATAGAGACAGAAATAGAGAAGCACAATGACGTTGCATAGTTCAGAGCAGGCTAGCCCGATTAGGAAACGGGGGACGTGCCTGCCTTAGAAGTTAGGCGGCCGTTCCACTCTTTTTTTCCACAAAAACAGCCGACCAGACAACATGCTGTGCCTGTGAGCATACACCACTCTGATTTAACAGAACAGTATTCTCCTAGAATCCCCCGGTCGTCACATTATCATCCTTGCATTTAACAACCCAATCCGGGCCTTCAACTACTGCGTGCATAGCAACTTGCTCCCTCCCCCGCCTTTTGTCGTCCCAGTACCGCCTGAGAAAATGGCAGTGTAAAATTCACCTCCGACAACTGACATGATTCCCATCCATCGATGTGACCGGCTTTCTTCTTACCTGCCTTAAACCAAGTCTCAACTTAGATCCAACTTCGAGAGTCTTTTCGACTCGCCGAGGCAGCCTGGCTGCTCACAATGGAAGATCAGGTAGGCCACTAATCTAATGACGCACTCTGCCCCGCCCCCTCCACATGCAGCTTCTATCAACAGCTTCAATACTAACTATCCTTGGGTTATAGGTAGTGAGCGCTATCGAGATCGCTTCGAATCCATCGGCGGACCAGACCCTCAAAAAACAAGCCTTTGAATACTTGAACCAGCTTCGCGCCGACCCGTCAGGATGGCAGGTCTGTCTCGCCATTTTTACACGCACACCACGCTATAATGAGGTGACTCGCCATGTTGCGCTCGAAGTGGTTAACAGCGCTGCTCAGGCCGATTTGATAGATCTCCAGGGCTTGCAGTATATCAAAGATGGGTTGATGGGTTACTTACGGCAGGTCTATGGCGGTGAAGGAGCAAACCCCGATGGTGCTGCGATTCAGAACAAGATTGCTCAGACAGTGACGTATCTCTTTTCGGCGTTGTATGCTGCTGGATGGGAGACGTTTTTCGACGATTTGCTGAGCTTGACGACTACCGATCCTTCGACGAATCTGCGTAACAACCCCCTCGGAGTGGTTTTTTACCTTCGAGTCGTTTATTCGGTTCATGATGAGATTGGTGATGTTTTGGTTCCTCGGTCGCGTGAGGAACAGGAAAAGGCAAATACACTGAAAGATCTTATCCGTCAGCGAGATATTCAGAAAATTGCAGGCTCATGGCAAGAGATCCTGTCCCAGTGGCAGGAGGGCAATGACCAGATCGTGGAAATGTCGCTCCGGGCTATCGGTACCTGGGTCAGCTGGATCGATATTGGATTAGTGGTCAACCAGACAATGCTCGATCTCCTCTTCCGACAACTCTCTCGTGCACAAAAATCCGAACTTCGAGATGGAGAGGAAAAAGTCCGCGATGCCGCTATCGATGTGTTTACTGAGATCGTGGCCAAGAAAATGAAACCCGATGATAAGATAGACATGATTGTGTTTTTGAATCTCGACAGCATTGTGACTCAGCTTTCTAACAGCCCGCCATTGAATGAAAACCGCTTCACCTCCAAGTACGATACAGATCTCGCCGAAACCGTTGCAAAACTTGTCAACATTACCGTCGTTGATATTGTCCGGGCGTTAGACAACGATGCTGTTGTCGTCACAACTAAAGAAAAGGCAAATAGCCTACTGCAATCGTTTTTGGCACATGTTCTCAGGTTCTTCTCTGACGACTATGACGAGATTTGCTCTACTATCATTCCGTGCGTGACGGAATTATTGTCGTATTCTCGAAAAGTGTCGAAATCAAACCCCGAGATTCAGAATCAACACGCATCGATGCTTTTGCCTATTCTGAAAGCCATTATTGCAAAAATGCGATACGACGAAACGTCATCCTGGGGCGACGAGGATGATCAGACCGAAGAAGCCGAATTCCAGGAACTTCGCAAGCGATTAAACAACCTCCAACAAATCATTGCCGCAGCCAATGAAGGCCTATACATAGATGCTTTGTCAGAGGTTGTGGGCACGACATTCCAAAATCTGCGCCAATCAGGCGGCCAAATGGATTGGCGTGATCTTGATTTGGCTCTCCATGAGATGTTTTTATTTGGTGAACTCGCCGTCAAGACCGGTGGCCTATACACCAAAAACAAAGCCAACAATGTTGCTGCTGAAAGATTGGTCGAAATGATGAACAGGATGGTGGAGTCTGGTATGCCTCCTCCATCCATATATTATACTCATATGCTAATTCAAGTCTAGATATCAGATCCTTCACTCATCCCGCGATTCAGCTGCAATTCATGGAGATTTGTGTTCGTTACAGCAGCTTCTTCGAGCATCATACCCACGTCATTCCAGGCGTACTAGAGAACTTCCTCCAGTTCGCACACCACCCGATGGAAAGAGTGAGAACGCGTTCTTGGTATTTGTTCTACCGCCTGGTTAAGGCTCTGAAAATACATATCGGTAATGTTGCACAAACGGTCATTGAAGCCGTGGCTGACCTGCTGGTCATCCGAGCTGAACTGCCATCTGAGGCCGATGATAATGATGACATGTCTTCAGACGAAAGCTCTGCGGACGCCATCTTCAATAGCCAGCTCTATCTTTTCGAAGCTGTCGGGATTTTGTGTTCGATCCCTCATGTTCCAGTCGATAAACAAGTTGTGTACGCACGATCTGTGATGAATCCTGTGTTTGTCGACATGGAGAACAATCTAGCTCTGGCCAAGTCCAACGATGAGCGTGCACAATTACAAATACACCATGACATTATGGCTCTTGGTACACTTGCACGAGGTTTCTCGGACTGGACTCCGGGCTCACAGATGGCCAACCCTGCCGCAAAGTTCTCGCCTGAAATTTCCGATGCGTTTGGACAGGTGGCTGAAGCGACATTGATTGCTCTTGAGTCTCTGAAAGGATCGTTCAATGTTAGAACTGCAGCCCGATTCACGTTCTCTCGTGTGATTGGTATTGTTGGATTGAGACTACTTCCTCAATTACCAAGATGGATCGATGGACTATTGACTGAGACTTCTTCTAAAGACGAAATGGCGCTCTTCCTACGATTGCTGGACCAGATAATCTTTGGTTTCAAGTCCGAGATTTTCGGAATCCTTGATACTCTTCTCACCCCTTTTCTACAGCGCGTTTTTGCTGGTATTTCAGAGACCACTGCCGGTACAGACGATGAGATTCAAATGGCTGAATTGAAGCGAGAATATCTCAGCTTTTTGTTGGCATTGTTGAACAACGACCTCGGGTCTGTTCTTGTCAGCCAGGGTGAGCAATCTTCTATCCGTAAAAATCATATCAATGTACTAATTATTCGTAGCCAACCAACCGATATTTGAATCGGTCATATCTACCATTGAACATTTCGTCAAAGACATTGACGACCCGACGACGGCAAAAATGGCGTTCTCGGTTCTGACAAGCATGGCCAACTCTTGGGGAGGGGCTGATACCGCCAATGCATCTCAAAACGCTATCCCTGGGTTCAACCAATTCATGTTTACGCGATTCTCTCCACTGTCATGGGCCTTACCAAGATCTGCAGGGTTTAACTCGAAAGATGGCCAAACGAGACATGTCCTGCAAGAAGCAGGAGGACTACAGCAATCAATCTATTCCAAGGCTGGTACCGAGTATGTTGATTATCTTCGCGGCCAGGAACTACCTGGAATGGGCATGGGACCGGATCTGGTGGGGGAGTATACGAATGCTTTGACTCAGCTGGATACTAAAGGATTCCGGAATTTCTTCCTCGTAAGTCGCCTCTGTATCATGTTCAAGAATATTGCTAACCTCAAGTAGTCTTTTGTTCAACGCCTCAGCTCATAAGCGTGATTCCCATCCTCTCCATGCCTTGTTCAATCTATGCGAACTAAAACCACTTCTGTGCCATTTAGATTCCCCTGTTTTTCTTTTGATCATCGATTTCGATAGTACATATTTGTCACGTCATTGCATGGCGCTGTCGCTCAACACCTTTACACCACACAAAGCATCTTTTATCATGTTATGGTATACATAATGGGTTACTTGCAGAAAATCTTGAATGATGAATACTACGATGGGAAGAGGATGGAGAAAGCAAAATATTCCGATCAAGGTTATATTATCCATGAATGAAGAAGACCTTGAATTGCGGGTGATGTTGACAGTGGTCGGGGTTCAAGATATTTTATTCGATATCTTAGGTACTCAACAAAAACACAATATACAATTTTCAATCAATGACTATATCCTCGACTCTTTCTGTTTTACGGTCGTTGTCGTAGAATTTCTGCTATCGAACATTCGCCAGTCAGAAAGTAACATAAAAGGTAGAAATAAGGGGATTGGAGAACGCACTACGCAAACAAATACTTCGCAGCATGCTCAACATGATCCCCCGCAAACGTCGCCATCGTATAATAACTATGATCATAATCCGGCTGATACCTAATCTGCACTCCCTGCACACCCGCCTCTTCCGCCGCCTTCGCAAAGTTTTCCGGAAGTAATTGTCCCTGTTTATAGAAGTTATCCCCCGTGCCAACGTCGATCAGCACATTCAATGGGCCCGACGTCCATTTCTTAACGAGTTCAGTGGCATCATGCTCCTTCCATTTTTCCTGCGCGGCGGCGTCGGAGCCAAAGTACCCTTTGAAGGCCTTCTGGCCCCAGGGGCAGTTTATGGGATTCGTAATGGGCGCAAAGGCGCTGACGGATTTGTATTTGCCGGGGTTGCGGAGGAACTTTTCCCATGCTCCCTATCAGCACATATCCTATACTCAATCACAATGTTTAAGGGAGAGGGGAGACGTACAAGAGTAAGAGCGCCATGTCCACCCATACTGTGACCCGTGATACTAACCCTCTCTGCATCGATTTGGTATTTGAACGCCTCAAATACAGTTGCGGGTAATTCCTCGGTTATGTAGCTGTACATATTATACCCTTTGTCGTAAGGGGGCAGCGTAGCGTCGACGTAGAACCCAGCACCGCTACCGAAATCATATGCGTCGTCTTCACCTTGAATACCAAGACCTCCTATCCATCCATATCAGTATCTATCATTTCAATTGGGGATAAATAGGGGGAGGGGAGGAATACGTGGACTAGTATCAGGGTACAGCACCGCAATCCCCCTTTGACTCGCGCCATGCTGAAAGAAGCCCTTTTCTGAACAATTCTCTGCCGTGCATGTCAATCCACTGAGATAGATGAGCAGTGGCACTTTCTTTTCTGCGGCCTGCGGCGGCAGGTAGAGGTTGAAGCTCATTTCACAGCTGGTGGTTTTGGCATTGTGGCTTAGTTTGAGCAGTTTACCGCCGAAGGAGGCTATTGTTGCTTTTGTTGTTACTGCCATTTTTCTCTTTTTTTTTCGCTTTCGTACGGTGTTTGATGAGAATGCGTAGTTGAGTATGTAGGAGATTAGAAAGAAATGAAGAAAAATTTATCGAGATCGTGCTCGTGAGGGGCAGTGGTGCGTAATGATGGGTTCATATTTTGCTGTGAGGGGAACAGCAGTGGGGAGAGTGGGGAGGTTATTTCCCCAAAAGAGTAAAATTGTCCCTACGAGATATCGGGAAGATCAAGATAGCTTCATGAATGGTTTCATGTCATTTATAAACAGGTCAAAGTATCAACTCTAACAATGTGTGGACAACAGTCCAGAAGAAACGCCACAAATGCTATATGTTATGCTCACTTGCTAAGATATACAGGAATACCATAAATCACAGGCGCCGCTCCATTCAAATACTTCAACAAACAAGAGCTACGTGATCGTGCAACTGCTTCATCAAGTCCATTGCTCGACCCATCACTCAAATCAACTTCCTTCCCTTTAGTAGGCTTCTTCTTGCCCTTCCCCTTTTCACTGCCATCTTCATCCCCCGGTATCAACCCCCACTGCTGAAAGGTGCTTTTCGCAAACCTATCAATATCCTTGTCCGTCACATCCCATAATGTAGCAACAAGAGCTGGCGATCCGGCTTGCATATAGTTCATCGGTGTGCCATATGGTTCCAATTCGCCGGCTTCAGCAAGACATCCGCTGCTACAGCCCATAAGGAAGGCGACTGCACATCTATCCAATCGCTTGATTGTGCGTCCTCGGATGTATTGAGCGCCACTTCCATGACCAAAGTAAAGGAAAATATCCTTTTCCTCTAGACCAGCTTTGAACTCTTCCTCAGATGGTGTCCGTCCAATGACAGCCGACCAGCCTTCTCGATGAGCCAGCTCTTCCTCAAACGTGCTTTGCGTTGTTTTCAAGTCCCCACTCGGATTCAGGATGAAGTGTCCATTGTGACGATTGACCTCAAAGGCCACGTCTGATGAATCGACCAACGATCTGAAATGAATAATCCTCTTTCGCAAACATTCCAACGAAGGCATACGAGATACAGGAAGTCCATGCAAACATGGCAACGACTCCCAGGGGAAAGAATGTAACGACTTGTCCAATATCAGAATCGTATGATTAGGTCGCACCAACTCGCTCGGACTGGTAGAGTGTAAGCTGTTCAATATGTCAAGTGTGTCAATGACCATCATATCAAAGTCAATCTCGTCATACGCATTGCGCTCGCCTTGGAATTGAAGAATGTCGACAACGAAATAGAGCAGGTCCAAAACCGAGTCTTCGGGATTTTCTTGTTTATCGAGGTCCCGAAGGCCAATGAACAGGCTGAGTACGTTCTCATGAACTTTGATTTTTTCCTTTTTGTCTTTCGACTTTCTTCTTGACGGTAGGTGTTTGTTTAGCACCTTTTCGAATGAACTTGAAAATTGCGTCAAAACCTTCGAGTTTCGAGGAAAGGTGTCAAAGATACCACGGAAACCCCCTAGCCATATGTTCTCCATGTTGTCCAAGAGAGTTTCGAGTCGACGATCAAGAGACTCACGAGTAGCCCACCATTGTTTCTTCGAGTTTTTGTCTATACGAGTTTTCGCATCGTGGGCACTGGCGTTTGCAAGTGCGATGATCTCCTTCATTTCATTCTTGCCCCAGTCAAAAGTAAAGTCATCCTCATCTTGGTTATCCTCCTCGCTTCGTTTGAGTGGCAGCCGGAGTAAAAATGGAGAACTGCCATGGGACATCCGAGAAATAATAAATTCAGTGCGGTCAGGATTCAGCGAGATGGACAAGACATTCCAGGCATCAGGTAGAATGTCCACATAATCTTGTGTGAAGTTGGCAATAACGTCCGCCTGCTCTCTGTTGTCAGATAGCACATTTTCAGGCCAGGCCATTGGGTCAGAGTAGCCAGAAAGACTCTTGTCGATAGAGATTGCAAGACGCTCACGATCAAAGGCAGTAATACGGCCGAGTTCTATCAAAATTAGTAAAGCTCATCTCGTCGCAAGGATTTTGACTTACCATTGGCATTTACCGGGGCCAGAATATCTTCATCGGCAAGCCCCGGTGTCGTTACGTGTGAAAGCATTGAGACACGACCCATGAGACTCGAAGCAGTATGACCTTCGACTGTTGACCCGGTAGAAACAGCATCTTTGACTGTGATGCTGATGGCGTTTCTCGCTCGAGACATGATATCAGCAACATCAACTTCCTTTGTAACCTTTGTAGCACGACCAGGCATTTCTTTGGCTGTCGACTTTCCTTTTCTTGCGACTGGAGTCTTGCTTCTAGCAACTGCCGCTTTCGTAGCTGAAATCACCGCTTCGATTGAAGGCATGGATAGAGTCGATTCGGGTAAAACACAATATACTGCATGTGCAGCGATACTCTTCATGGCGTCAGCAAGTAAGTGCTCCGTTTCTTCGATCTGTATGGAAATTTGCGTAGCCATGGAAGAGCAGGACTCCCTGACGACCTTTAGCAAACGAGAAGCTCCATCGAGATCTTCAACAGCTAACAAAGCATGGATCTGCTGTCTGATGATTTCGTTCCGCAATGCAATATAAGACCGAGGTTGGGCTTTAACTGCTGGCGTGACTCTACTCTCCTCAATTTCGGTCGATTTGGGCACTGCTTTGGTTTTCCGTGTTGTCCGGGGACCCATCTTCTTGGCTTCCCTCTGCACGCTAGCTTGGCGTATTTTCAAAAGAGACATTTTTTCTTCAATCGCAGCGACGGATGATTTGATATCGATTGAGTGGTCAAGCCGAATTTCAGAGACTCGATCAAGCATAACTTCAGCTTCGTGAAGGAGACGTAAAACCTCTTTGTAGTTTCCTTGAGATCTACTCAAGGCAGCTTGGCTTATTTTTAGCTTCACGGTTTCCACGCTGTTAATTAATACTTCTGATATCTTTGTGGCAGCGTCGAGAACAGTCTTGGCGTCTATCAGATGATTGCCTCTAATCCACTCCAGGCCAAGCTCAGCTTGACATGTAAGTAGGCGGACCGAAATACCTAGGGTTTCGTTCACCTTGAGTGCTTGTTCGCCGTAGTAAATGGCATCCTGGAACAGACCATTATAGGCTGAAAGACGCATGAGGTTCAAGAAACACGCGTTATGCGAGGCTACATGCTTCCAAAAGACCGCGCCTTGAGCATATGTCCACATAATCGGCGTCGCACTAGCGGAGAGGTCGATATTTGCAACGCCATCAATGACAAGGTCCACATCTGACACTCTGTCTGCTGACTGTCCCGACTCCTTCTTCCTTCCAGCCGAACGTTCCAGCTTGGTCCATAGGCGTGTGCTTAGTCGAACAGCTAATTTGCCATAGTATAACGCTTCTCTCAAACTCCTTTGTTGATCGGCTAGGCGAGAGTAGAGCAGAGCCCCATCAACAATCAGTCGCTCCCATGCGATCTTGGAGTGACTGCGACTAGCTTGAACTTCCTTCTTGGCTTCTTTGCTGCGGAAGAGCTCTTGACCGTCTTGAAGTGCTTTCTCAGCGTTATCAATGTTGTTAATTTCCATGTTGTATTCCGCAAGTGCCAGTTGGTAAGTTATGGCTGCATAACATGAAGCCTCGCCAATGGTCACACGTTGCTTAGCACGATCGAGGAGATCAAGAGCTGCTTTGTGGTCTCCAAGCCGAGAATACTGCAAAGCACATCTTGATAGAGCTAGAATCAGAGAAGAGCTGTCTCGGGCCTCTTGTACTTCGTAGATACGAAGACTGATCTCAGATGCAGCTAATTGTAGTTTCCAATATCCACGCGCTTCTAGATAATCCGAAGCTGCTTGTGCTTGAGCAAGCAGAATATCATAATCATCGATGACAGACTGAATAGATTTCCAGTCTGTGCAGTCCCGTATTGTCGAAGCCCAAAAGGCTATAATTTCTTGAAGGTCTTTTTCTTTCACGTCACCTTCGCGGAGCAAGAGTAACAGTTTCAGGGAGTTTGTGACAAATGGTGCATATGGACCACGTTGTGCGTCTGAAAATTTCGATAGATGCAAGTGAGCATCTTGGGTTAGAGATTCGATGACTGTCGTTTCAAGTGAATCTGGATGGTCGAGTGAAAAGCGAAGCACTAATCGTACAACACGTAGACGGCGGACTAGATACTGGTCACTGGAGTAGAGCGACAGGATTTCCGAAAGTAGTTCTTGAAACATGTTGTTGAACTTCTCACTAGCCAGGTCATGGCTAGGGAAATCCGCGAGTAAACCCAGCTGCCACTCTAAGAGGAAGCCTCGAGTATTGACATCTAACTGCTTGCCTTCAAAGATGCTGATGTCATCGTTCGTCGGCCTGCGAAGTTGCATTTTAAGATAAGAAGACAGGACCCGCGTGAGGTTAAAGCCTGGGCTCTTGGAATCCTGGAGAAAAGCATGAGGCGGCTTGCCTGAGAGATATGCTATTTGTTGTTCAAGTGTGCCGGCATCGATGTATTCTTGTATAGACCTCTCAAAGCTGGTGATGGATTTGGCACCCATTCTTGCATCCAGGTAGAGATGAGCCAATCGTTCCAGCTTCAAAGTGGTAAACCCAGTGACCCTTTGCGATATAGGGCACCCTTGCAATAGGCCAATAGACTGATCCAACAATGGGATTAACTCTTCGTGTCCTGCACCTGAGTCCTTTCTCTTGAGGTAGCGAGACCAAAAGAGGTTCGATAGTTTCACAAGTGTAGCCCGCCAATCAAGTCCTTCTCCTGTATCATCCACATCAAATTGTTCAAAACTGTTAAGTAATCGTGCGGAATCCGAGAAAACCGGCTGTAGATCCCCCCATGGTGGCAATTGATTCAAAAGTGACATCTTGCCCAAGGCAATTGCAGACTCTGCAGCAGTGATGATAATATTTTTCGCATTGATTAGTCCTTGCATCTGTACATCCGTCTCACCTTCCACGGCATTTGGTTGCTGGCGACCGATATAGCGTCTTAGAAAACGTATAAATGCATGAAGAAAATCCATTGTAGACATGAGCATTCCCTTGGGAAGGTTTTCGTCTGAAGAAAGAAGCCCACCAAGTTTCGCCATGGCTATTTTCTTCAACCGGGCCGATTCCACGAGCAGCGCTTCCAGGTCGCTAGCACTACCTCTGTTAGCGGAGTTTAATCCCAAAGCTGCAGTTGCAAGAGATTCCACCACCGATGGGTAAAATTTGTTGTTCTTGAACATGTATAGGTAAACAATGGCGATTCTGCATTGAGTCAGGCTCAACGCCATGGGATCTTCCTTTGTTATTTTTTCAGTCACAGACGATAAGTGTTTCAAGGCTTCTTTTAAGCATGAAGCTTCTTGGGCGATCTTCCCAAGACTGTATGAAACCTTCCAAGAATAAGTAGGCCCTTTCATTTGGCATTTTGCAATCCTAGACTGCAATCGTTGCACAGTTGTGTCGAGTGCCGTGAACGCCGAAGAATCGATTATTGGGTCCGAGTTGGCATAAGCATCAAGGAAGCGCGATAGAGGATCCAGAAATTCACGTTTCGAGTCGCCTGTATGACCGGAAAGCTCCCATGACATAATTCGGTACTCCATTGATACCAGCTGTAAAGTAAGGGCTGAAAAATGTCGTGTGCTGCGGGTTGTCGTCAGGTCGGCTGATGAGACGGCTGCCTTCTGTACTATAGACGACAAAGAGAGTATGGTGTTAGAAGACGATAGTAACTGGATGGCGGCCTTGTCTTTGTTAAGGCGTCCGGCCTCTAGAGAACGCACAATAATCCCAGCAGGGCTGCTTGGATTGGATGTGGATAAAGCTCGGCACATCTTTTCAACTGTCAGAATCTTCCTTTCCGCTGCAATCAGTTTCAATACATGGGATTGGAATGAGACTAGCAAAGCCAAAACCGGGCCTGCAGATTCAATGTGTGAGAATGTCAATAGCTCTGCCGTCGTCTCCCTTGCGGAGTCTGCTTTGACATCTTGATTGGAACGATCCTTCGAAGTCTTCGTAGGTAGGAGTAGGATGATCTCCTGCAATCGTCTCTTCAAGGCCCTCAGTTCCCTATAAGCCAGCTCATTGGCTCCTAGTGCTATCAACCTTCCTGCCAATATACATGCACCTTGTTCAAGCTGTAAATTCGCGCTATCGATTTTGGAAGACCTTTCGCCTTTTAAATTTCGTAGAGTTGTAAGCGCAAGTATTGCACATTCAGCAGTCGCAATTACATTATTTTCAGGCGATCCGTTGACGGTCGGCGTTGGCTTTGGTGGTTTGGTCGACGGTTTCTTCGGGGACGACACGAGTTGATTAGGGGAGGTGGGTTGCAAAGGACTTTTCGAGGGCGCTTTTCGTTGTAAAGCATCCGACAATGCTTTGGAAGCTGTATTGAAGACTTCGGTAGCTAAGACAAGTCTCTGTTGTATCGATAACCCTTCTCCATCTTGAACAACGGCCGTAGGTTGCGACACGTCTACCTTGGCTGTGGTTGGAGGATTGCGCGATCTGGTGGATTGGGTGCGCGTAACAGACTTGCTGGAAGCAGATGTCCGCGTTCTTCTGACTGTTTTGGTCTTCTCACTTGCTGGCGGCGTAGGTTGTAGTAATGATTGTAGAGACGTTAGTGTTGATGTCGTACAGGTCGTAGTCGATTTGACAGCAGTTTTGACGGACATTAACCGCGAGTCCGTCAATTCTGTTGTTGCTGCCATCTTTCAGGTTGAAGATGGACGTATTGCGCACGCGCACTCCAGGGACAGGCGTTGGATTGTGATAAAGCTTGACGGGTGCGGGCATGGTTCGTCCACTCTACGATCACGAGAAAGTTGACCTTTGCCAAAACGGGCGGTTACCGGGACAACCAGTCAACCCAGCAGTTCGGGAAGGAGCTGAGGGGTTCGCCTAGTCCTGTTTAGGAATATTTCTTGGCGCCGATGGTGGACATTTTAAAGATTCACTGCCGAAACATGAACAAGGTCGTCGGCATCTACAATAACCAGCCAACATATCAGCAACCCTCAACATGAGTTATCTGGCCGCCACGGCAAGCAAACGCATCTACATACATGCCCTCAATAGCCCGTCATGGCGGACAATGCATATTCGAAACGTCGGATTGACGATGAACAATTCCATCTCGGCACGACTACTCTCGACAGGGGAAGCAGTGCCGAAGATCGCCCAGGCCTCAACGTGGCAATCTATCATCCCTAAGTTCCTTCGAGGCGGCGGCTCAAATACATCACCAAAGATCAGATCGAAAGAATGGAATCCCGCCACTTTCTACGTCGTGATATGGACTCTCATAGGCTCTCAGGCCATCCAGATGCTGGTCCTGCGGAAGGATTTCGAAAACTATACGCGAAAAGCAGACGCAAAGATACGGTTATTGCGGGAGGTCATACAAAAGGTAAACAATGGAGAGACTGTCGACGTTGAAAGACTATTGGGAACTGGTGACGAAGTGAAGGAGAGAGAATGGGAAGAAGGTCGGTACAAGCTTTGACCAGAATATGCCATTTCAGCACCATCATACTAACTCTTCCCAGTTCTCCAAGAAATCGAAGACGAAGACTCTGTGTGGCGCCAGAAATCCCATGATCAACGAAGCAGTGACGGCGGCAGCTCGAGTGATGAAAAGGACAAGCCTCGGGACGCCGTGGTGAAATCAGAGAAAGCTACACAACCATCCGATGTCCCTGCAACTAGAACTGCAAAAAATGCCAGATTTTATTGACCGGCCATTAATGATCAATCGTCTTTACGACCACAAAAATGTGATACCCATACGTCCATGCCTCTACAGCCCGGACATTTATACGTCGATCTCAACATCCTATGAGCAACCCGTTCTTGTATACTAGTGCACATAGCTTTTTTTTCTGTAACATACGTTCAATATCAACTCTCAAAGTAATGACTAGCTTGTTGTGCCGTTTAGTTGAATAAGCAGCACCATAACCCTTTTGAGACGCCACGTATCGACTTCAAGAGAGTATTCGTAGGAGAAAGTTTCTGAAGTAGACCTAGACATAGTCAATGCATGACCCCGCTCGCTTAGAGAATAGATTTGGAATTGACAGTGGAACTGAAGCCTCGAAAATTTGGTTAAAATTATGTCGGAGTTAGCGGAGTTATCTGAGTTTCTTAGGCTGATTGCTTCCGACAGATATCATGAAGTCAATCTTCGTCCTCCTAACTCACCCCAGATCTTGCCAGGCAGCAGCTATCTACATATAAACTTTTAGTATAGTGGCTATTTAGCCTTGGTTCGTGGCTCCAGTTGTCATCTTTAGATGTGCAAACGTCAGAATGGTCTATCGCGGCAAGCCGTCCAAATCCTGCCGCAACTGTCGAAGACGTGATATAAAAGTGAGACTCCATTGCCAGCACACTTTCATTGTGTGCATTAACAGATTTAACTCCAGTGCGACCGAAAATTAAACGGCTGTTCTCAATGCTCACGAGCGAACATATCATGCCCAGGCTATCCAAATCCCAGTGACCTGATCATTTGCGATGAAACAAGTTCAACAATTGACAAGAGACGTCGAGCTGAGATCTCTCTCATTAGTCCACATTCCTTCACGGACTCTATCCCAGCAAGGCTTCTTCCATCAATTGAGATTCATGCAAAGAATCTTTTCATCTCGCAATACGTCGCGGATACGGACAAGGCCAACCTCTTCACATATATGCGAGTCTTTTGGCCGCCAGGAACTGTCAAATTTCCCCTCTTATCTACAGTTGTCAAGGCTGTTTGGCTCGCCTTCTTTTCATTTTCTCATCAATCAAGTCCGGCTCTTCATGATGCGCGTGTCAACTATGGCTCAGCATTGATGCTTACAACCACTGCCATTCAATCACCAACCGAAGCGAAAGAAAACTCAACCTTGATGTCGTTGCTTCTTCTGAGTGTGTACGAAAGACTAGTTTACTGGGAGGGAAATATCATCCCTTCAAACGCTCATTTACGAGGTGCTCTGGGACTCGTGTTATATCGAGGTGGCAGTCAATTTAGTGATCCGATCAGAATGAATATGCTCCTAGGACTCTGTGAATTTATCATTCTTGACTGTCTTGCTCATGAGACTGATATACCTCAGGATCTACTTATTTTGAAATCCAGAGTGATGGATGATGCAGATCTCTCTCCTAAGTGGCGTTTTCTAGAACTGTTGCTTGAATATGCGCAGCTCAAAGAGATGCAGAGATATGGAGTTTCTCCGGCAATGCTAATTTCTGAGGCTGTTCGCCTAATGAGTAAACTAGAGGATATATCGCACGTCCTACCTCCGTTTGCCTGCAGAAAAGATATGCGTCGTTTGGAGGCTGCATCAATCACTCACCCAGATCATAACACGAGAAGGAGTTGGAACAACATACGTATAATTCGCGTTTTGTTAGCAGACATTATACGAGAACAATGCACTAAGATACTCGGCGATCTTGACATAACCGATCCTGCGCTTATCAACCAACAGCTCCAAGAATGTATCTGTATTATTGTCTCTCCTTGCTCGGAAATCTGTTCTTTTGCTTCAGGCAACGGTATTATAGGAACCGCATCGCAAAATGTCTCAAGCGTGCAGATTAGCACACTCTTCTTTCATCTATACGCTGCGTATACTTTTGCTATACTTCCTCTTGAGCTCAAGCAGCTACTACATCAACGTTTGCGAGATCTCAGTGAAGGCCAGTTCCCTGGCATCCAAAGGTTAATGAACCAGTTGCTACGAGAGACCAGTGCCTATGAGAAGAACTTTTGGAAAGTGTGGCTTCGACTAGGAAAAGAAAATTTCTCGATTTGATTTATCCTACCTTCAACCGTATCTTGTTTGGGGTGCCTAGTACTCTGCTAATGCTTTTGCCATGGGAGGATATCTGTCGCCCGCCACGGGATACTTGTCTAAGATGGAACTCAACTTTGCGATATCATCATCTGTCAGGTCGATGTCTTTTGTATTCTCGGAAATTCTTTGTACGGATCTTGAACCAGCCACAGGGACAAGAACAGGCATACCCGGCTTCCGGCTCTGAATCTTGATCCAATTCAAAGCCAACTGAGAGGTGGTGCATCCCTTAGCTTTTGCAAATATCTTCAACTCCTCCACAAGTAGCAAGTTCTTGTCGAAATTCTCGGGTTGCCAACGAGGAAAGTGGCGATGATAGTCATTCTTCGGCACATCATCCAAGCTCTTTAATTGTCCAGTCAACATGCCCGCTCCTAAGGGTGTATGTGCTACGAGAACAATGCCCAGTTCGCCACAGATAGCGGCCACCCCATTCTCAAAGACATCAGTGGCCCATAGACTGATTTCGGCCTCGACCATGTCGATTTGTGCGATAGCTGCGGCTCGACGAATCGTTTCAACCCGCACCTCACTCAATTGAATCCCTCCAATCTTGCCTTCTGCCTTCATCTCAGCCAATACTTTGATGCTTTCTTCCACCGGAACGGCAGGGTCTGTTCTTGCGCATCCAAAGATATCAATCTTCTTCTTGCCATCGAGGATTTTGAGAGCATTGTCAAGAGAAGCGCGAAGAGCTTCGGGGGAACAATCCAGAGCAAATGTTCTCATATCCTTTATTCCACTCTTAATACACAGCACAACTTTGTCTGCGTCTTCCGGGTAAGTGGAGAAATAGCGATTCATGAGATGGAGAGAGTTATTGTCTGGGGTCCCATAGAAGTCGGCACCATTCCAGACATTGACGCCGGCATTAATGGCAGCTTTGAGGACTTTGAAGGTTTCTTCATCCGATAGACTGAAGCCGGGCTGGGTGAAGCCTATCAGAAACGTCAGCCAGTGCACAATGCGTTTGTTGAGGGATGAAATCCGTACGGCTTAGACCCAGGCCATTCTGGGTAATTTCCTTTCCTGCAAGGTATGGCATTGTGGATTATCAAATGAACAAGAACTATCAGGAAACAAATTTTGAAAATTGAATTATCTTAAGATGAACGAGAAGGGAAGACAAAATGTTCTGGTTTCGATAGGCAAACGTCGGACTACTTATAGCTTCTCGGACGCGCCAAATGTGGAATAATAAACCTGCGAATTCCCTTTAAGCCCTGAATACCACTGCTTTTTGCTATGAAGTTGGTAAAATATACCTACAATTCTCACGTAAGTCCGTGCAATTTCCGGAAAACCAGCTGGTTACTCTATTTGGTGTAGTCTGACGGTGTCTCAGCCTATCAGCGGTCAGTAGGTAGAGAATATCCACAAGCATCAAGTGACGAATCTAAGGTCGACTTCTTCTATCGTTTATTCACCTCAGGTCTATTCAGAATTCTATGCTAGCTGTATGACTATCAGTCTTATTCCATTTCATCCAACAATGCAATCTGTTACACGACAATTGACGCGACAAAACAATCCAATCTGACAGTCGTTTTATACCATGCATACCCATTCAACCAATATGGATCCTCCAAGAGGCAGATGCGAGAAGAAAGATTAATGCAACCCCGTCCGGGCAAAAGAAGACTCCAAATCACTTGCATGTGTGACACCATCTACAGCTTGGTGATTCCGTCCTCCAACTGGCTCTCCGCATTCAGGACACACAGATTGCTGCATCGCCATCCCACATTCCCCAATCGTAAATGGATGCCCATTACGACAATAATACCAATGACCCGTACCACGGAACTCACGAGCCATAGCTGTAATAACGGCCATACGCTCTTCATTAGTGACTGTGGTGTAAAACGTCGTGCCGCGAAGCAGCTTCTCTGCGCCTTCAATTTCGCTTGCTAGACCCTGAGTTTGACCCGGATGTTCGTTGCAAAGCATCTTGGCTTGATTAATGGCTTCTGTGCCTTGAATCAAATGTCGTCCTGCCGCCTCGGTCGAAGCGGTATGTAATCGCTCAAAGGCGTAGAGTTGAGCAAGAAATATGTAGCCCTCCGCCTGATGGAGAAGACGTTTTGACTCAAAAGCATTCTTGCTCAATGTTTCGCATTCGTTTCTCATAGCTGACAGATCCATATTAATTTTAATATCACCGGCCTTAGGATTATTTCGACGCAGCTCGAGAAAGTCCGCTAGCAATGCGATATCCAGTCGAAGACTCAATGCCGTCCCTTGGAGGAATCCCTTGGTTTGCAGGACCTCACTTCCAATTTCAAAATAGTCAGAGGCATCCGTAACATTTTGCCGGAGACGTGCATTCATGGCCAGTTGACGAACTTTCATGTACGGTTGCTCCTCTGGAGAGACTCGTTTCTGATACGTGACGATGCTCTGTTGCAAGTCTATAATCTCTTTCCACCTCCCGGTTTTCCCTGCGGGGATGATATGTCGCAAGCTCCGAACTAGTGCATTTCGTTGACCTTTGATATTAATGGCATTAGGCCAGGAAGTAGACCGTTCGATTTTGGTATCCTGCAGCCGTTTGATTAGTCGCGGAACTTCCTGCGCCAGTGGAACGTATTCGCGGTTCATGTACAAAATCAACTTTTTAGTAGACTCATCCAAAATCGCCCGGCGAACCAAACGTCCATATCTGGCGATATCCCTTAGCGGCCCACGGCAGCTAGCACATGTCTTTATGTCGCTGATGGAGAACGGCTCCGATGAGGAGGAGATTTTACTCGGTTTCCCACCTTCGTCAAGAACATAGTACTCTTTCATATTCATCTGCGCATCCATGTTCTCCATTGTGAGAAAATGCCCACATTTGGGAAATATGCAAGGGTTATCGTTGAGGTCGATATCCTTGTATAAATCCCCTAGTATGAAGTCCACAGGGTAATTCTTGATATCTTCACTGCCGCAGATTTGGCAATATTTTTCAGGCGGGCAAATCTCTCCGCAGACTGATGGGCATTGATGCCCACATGCCAGAAAGCTCTCACATCTCAGTGAACACGGGACATGATCGCATGGGGCAGCACAAGGCATGGAACATGTACTATGGGCACACGAAGAAAGGCATTTCCCTTCAGCGCAAGGAGTGCACGGCTCCGAGCACTTTCTCCCGCATTTGGAATGTCCGCAGTCGACTTCGCAGGGTGATTGACAGGGTGGGCATGGTTCTTCATCGTGGCAAGAGGTATCACATCTGTGAGCGCAGGTATTTTGGTTTCGACCACATTTCTGTCGACAAACTCCATGATCAATGTTGACATCTCCTGAGTCTGATGTCCTGACGCAATTATAACATTGATTTTTGCACGAATGGCCGCATGCCAATACGCTTCCACACTGCACGGTGCATTTGTACTGAGGCGAACCGACATCAACGTGGCATGCAACCCGAACCTTGTGGTTGCAGGTTGGAATTGTCCTTTCGACAAGAACGGGGCAACGTACAGTTGACAAGTCCTGGCTCTGCCAGCAAGGAAGCCTTTGCGCTAAATGACCACAACTAAGCTTTCTATCGGCCAGAAAGACAGTTTCTGTACATTTGACGGGGCACTTTTCGCCGCATTTCTTAGGACAGGGATGAGAGCAACCTTCCCGTGGTCGCTGACAAGCTTCCAAGCATTGAACAGCATTGTGAAGAATCTCAGAGTGACATTTCTGAATGCATGCATGACCGCATGATAACCGCTTAATGCAACGGAGATCGCATCCTCCTTCTGGTGAGACCCGTTGAAAGTCATCGGGTTTGGATACTGTAATAAGAGTGTCTGGATGCCGTGGGCATTGCAACTCCAAGCTTGTGCCAATATTCTCGTTTTGCTTGAAGATATCGATGACATCGGCCCACATGGGTACATGCATAGAAGTAATAGAGTTTCCAATGATGTACATCCCATTCTTTGCCCGAGAAAGGAGTACGTTGATTCGGTTCGAAGTACGTAGGAAGCCACATTTGTTTTGTGGGTTACTGCGCACCAGTGAAATCACCACAACGCTCGCCTCCTCTCCCTGGAAATTGTCGATTGTGGCTACCCGCAGATTTTGAAGAAGTGTTCCTTTCACTGCGGTGGGGGTTGGGGCTTGCTCCTCATCTTCTTGGAGACCAGCCTTGTCAAGGTCGTCTTGGTCTCGATCCCCCAAAGTGATTGCAAATGACCTGCTAAGTCTGCGCCTCAATTTCTGGAGCTGGCCTAAATAAGGCGTAAGAACGGCAATTTCACCACTGGCATACTCTCCCTGACAAACTAAATGGTTGACCAGGGCTGTAGTCATTGTAACTTCGTAGTCATTCCATCGCGATGTCGCTGCTGCCTCTGCATTTGAAGGGTTGCCCTCTGGTTCGCGGTGATCCAACCAGAACAATCTCTTGCGAATTCCCTCTACGGATGGATATTCAGACACTGAAGGAGCATCCTGAAGGTGTGAGTACAATGTCTCGCGCACGAGCTGAGCAATTGACGGATGCATACGGCGCTGTGTCTGCAGGGTGCTGTAAGGCAAGCCGCAGCCCATGGCACTGCCAGTCTCAACAAGGCGTTCAAACATGGAGACATCCAATGAGTACCTATCCCCACCATTCTTATTCTCGCGAGAGAGCTCATAGTTTTGAACCTGTGGGCGGAGTTGGTAGTGGTCGCCAATAAGGATGGCATGCTCTACTGATGGTAGTAAAGCAGTAAGGAGATGCGACTCGAGGACCTCACCTGCCTCTTCGCACAGCACAACCTTGGACTGTAATCTCCGGAGCATATCAAGATTTCTGGCTAATCCAGACGTGGTGACTCCAATGACATCGGCTTGACTGAGACAACGCAGATCGACTTCGCTACGAATATTGTCGAATTCGTATTTAGTACGAGAATGCGATAAGCATATACCGATTAACTCCTGTTGCATATCGTCTTGAATTTGCGATTGCCAATATGCGTAGAGACTTTCTCGCTCAGGTTGTGACATTTGAACGAGAGAAATTGATTCAAGCTGCCCGACATTTCGAATCTGGTCCTTTGAGGCTTTGCCTCCTGACCTGCGCCATCGATCAAACACTTTTCCAGGATTGTCGCTATGTGCATTCTGGAACCCATCTTTCTCAATCCCAAATAACTGGTTATAATGTGTAGGAAAGCTGTCTCGTAAATGGATCATCACTCGTGCCGGCGAGATACCCTCTCGAAACCCAATTTGGCTGAAGTCCTTCTCAGACGTCTCCAAGGAATTATGCAAAGTCCACAAACTACCCTTTTCCATCTTTGTTTTGTCGAATCTTTTCGCAAGCTCTCGAAGATTGTAGGCTTTCAGGCTTTCGGACTTTGACTGCCCTCCCATGCGAACGATTTGTTTTGTGACATTCTTTTCCAACAAGGACTCCAGCAATTGATCAAGCGCATGATTTGTATAAGTAACACAGATTATTGGACCGAGCTTTTTCCTTCCATTTCCTTTGTTGGCCAAAAGGACCTTGATGAGCGCGACGCCTGTATAGCTTTTGCCGGTTCCAGGTGGCCCTTGAATCAAACCGATCTTCCGTTGCAGCGTTTCGACAAGAGCAGATGCTTGGGCGTCGTCCAAACTCGAATTCTGACGTAGTTTCTGCAAATCGGTAGTATGGCCAACACGAACGAAAAAGTCGCTGTTATCGTTCATCAAACACCGCAGGTTGAACTGGAATCCGGGTTCAGTTGCGTACAGGGGAGGGGAAATATCAGTTGGAGATCCATCCTGAGAGCTATTTGGGATGAGTAGTTCAGAAAAAGGAAGGTTATCACTTTTTCTCATCAACTGAAGTGCTTTCAAAGTCGGCTCGAACGCAGGTAGAACTACACCTGGAAATTCCACAAGAGTGATATGAGAATCCTTCTTGGTGTAATGCTTCAGGACCATTTCAATACATCTATCATTCACACTGGTTAATTTCAAAAAGACAGTAGCTTCTTGGGGATTTTTCCATAAACCATCTGAATCCTTTTTCTGGGTCTTGTTACCATCCTGTCCTTGTCGCTTACGCGCTGGTGCTTGCGCCTGCGAGTTGATGACAGTACAGAAAACCACAAAGTTTCTCTGCATAATGAGACAGACCAGAGCTCCGGATTGCAGACGTTTGGACATATTCCACCATTCCTCACGTTGTGTGGTGGTCATTTTATCGACTTTCGTTGGTTGGGCAAAGCTCAGCTTGAACTGAAATCCATCCTGCCAGTGGAACCCAAGTTCCACAATCCTACTACCTTGATATACGTTGGTGCGCTGTTGGTTTTTCTGATTCGGGGCGGTTCGTGATGGCTGGAATACGGAGTGAATGGCGTCTCGGAGGAGGCCGACAGTATCTTCGCGCAGCAGGCGGAAGTTTCTATCCAAAAGTCCGTGAAGACCATCCTCATGCCATTGTGTTGGATCGTATGGAGGTAGGTACTCACTACGACGACTGGAAATTTCTTGAAATGTCGGCATTATGCGAATTCGGCGGATATCTTTGAAGTCATTGTCGTGGCGGCCACCAGGGGGTTCGTATTCGACGACAAAGGCTCCTAGCATTTTTTGCACTTTAGACGGGTTATTCTGAGCCATGTTTGGTAGTGAAACACCAATATCGAAACGGCGAAGAAGGCGCTCCAGATGCACTCGCGAGTCATGCACAGGACTCTCGGGATAATCCGTGACCCACGTGGTGAATATCAGTTGAAACTGACTTGCACAATTTTTGAGAGGTTCCTGGACAAGGGCTGTGGAATTAAGATCCACGATCCGCGAGAATACCACAAGGCAAGCCTCCATCCACTCCAAGGTAGACTCATCTTTGGTACAATGCATGAGCACTTCGGAACAAAACATCAGGAGCTTTGAGGCTCTTTCTCCCACCAGCCCAAACAAAAGATTGTAAATAGTTCCGACCGCCCGTTCGAGTATCAAAGATTGCAACACATCGGGATGAGACACAGTTTTGAAGAGGGGAAGTATCTGAGTTCTGAATAAATTCGACTTCATGCTTGTAGAGAGTTGTTCAAAGTTTTGTTCAACCATCATCTTGATACAAGCAAGACCACCCTCCTCAGAGAGCGTCTGAATGACTGATTGACGCACCCCAACATCGATTTCAATCAGTTCATACGCTTTTTTGAATATCAAGGCAAGCTTGCTACTCTGCACTCCGACTTTGCTATTTGAGGGAATACTATGCTTCCAAGATCGAAACTGCTTCTCCGAGTTAGACAAGTTGCTGGACGACGATGAAGACCCTCCCTGGACATCAGAGGTTTTTTTGCCCTTATAAATGTGTTGAAACTTGCAATTTTTGTATTTGCATGTTCCATTTCTCTCAAATTCATGACATGTTCTGTTGAGATTAGTGGGATCGACTTAGAAAATGACGAGGATTGTGGACGAACCTTTGAGGTGCCATGTTGACACCTTTATTCACGACCAACACCTGTCAAGCCTAACAGTGATTTATGGTCACAGTTGTTGTATGTACCAAGTCTTTTGCAAAGGGGTCTGTCTTTTCGAAACTCGCCAAGTTGGTGGATTAGGGTCTTCCAGGGAACGACAAGGTTGAAGATTTGCTCTGAGATAGTTGGCTAGAGTTTATCACTCAATAAAATACCAGTCAAGATGGATATGAGGAAACTTTTTTCGAAGAAGAAGAAGGAAAAAATCTTCCACGAGGCTTGTACGCTCTCTTATTGTATTGAGCTCATGATCCGACCGGGCCATGCCGTCAAAACATAGCTCTAGTTGCAGCCAATCATGACCTGCCATGTTCGTGCAAAGTCATGCAAAGAACAATGATAAAGGGAAAATATCAAATAAAGACATGAGAGCCAATTGTATATGCGTTTGTGACATGAGGCTATGACAAAAGGATGTGCCGCATAACCTGTGCCGCAAGGCTAAATCTAGCGCTGACTTGACTTGCAAGGCTATGCATTCCAAGGATTATGAATGGAAGACTACCTTGACGGGTACTTTTTAAAATATTATCTTGACTGGAAGCAAAGATACATATTATAGACTACGTAGGTAAGTTTGAGGTTAGTACGTAGTATCTTTAGCCCTAAAAGCCCCAAAATCTACTATACATCTACCTTGCATGGGTCAATATGCCAAATCAGGGCATCTGCCTCCATCATGGTATTCGCCTATATTTGTGCTAGTCTTATTTATACAGCTAGTCAAAACAACCCGTGAATCAAAAGTCAAATCTATGACTGACTAACCGGATACTCAAATCCAAGCTCCGACAAACTCTTGACAAATTTGCGTGCAGATCCCAGCTTACGAGATGCGCTCTTGATATTTGCCATATGTTGCCGATAATAGCAGGCTTCCTCACCCCATTGAGGAGGTATCAAATTCGCACCACTCGCAGTTGGTTTGCAGATATCATAAAGTTCGTTGATATAGTTTGCATCCTTGGGATACTTCATTTCATGTATCCGACTCAGCTCCTGGCAGCTTGCGATCAGATCTGCTTCCCATTCGTGCATACCAGCTTTTGTTGGCAATTGTACTCTGTTGGCCCATACACGAGCTATGTATGCACTCTGTGCTTCCGAAATAGGGAACGGCACTACCCTCTTCGGCAAGGCCACAAAAGCCAGTGTGGGATTATCAATATAGAAAAGGTGCTGATACAGATGCCGTACATGGGACCCATCTGGATTCAAGGACTGTCGTAACGGTCCGAGAAATGGGAATGAGTAATGATAGCCAGTACAGAAAATGACTGAATCTATGCCGGTCTCGATATGTCCGTTACTGAACCGGACGGCTCGTTTGCCTATAAGAAACTCTTCAATGGTAGGCATCATCCTGAGATTTGTGCTTGTTTCGCTGGGGTCAAGCAGAGATGGCTGCCTTTCGGATACGAGGACTGGATGTTGGCATAGTTGAGCTATTTGGACGCTGACGTCGAGCCCTGATGCTGAAAATCCAACCACAATAACTTTCTACGGCATAGTTAGCGCTTGGTAATCTCAAGTGAGCAATGCAAACATGCATTAGACTTACCTTGTCCTTGAAGTCCTCCGGTTCCCCATAGTATTTTGAGTGTGATATCACCCCAGGATATTGTTCATGAAACTCTTTGATACCCTTAATATCAGGAATGAAGATATCACTATAATGGCCATTCGCGACTACCACAGCGTCATATATAGATATGCTTGTTTCATGTGTCTTCAAATTCTGCGTTTCCAATTCCCAACACTCATTCCCATCCAAATTTATCTTTGTCAGGTTCTTCACTTGAGTATTGTAATGAATCAAATGCTTCAAAGATGCGGCATATTGATGAAGGTATTCGGTGACGACATCGCGAGAAGGAAACAGCGGCGAGCCCGCTGGAAAAGGCTGTGTCGAAAAGTTCATAAGGCTATGGGGAATATTGGTGTCCAGATCACGATAAAGTGGTGATACAAAGCCATCATCGGCGGATGATGCGGGTTCATATGGCGTCTCATTATTGTCGTCCGGCGTCGTTTTGGGGACTGTTACTTTGGGTGCTCTTTTTTCGGATGAATAATTCCATGTTCCACCCGGCGAATTTCGTTGCTCAAAGACTTCAATATGAGAAAATTGCTCTTCGCTTGAAAGATAGCTATAAATTGATGAGCGCTTTGCCTGCGAATGTTTTGTTTAGTGAAGATACATACGTAGCTGCAGCTAGTCCTGCTGCTCCGGCCCCAATAATCGCAATCCGATCAATCTTGAAGCCAACATTGAGATTTGTCGCCACACTTCCCATGGTGAAGGCAATAACTGGGTACTGACGTTATTGGATCTCAAGACGTTTCCCACAGTCTCTGCCAAAGAATAAGCCTTGAATCCGTGGAATAAATTGTGAAATACCCTCGACAGTTACTCCCACGACATCTAAACTTACTTCTTATCGGATCCTTATCGTCGGCAGTTGATTCTTCGATGAATGTTCTGAACCTAAACCCGATTTGGAATATAAAATCGGATATCCGCCGACCTTCCCAAATGGGATCGTTAATCCAGACCGATGTCGGCCCCGCTCCGTGTGGATGCTAGTATTCAGTGAATGGCATTCACGCATTTGGACGGGCTTGACCTTATCGCATCACTGGCTATCTCGAAAGATAGCTTTTGCATCAGTCTTGGGGAAAATGTTGTGATTGACGGACGGCTTACGACTATCGTCATAGTCTACGTAGGTATATAGAAATGCACAAACGAAATAAAACGGACTTCTTGTGCGAGCTTCTTCTTGTTGAGAGAAAAGAGCTCAAATTAACCTGTGCTTCTTAGTTTGTCGTTCTTTAATGTTTTGAGGACTTTGGGATTGGGTTATATATTATCATTTGGAAGTCGTACAATGCCGTCGACCGCAGTCCCAAATGCCACCGAGGGCGTTCACACATCTGAAGCCATCTATGGAAAAGACACCGGAATCAACATCAAACACGACCATGATATTGACACCACAACGAACAACAGCTCGACCAAACCGGCACGACATAAACATCCATGGCTCCACTGGCACGAACCAAGCACATAAAAAGCCGACAAGAAATTGATTTTCAAGCTCGACTTTTCTTTGCTCAGTTTCAGCTGTCTTTACTTCTACATCAAACAACTCGATCAAAATAACATTTCCAACGCCTACGTTTCTGTAATGCAGGAGAAACTCCACTTTGGACCAGGAAATGAACTCAGCTGGATGAACACATATTTTAACATTGACGTTACATATGTATCATCGGAGGCCCAATATCTAATTTAACTCTGACCAAAGTTAGGCCTCCGTTTGGCTGCCTGGATGTCTTTTGGCATGATCTTTATTGGTTCTGGGCTTTTCCAAGTCTACGAAGGCCTCCGAATTCTATGCTTTGCGATTCTGCGTGGGTCTCTTTGAGTCTGCAGCCTGGCCTGGAGTCCAGTATGTGCTTGGATGCTGGTACAAGCGGTCCGAGATTGCACGTCGTTGTGGTTTATTTGTCTTGTAAGACCAGAGAAGTTTATAATTTAGCTATATTTGGTTACATCTAGGAATATCTTGATGACTTAAGTCTATCATCATTTTACCGAGCATCACAGCTCTAGATAAGATCTCGAAGACATCTAATTCAAAATTTTCCAATGTGAGGCAAACTTTGCAATATCCATTTCCCATTTCTCAATAAACCGAAAGCAATTACTATTTCCCAATGTATCTCTCGAAATCATAACCAAACCCTTTCTGATGGAGAGCAATCACGCCTTGAATGATGGTTCCACAGTAGGCCTAAGGGTCTACAGAACTTGCACAATCTTCGTATTATCTGCAAAACTCTATGCAAATGTTGTGATGAGGAAAAATCAGTTAGTCATGGCAGCTACGAATTTGTGCGCTTGTTACCGGCTCCTATCAAATGCTAAGAATATATCTATGCATGTTCGCCCTCTTGGTGAGAAATGAGAGAGATGATGCAAATCAGCGGTCCTGGTGGATGAGGTTGAGGTATTCCGGATTCGTGAAACACCATGTATGAATTCGACTATTATTAGAATTATATTATGAGGCTGTCGCAATATTTTAAAGCCTGATCTTATATCTTAGTGAATTTTGTTGGTGATGTTCTGCATGTAACCACCAAACTGCCTATTCGAGAAATCGCGAGATCGTCCTGGGCACCTTGCAACTGACTCATGTTAAGAAATGAGAGGACGAGAAATCCCGTCTATTTCTCAATCTGTTTGTTATGCATGTATAGTAATCGATAGTTTTAGACTTAAGGTCGATTAATTAAAGTGGAACATGTCCTGAGAATCAAGAGATGGATATAAAGAAACTACTGGAGCATGTTGATAAGGGACAACTAAAAGTTTGTCGCCATTGATTGATGTGAAACGCTATCTACATTCTAACTACTTGTCTTTGATAACTCGCGGAAATTCTTATCTGAAACGACCATTGCACGTTACGAAGTACATCCGCGAGTCAGTCGGCAAAGTTTGGCTCGGGGTACAGGGTGGAGGAATAATGGACCGCCTGGCTAATCGATTTTCAAACGTATGCCCTTAGAATCTAAAACGAACAAATCAGGGTTGCGTGGGGGTAACCCGGCTACATCGTACTCGGCGATGTGCTGTGTTCTTATTTTTAGATAGAGGCACAAATCGATTGGCTGCACTAGATCCATCAGGATCAGGGTCCCTTCCACTATAATATATTCAGCCAATAGTCTATCGAAAATGGACCCACTCAACACGGTAGCGGCCCGGAAGGCGGCTATGGGGCGAACTCTATTCGTTCGATCTTATATTAAAGATTTATTTACTCTGTAGTATAGGAAAATGACCAATCCTATTGCATTCTATTTGAGATACTGTGAGAAGCTACATGGTTCCTAGGATCTAGACCTGCATGAAGACCAGGCATAAATCAATATTATCAGGGCTGATTCATGATGCTTGAGCACATAATTGACGATCTATTGCAGATTCCCGTTTCCCCTTCCCTTCTTACGATTCAGAGACTACCTGCAAACTACTAAGTGATGTAAACAGTTCCTCTCTTCTGTGCACATAGTCAATCACTTATCTCCCCTAGTTCTTATTCTAATGGTATCGATCTTATTTCCGTTGCTTGGATATTTGAGCGTCTATTTCCAAACTCGCGGGTTCGACGTGGAAGCTTCAGGACGTCATTAATTGTGCCTCAATAGCTGGCCTATTCTAATTAGGTACTATTGCATCAGAAGGCTTCTATCGCAGTCGCAATTATTCCTACAACTGCCTTCACCTCTTTCGCTATTCGCTCAGATAACCTATACCAAAATATGTCTACCCAGGACGATAATTTTCCTGTCTTCTTAATCATATATGCCTTGATTAACTACAAGAATCCACAACTAATACATCCATGAGTGACTTATCCTGCCCAGACTGTCGCGACAAATCACCTGATATACTGGTGGGATGGGTACTCGAAAATTCCGGACGCGGCACCCTGAGTCTTATCACCACATGTATGATCACAATCTTCCTATGCACATGGGTATCAATACACCAACGCGTGTACACACGACAGCTATTCGCAACATCACACAAATTTGCTCTGTTCTTCAAGGGCATCCTTGCCCCCGAATTCATCGCCGTTGAAGGCTTTCAGGAATGGGCTCAATGTAGGAAAATGAAAAGGGATTGCGCGAAATTTACGAATGGAAGATTTCAACTTTTTTACGGGTTTTATATTAGTATGCTTGCGTTACGATATCGAACCCCACGAGGCAATAAAGTCATTTGGCCGAATCAATATACTTGGCTTCTGCAGCAGAATCTGATCAATTGGGATAATCAAGCGAGCTGGGGTCTATCTATTGAGGATATTCGTGATAAAGCCAAGACGGATAGTCTTGCAAAGTTCATTGCTCTGGTACAGGTATCTTGGTTTGTGGCGCAGAGTATCATCCGCGCTGCTCATGCGCTTCCGATTTCTCAGCTTGAGTCCATGACTCTTGGCTACATGCCGTTGTTTATTGTCACGTGTTTCTTTTGGTGGAACAAACCTCAGGATATAAGGTCCCCCTCAATCGTTGAGTTGCCGGAAATGAGTTCGGAACAGCAACAGGTCTTTGATTCGATGGCTGTTAGCAACAAGTTTGACGATGAAGGCTTGGAGACTCAAGTCACGTTATGGAATATATGGTATCTTACTCCACGTGTTTTTGAGAAGGAAGAGGAAGATAGAGCTATACAAGAAGCTTTATCAAAATCTGTCCATACTCCCCAGGAATCAAAAAGAAATCTAAGGCGCCAGTTCTCATACGAAATCCCATTCAACGGGCGACATGATCTAGACCTCGAAGACATAAAATTTGCCATCCGCAAAGAGGTGGTACTTGCTCGCTGGGACCCTGAACTATATACGTCAAAAATCTGGCCATTAATCTGTCTATTTGGTGTTTGCTTCGGAGCGATTCATCTCGTATCCTGGAATACCGTATTTCCTACAGTTATTGAGATGTGGTTATGGAGAGTTTCTGCATTTGTCTCTATTGGGTCAATGATTATTTTCATGCATTTCGAGAAGGTTGTTCTGCGCTGGGATGGGCTTGTTACTATTATCAGTCTGACGTCTGTGGGTTTGTATTTTCTTAGTCGTATTTTGATGATGGCCGAGGTTTTTGCTGCATTGAGAGCGGAGGATCCTTCTATCTATGATACAGTTCAGGTCTCGACATACTGGGTACATTCTTTATGATATTATGATGACGAGGAATGTTAGTGAACTATTGCTGGCAATGGATGCATATATAGTTTCTGTTATTTTCAGCACCCTTGTGCTGTTGGAGTTTAATCTAATAAACCAAAATACACCGGTCTATGTCCGTCGAATCGTAAATATAGATGAGAAGTCGAAAGTCAAATCAACGCGTAAAAGACGGGTCCGCAGCCTCAAAAGCACGCATCACAGCCATCGTGACAATCGGGTAGCCCATAACAACATCATGCAACCCGGTCTTCAATATCTCCTCTCGAATAACGCCATGATCCGTCTTCCATTCCATCACAGACCCAGCAGCACCCAGATCCAATTTTGAATCCAGCTTCTTCTGTTCGAGTTCATCATAGCTTATCCCAAAAGGAATGGAAGCGTTGACTGTGTGCCAAAACAGCACTTCTGAGTGATGCCAGGGTATATCGTAATCGTCCTAAGCGTGTATGATTGTCAGGCGGTATCGCTCGCCGTTCACCTCATTAGATCGCACATACTGCGCAATACGATCTTTACTTAACCAGTTGTCCCTAATAAAGCGTCGGAGATGGTCAAACAATAGCGGAAATCTTGCAAGCGGCGCCAATAGCGGAATCACGCCTGCCACGCTATAGGTCGAGACCAAAGTCGCGCAATCAACGAATGGCGCAACAAGGACAGTGCCTGCAAATACCACAGGCGGCGATTGTAAAGCAAGTTTCTCAGAAACAGCTATGCTCACCGCAGTACCCATGGACTGAGCAAAAATGGCTATTCGAGAAGCAGGAATGCCCGCAACGTTCATCGCCCAATCCACAACCGTCAGGGCATCAAGGATCAGACCATTTTCAGAAGGTGAACCGGTACTATGGCCAAATCCTCGATAATCGAATGTCAAAACATGACTTTTGTCGGGCTGCCCTGCTGATAGGGCCCGATAGTTGGGCACTCTGTATCCCGATCCCACAGTTCCACCGGCACCGTGCATGTGGAGAATCAGACGGGCGTCTGGGATCATCACGTAGCAATTGAAATGCATGCCGCGACTCAATATCAGACACGAAACCAGTCGACTCCGCAGTGAGTGCCAGTTCATGCTTGCGGTACAACTCGATGGGTAGAATGTGCCATGCATATAGAAGCTCTCCGTCGGGAGTCGGGATTGAGAAAGGAGTGACTTGGTTTTTCAAGAAGCCAAATGTCTCGGGAACATTGAGGTCTTTGAACCATGTCATTTGGACGGCGTGCAAGTAGACTGCATGTGACTGGAATGTCTTGGTAGTGAGTAACGTCAAAAGTGTCGCGTACAGCCCGGCGGCTGCTGCTATGGAGATGAAGGCATATTCGAAGAAACTAGTTACAACTTTGCCTGCCCCCATGGTGAAGAGCGTACAATTACCTACTCTATATCGCAGAGAGTGAGTAGAGCAGATTAAAGAAACAGAATTTAGACGCCGACTGTCAGGCTCGCTCTCTCATTTGCCTTTTGGCGGCCCCACTGCGGCAGCGGGTGTGTACCACTGATCCACACTCAGGGCATACATCTAGAATTCTAGATTCTGACCCTCAATCGAGATCCATGGATTTCCAATAGTATGAGCTTTGACGAGTATCTATTATCCAGCATGTACAAATTTTTACTCTATCTAGACACAAAGACCAAGGCTGGTAAGCTGTCAGTCACCAACATCTCCACCCTCCAGTCTTTTCTATGACACCAAGCTGTTTTGTTGGTGTGTTTAATACAGAAATCTTTCTATCTGAAAGAAGACAAAAATGTCGAGAGAAATGAAAGAAAATATGACCAACATGCTTGCAAGAATGAACAAAACAGAAGAATTCAAAAAGGAATTGTATATCGCGGCCTGTACCAATCCAAGGATCGCATGAGAATTTGCGATAGATGCAGCGACATGATGGGAGAAGAGACAAGGAAATGCCCAGAGTAGTGCTGTACAATAGCAGATCCAGATATCGTCATTGAAAAGGATGCATATTTTTGTATAATAATCAGTCAATGCAGAATAGCGCCTATGGCTTAGATCCACCAAAGATCTTGGGAAGTGAGGCTCCTTCGGGCACCTTGATGCGACCAAAATTCTCGTCAAGATCAAGAATCAATTTCAAAGCATTTCTTGATCGAAGGTATGGAAGTGGGGCAGTTGTTGATGGCACTGAGGAGCTGTCGGCGGCGGAAATAGGCACGCCGTGATCCTCGGATCCGGGCAACGGCAATGCCTTTTGCAAAACTTCATAGGCCGCTAGAGTGAAACCAAACTGAGGAGAAGATCGGAGAATACGAGCTGGGCCGCCCTTGAAGAAAGCCTTGAATCCTTCCTCCTTCATGATGGTAGAAGCGCAGTGACGCAACGAGGTATACTTGGTTTCTCCCTTGCGTGCTTCTACCTGCAGACGAGTCTTGATCACATCACATGGCGTGGTAAGGTACGCCGCAGGCATACCAGCGATAGCACCGGCCGTGAGCAGTTGCAAAACACCGAGCTTATGTGTGGGGGACTCTCCAAAGAAGTCTGATTTCAAATGCGCATAGGTGGGGAAGTAAATAGCAGAAAACGGGACTGTCCAATGGATTAGCATGCTGTCCAAGATACGTCAGGGGCACAATACTCACCGTCACGTAGAAGACAGGCACTAGCACCCTTGTATAATCCAATAAGACCCAAATTTCGGACTATCCACATCGCAGAACGTTTAGGAGCTCCTTCTACGTTCTTTGCAAGCTCGCCTTGCACCTGGAGACGAATCTTGACGATTTCCAATGGGTTGGTGAACACCTTTCAGCCGAGCAAGATTAGTAACGTTCGTTCGAATAACAGAATTGATGACAAAAACTTACGACTTGACAAGCACCAGCAGAGGCACCAGCCAAGATCTCCCAAGGTAATTTAATCTTGCCAGTTTCCTTATCGGTAGCATAACCACGAACCAAGTCATTGACCGTCAATTTGATGGCCTTCTCAGGGGCAACACCAATCAGTTGCGGAATAACACCGGAATATAAACCAGCAATACCTTCGTTTCGAATGACCTTTCTGGCGCAATCAATGGAGTTGTTGTACAATTTCTCTCCCGGTCGAGCACTACGTTGATTTTGCATACGGGTCTTGACCAAGTCAATGGGGTAGACCATGAACGCACCAAATGCACCTGCAATACTTCCAAGACCAAAGTGATGGGCGGACTCGAGAAGACTCTGCATGAAGGACTTGGCGCTTTCTTCCACCTTCGCAATTCCCCCAGAAAGGGCGTCTAGGCCATGATCGGCCGTTTGCCATGAAGCATCAATGACCTTTGCAAAATCTTTCAGAGACAGTCTGCCGCTGGGAGCTTCCAAGCCTGCAAAGTGAAACAAAATGTCTGCCTCCATAGGTGTGAATTGCGAGAAACGTGTGATGCGAGCAGCCTCATTGAGAAATTCGGTACGGGTGATCTTTCCATCCGAGCTCTTTTTGGTCGCCTCCCGGAGAATAACATCGATTATATCCATCTCCCTGATGATATTCTGGAAAGCACGAACGTTGGCGTAGGAAATTTTGCTACCCGACGAGATGTTGCACAAGGTAGGGAGGTGTTCTAGCAGGTAGTCGGAGAGTTTGTGTTTCGAGGTCTCAAGAATAATGCGCTGAAAGTCTTCGGGTGCAATATATCCATCACCATCCTTGTCGAACAGATGGAACGCCTGGCGAATACGTTCTCCCTGAAGTCCACGAAGCATCTGGGCGAATTGAGGATAGGTCATGTCGTGGCGGGTTTTCTTCTTTCCAATATACAACGAGGCCCAATCAGAGTTCCAATCGAATGGGATAGCTTCTAATCCCTTGTTCTGGTCGTACAGCTTTTTGAACGTCTCAAACTTGATCGCGCCGGTTCCATCTACATCGAACAAACGGAATGCGATTTCGTATTCGGCGTCGGGCTTTGCCAAAAGGTTCTCGAATGCGGCCCAGTCGGTCAAATTGATTCGTCCCGTTCTCCTTCGATCTGCGACGTGGAAAAGGATTCCATATTGATCACGTCGAATTTTGTGCTAGTGTACATTGAGTCAGAGGGGAACATGGCAATGTGGTAAAGGTAAAGGTAAATACTCACATAGTCCTGATGTTTGGGCGCAATAGCATCAACGAACTCGACCTCAGTCATGTAGAGCTCTCCGGAGCTCTCATCCTTGCGCGCATGTTGTATGAAGTTGGTCTTGATCTGGTGCGACACTGCAAGCTCCTCCTCCTGGGTTCCGACCAAGGTTGCCTTGACGGCGGCGGTAACTTTTGACATGTTGAAAATAGTCTTTTAGAAATCTATCGCTGAGAAATGATGGAAATGATGGAACAATGGAATTGCGATGACCGACTGTTTATTTGTTCAGGGTCAATTGGCAATTAGTAACGCGAGTAAAGAAACGCAACAACGAAAGAGCGCCTCTTTTCATGAACCAGGCCGAAGACAAAGAAATAAAAATAAAAATGCTAATCAACAAGCAAGTAGCACCATACACGAAGAACACAGTCTAGAGTGTATGCTTGGAATGATATGAAGCGAGAGACGAGTCACAGAGACAACAATAGATGACTCGGAAATCTCCGCAGAAAACAGTCAGGGTAGGCCCGCTCGGCGGCGATTGATAGAGAAAAGTTTTTGCCCTGAACCACAGAAGGATTACCGCCGTAAGTGGCACACCGCCTTTGCTTGCCGGGCTGGGCCTTCCTCCTTGGCTGGTTCCTGACCATTCGGACATGTGGCCGCGCCTGCCGTGCTGTTCCGGCTGTTCACCATTTAACCGAGTCTCTCCTTTCTTTTTCTGCTTATAGCCGGTGCATTCATCACCAGTATGACTACACATACATTTCTTCATCTCTCTCTAATCATATGATATGTATTGGCAACGGATAATACATCCACCATGCGTAGCTCTCTGCAAGCAAGGAGCTGCGGTATTTTCTCTCCGGTCACGCTACCATCTGAGATTACGGCCTGTCTCGATCTGGTAAGTAGTTATGGCGGACTAGCAACTTCCTCCAGCTCGGAGATGGTCCGTTCTGCTATAGTGCTCTCAAGTCTAGAAGTCTATGGCAAGAGGAGTGTACTCCGTATATTGTGTGAATTGTGCAAGTGTTGATGATAATGCGCTCACCGAGACCAGATTGGTCCGACGAGCGATCTATCTCTGCACTTCCTCGTGACTCGTGATGGAGCGACTGTGGATCTTTCCCCGCACCAACGGAGCTCCGACTTACTCCAACTCTTCGCATAAGTCACTCACCCAGACGATCCGATGGCGCTCATGTCGGCTTGATCTAAAGCTTTACGGCAGAGATCAAGAAACTACGTGGATCCGGAAACGTGCAGTTCAATATTTTATGTGCCCTTGTATGAGAAGATGTTGGAAATCTTCTGGTTGCGTTGCGCGATCTGATGCCATTCCTTGATCATCGCTTCAACCACCGCTCACCTGCGTTGCCGTTTAGATCTCCGGCGAGTAACCACAGTCTCAGTCACCTGGACAACAAGGTCTGCTTTCTTGACTGGCTTCGTATCGTCTTCGTCAAGCGCCCTTTTAACGGCCACTGGAGACGTAATTGTTGTTTTCACTGGCACATCATCCTCCTGCTTAACCTTAACCTCAACCTTAGTAGCTAGCCGATCAGAGAAACTTCTGAGATCTGCCGTAAAGAGGACACTATGAGCCCACCCGGCTTCTTTCCCCCAAAGTTTGCGAAAATGTGCTCCAACGGCATCGTAGGTGGCTTTTGTCAATGATTTGTTACCGCCCTTGCCGAACTTATAATCTCTTTGCGCAATTTGCCAGACTGATCGAGTTCTCTATTAGTCAAGATAACCGCAATAGCAACTGGGTTTAGATCACTAACCATGCGTGTCGACTGGCACTGCTTCTCCCCAGCCAAGACCCATTAGACAAACACAATCAGCCACCTTGGGTCCAACTCCTTGTAGTTCGAGAAGTTTTTCGTGGGCATCACGGTAACCCTCTCTACCTTCAGGTCGCATTTCACCTCCCTGGCTCGGCGCAACGCCAAACGCAGGGCTTTCTGGATTGCGTAGCGAGTCTAACCAGCCCTTTTCCTTTTCCGAAACCATAACCGCAGTCTGATATATGTATTTCGCACGATAACCAAAGCCCAATTCTCTCAGTCGCGCTTCAACATCTTTACCAGTCAACGCTTCCGGAGCCGGGAAATCGTGATAAGATCGATCGTCAATGGTAGCCACCAGATCACCGTAGTTTGCGCATAGTTTCTCCACCATTTGCGATATACGGGCTATATTGTTGTTGCTGCTGCAGATAAATGACACGAGGGCCTCCCATGCATCCTGACGCAGAATGCGTATGCCCGTGAAGTTAGGCGCTTTTTTCTTGAAATTGGGATCGGAGTCGGACCATTGGTTGTATAGGTCGGTGAGGTTAGAGGTCAAGTTGAGGTAATGAGTGACTATTTCGCGGGTCTCGTCTGATGTATTCACCGTACCATTCATCGTCGGGACTGAAGATGTTGGTTTATGGGGAGTGCAAGATCGATAGTACAAGTACGATTGGTCCTGTCGCAATGATACGAGACGCCCGCGGAGGACGCATCGCCATTCATCACTGTCAGGACGTTGCTGCCATCTTACCGAAGCTCAATTAGCTTACTTCTAGAGAAAATCTGGTATCGACTGACCTAAAAGATTGGCCACATCTCAATGTGGTATTAATACAGAGCTCACTCAGGCTAATAGGCAATTTGCGCCATTCTGTGAAATATACAGACATTATGTAAAAAGGAGTGACTGAAAGAAATGTTTGCGCTCAACCCATGCTGAAAGAATTCGAAGTCTCCACGTAATTAGGAGTACAATGCAGATCCAGGAGCTGGAAGAACCTCCGCAGAAATACCCAGCACATCCAGAGCTCCGATAGGCGGGATAGACGCAGAGCGCTAGTTCCCGCGCTAAACGCCGGGACAGAAGCTCTCCTCAGAATTTGTCCCAGCCGCCTTGGACAAAAAGATTCGTAGCAAAGAGAGCAACGTCAAGCCACCGTTCTTCTTCTTTCGCGTACAATTTGTGCTAAACCACATATTCTATCTCATTTCTTCTTCTTCTTGCCGTCTTGTTTATCATCGCGATCGTATCAGATTGCTTCGGGTGATTGATCTTTGAGCTGCAGTCTTGCCACGCTTGAACGAAGTCAAAATGAACGGCGACGCATATTCTTCCAGAGGTAAGGCTATCCAACACGCATTCTACTTGAATAAGACCGCGCTTTGAATAAGACCGCGCTAACCTTTTGCTTTCTAGACTCCGGTCGCTCTAGGGATCATTATGTAAGGACTTTTCCTAATACCATCTTACGGTATCTGAACCATCATACTGATTACATCTACAAAAAGAGGGACGAAAGAAGGGATCGAGGTGAACGTGATAGAGGCGAACGTGATAGAGGCGAACGACGACGCTCCAGATCGCCGCACCACGGCCCCGGACGAGGTTCGCGCCGTGAAGCGGAGGGAGACTCATATTCATCCAGTCGCGATTACAGAGCCAGAGAACGCGAAGATCGGTATTCGGGTCGACGAGACGAGCGAGAATGGGACAGAGATCGAGGTGACCGTCGTCGCCGGGATCATGATGAACGGCCAGCGCGACGAGAACGTGGCGATCGGGGCGATCTCTTCGAGGACCGACCACGTCGCCGAGAGCGTGAGGGACGAGACAGAGGAGAACGAAAACGAAGCGCAACTCCTCCCAAGAAGAGGGAGCCAACACCCGATTTGACGAATATTGTATCTGTCTTGGAGCGAAAACGTCGTATGACACAGTGGGATATCAAGCCTCCTGGCTACGATAATGTCACTGCTGAGCAGGCTAAGCTCTCGGGCATGTTCCCGCTCCCAGGAGCGCCTCGTCAGCAGGCAGTCGACCCAAGCCGCCTTCAAGCTCTTGTGAACCAGCCCTCAGCGACGACCACCGAGAGTTCTACTTTGCGACCAGCCAATTCAAGACAAGCCAAGCGCTTGTTCGCTTACAATCTTCCTCCCAACGTAACCGATGCAGCTCTTATCTCATTCTTCAACCTGCAACTCAATGGGTTGAACGTGATTGAGGGTATAGATCCATGCGTTTCTTCCCAGATTTCAAAGGATCATGCGTTTGCACTCTTAGAATTCAAGGGTCCCAATGAGGCTACTGTCGCACTTGCCTTGGACGGCATCTCGATGGAAGAGCATGAAGCAGCAGCTACTACCAACGGCGGCGCTCGAGGCTTGGAGTTGCGTCGTCCCAAAGACTATATCGTCCCATCCTCTCCCGAGGATCAGCAGCCGTACCAAGAGGGTGTTATTTCCAATCAGGTCCCTGACTCTCCAAACAAGCTATGCGTGACAAACATTCCTCTTTATATTCCAGAAGAGCCAGTCACCATGCTCTTGAAGTCTATTGGCGAGTTGAGAGCTTTTGTTTTGGTCAAGGATAGTGGTACAGATGAGTCTAGAGTAAGTCATTGAAGATGTACCATCGATTGTCCAGCTGCTAACTTGGATAAGGGTATCGCATTCTGCGAATACGTCGATGCGACGGCGACTGCCATCGCAGTGGAGAGTCTGAATGGCATGGAACTAGGTGATAAGCATCTCAAGATCACACATGCCAGTATTGGAGTTACCCAAGCAGCTGGCCTTGATATGGGCGTCAACGCGATGTCAATGTTCGCCAAGACAACATCTGCAGATCTAGAGACCACCCGTGTCCTTCAATTGTTGAACATGGTCACAGCGGATGAACTGATCAACAATGAAGATTACGAAGGTATGTATCTGGCAAGATCAAGACGAGTATCCAAGATTGTGCTAATTTGACGCTAGAAATCCTTGAGGACGTGCAGGACGAGTGCAGCAAGTACGGCCAAGTACTCGATCTCAAGATTCCGCGACCAGCTGGCGGTAGCCGACAGTCTGCTGGTGTGGGCAAGATATTCGTCAAGTTTGACACAGTGGAGTCAGCAACCAATGCATTAAAAGCGCTTGCGGGACGAAAGTTTTCTGATCGCACAGTTGTGACGACCTATTTCCCAGAAGTGAGTTTTTTGTCTATGACATTGTTGAATGACATTCGCTGACAGTTTCAACAGGAGAGTTTCGAAGTAGATGCGTGGTAATCCTTCAAAAGTTGCCATGATGTGATGTGATTTAAATATACCCTACTAGTAGCACATTAGAGGTCTTGTGGTGGTATTCACAACATGCCCAAGATATCACGCTCATGGACCTGGAAAACATCGACGGTCTCTCTCCCTCTGAGCAACCCTATTACTGCCCTACCAATATCTGCTATATTGCTGCCTTAATGTACTTTTACAGAGGAAGACTATCGATTTCTATCGTCTTGCCTGCTTTCAAAGACAATACTCATCCGTTTCCAAAAGGAGAGATCTTATTCCCTATGCTTTCAACCAATGATTATGCCTTTTGCTTATTTCTTTTGTGTTGCGGCCCAGTGATGTACCATAGCATTCTCTTACACTCACATTCGATGTTTTTATCTAGTCTTTTGGGTAATGGTGGCTGAGCTTGAATGAAAAGAGACATACTTGAGCAGTCATTCTAAACATTTGGCTTTGAGGTTCCATATTATAGCTGACTAATTGATATCTGATACTCACGTAGAGCTTCAGAACTATACCGATTCAACGAACCTCAACAAGCTCATTTACCGACTTTCCGTGATACAATTGTCTATCAGCTCATGAGAGCTCACTACACGTAGTGGATCAACTTTCTCCAAAAATTGAATACGCCTCGCTGCAAGACCTGCCGCCCGGCACTCATTGCTGAGCTCATCGAAAGATTCAAAGGGTCTCCGCATAGCATTTATGGATGGTGTCAAGACTGTTCCAAGGCTTGAGGGTGCTTGACCTCATCGTTCCAGTCTATTGATCATTTGGAATGATATCTGTACCTCACTTCCAATCGAGACGAACTGACAATTTAACTTCATGAACTCGAGACAGATGCTGTTGGACGTCATGTATGCAAAATAAGATTACCATTGGGCTGTTATACGGATGCACATGAGGCTTCGAAGGTTGCTGGAAGAAGAGAAAGTAATGGTCACTGCAAGTGTCTAGATATTTGCATAGACTCTTTGCCAGGAAATTGATGTCATCGAATTACCAGATGACGTCTAAAATACGGGTTTGAGGTAGATTGAGCATGCAATCAACGCATAACCACACTCATTTACATGAAAGATCTCGGTGAGTAAGGACCCTAGAGATCTGAATATCATTCATACAGGATCCATTATCACAGTATTATCACGTCGAACAGTCGCAAGTGATGAACTTTGGAAAAAAGCGTATGGTTAGCAAGGTGAGTATTTTGGTCTAGAACTCGGCATTCTGTTTTTACCATGCTCTCTGTCACTTCTTCAAGAATCAAAATCCTTCCAGATCCATCGATAGAACACCTTTCCCTGTGGCTGGAACTAAAATGCAATACCGTTAAAATCCTGCCGGCACTTTTCTCAGTCCAACCGTCACCGAATCCCCCGATCCAAAATACTGTGTAGTATACTTATCGATCCTTCGAGATTGTCTATGTTTCCACACTACATCTGTCAGATATACTTCCGCCCACCTGCAACCCATAAATCCTTCCTCCCCATGTCCCCTGGCTCCCCTCAAGTTTGTTTCATCCTGATACGTACGGAGCACTCCGGAGGATTTTCATGGTGGATAGATCAACGATCATGATGGGATAGGCAAAGGGGCAAAGTGGGCTGATAAGCATGTAGATAAGGGCTATGTAAATGTAACCTTGAGGCTTTTTTTTCTTCACATTTGCATCCTACCGACGACGTATGTACTAGCTTAGATGTCTCAAGACACGAGTGTAGTGGGTATTATCAAAACCAATTAAAAGCTACGCGATCCGAACTGGAACACTTTAAAGCACGTATAGACTTCTGTACGTAAGAGTCCTGGGTTAAAGTTCATAGAATGATAGAAAACCTCCGTTTTGCCTGAATGCCATCGAATATTGAAAATCATTTCCTCTAATAATATAAGAATTTAAACCACTTCCGGACATTACTTTGTGGGGAGAGCGCACGCTCACAGACATTTTTACTTTCCAATTTCCCCATGGATGGCGGTGCGTTGAACGCTTTTCAAGTCAGCATCTTGCCAAGATCGTAAAATACAATACAATGTATTGTATAGTATGTACGGTAATACATATAGTCGCGTAAATTACATAGCGGGTCCTCAGCAGGGCATGGCCCGTGTTCCTATGCTGTACGCTAGTCTTATTTGCGTTATAAGGCCGTTTCATGGGCGTATCGGCTTTTTAATGGCTGCCAATTAAGCCAATAAGGGGTTGTTTTTCATCACATAGGCTCAGAAAGCCCCGTTAGACCCCGCCGCTAGCGCAGAGCTAATCGAGGGTATGCAGGTGGTTATCATGTCCAGCCTCTCTCCTAAACTCCTCCTCTGGATGTGGAAGGGTCTTATCAAAAGTCTCCATCGCGGACCACACCGAATCCGTACGGAGACATAAGGTGTTTCAGGTTATACCGTTGTGTGATCTCATGGTTCTTCGCTTATATATGCCCATAGTTCTTGAACTTCTGATTATCTGAAAAAGTATACCATCATCAGATAACGGAGGCTGCACACTAGACGGTTGGCATTTCTCAGCATTCGCGAAATGAGGACAATTACGCGACCGAAATCGCGTCTAGATAACGCCACGTTGAGAAGCCGTAGATCCGCGTGCGCCGTGTTCGTGCTGCAAACAACGCGATGAAACTAGGTCCAGGCTAATGTATCTCAGTTTCTATCGTTGTTCCAGAAGATCAACGTGCTCCGTATGACCGTATGTATTTTGCTACTCCTGTGAGTCCTGTCTAATTCAAGAAGTGATCCAATTAATGAGGACAACATAAACTTTGATCCTTACTACGTACTTGGTACTACGTCAACGAAACTTACAAACCGAACTAGCTACACATTAGCCAAAGCCTAACCAACATGTGTTCAGTAACAGTGCGTACATATGTAAGTACGTATAAAGGGCAACGAGGCAAAGACAGTCTTCTTAACATGTCCTGGGGCTCCCAATAAAACTAACTAGTTAACTGAATCAAGTCGGTTCCGACCTAGACAATATGTTGCTTGATTCGCTAATTTCGATTACGTGTATAAAAACGGTGTGGCTGTTTAGTTAGTGCCAGGCTAGGTTCCTCGGGGCAAGCCCTAACCATTTACTGTGCACCACTGTACAGCAGCTACTAATCCGGATCCGTCACCAGAGTCATGTTTAGGCGTTTATCCAAGGTTGGTATCCTATATCATTTTACATGAAAAATGCTCTCTGAAAGCGACAGAAGAAAAGACTTCGTAGATGGCAAAATTGATGTAAACGGAAAACTCACGTAGATGCCTACAACTAAGGATCATTATGAGCAAGCCAATCGGGAACGTGCTCATAGCAATATTCATTACTATTTATTATTTACTACAAAGTAATTCTTAGGTCTACATTTGAGAGATCGGCGTTCATGCATGCCCCAAGCAACTTTTCTTTTCACTCGACGGACACATGGAACTGGTTCGGCATTTGGCCATTTGCCCTAATTTCTAAACCTAGTAGACGAGGATACAAACTTATGATCGTAATGAACCATAGTTAATAATCATCGGCGGAGAGTAAGTACTAAAAGACGGGTTGAAATCTAATTTTTGAGTTTGATGTCGATCTCAATTGATAGAACCCTGTACTCCGTACTTAGTTAATACATCAGTAGAGTAGTTCCAGTTCTCCGGAGAAAGAATTCTGTTTTTAACATTCTCCTCTTTTCTATGTAAAAGAGAAAATGGAGATTGGGCTAAGAGCTTGTATTTTGTAAAATGGAGATCTTGGGCTTCAGGACTTGTTCCACTTCTTTCCTGCACGTAACAAGTACAGCCCACTCTTGGAAGTTGGACGCCTTTTTTTAAGCAGTAATATGGAGTACACATTCTAAAATCCCAAGACCGTGCACTGACTGTGAAAAAATGGGTGTGGAAAGCCGAGAAGAATATCCATGTATTCAAGTAATTGACTGAATTAATGTATAGTATGATCATTGAAGGCTGGTAATTACATACACATTACCAAAGTAAGTACTGTTTAAAGGAAAGAGACAAGTCAAGACTAGACAAACATAGAACAGGAGACATATCAGCATTTTCAACTTTTTCCCGGGCAACAACAACTATCCACACAGAAATCCCATAGTTGATAAACATCAAGATGTGTGACAAACACCTGCCGGCAACGCCATGCTGGAATAAGGTATAAGCGAACAAGCGCAGTGTACATGAGAGTAAATAATAGATAAGAATAAAAATAGGAAAGCAGTGAACAGTGAATGTGGGTGTAGATGTAAGGAAGGATTATTTATATCGAGGGTTATGATTGCTCATCTGAGAATTCGATCGTGCAAAAGTGCTAGTAGCATCCCAAGTGTAGTTGGTAGGGTTCCTCTGTGCGGTTGGAGGACGCGGTGTCGAAAAACTCATTGTAGGACGAGTATAACTGGCTTGCCGCGAGTGATTGCTGAGTTCAATGTCCTTTCCATCGACATCATCCTCATCTGAACGACCATGCATATACGCAGGAGTAGGCGAACGCACCTCAAATGGTGTCGGCTCAGGTGTCTTGGTTGTGTTCTGGTGGCTGAGCATCTCATAGTTGCGATTATCTCCGAAGCGAGAACGTGCGTCGACTGAGACGAATTCGACATTCTTGGCAAAGAGTCCTTGCCAGAACTCAAGCCACCCTTGGAACATATTCATGCGTACGGTGAAGATGAAGTTCCAGAAACTAGCTATACAGAGCAGTACCAAAGCTGCATCTAATGCGGCTTCAGTAAGTCCGAGTGCGGAGGCTTCTGATGCACATTTAGTAGGATCTCGGAGTGTCGCCAGGCAGGTCAACCACGGTTGTGCTTTCGCGAGGTTGGCGGCATTGAGAGTCAGATCGCTATCAAGTTGCAAGAATGTGACGGACAAGTAGATGACATTAGCGAGAATGACCATAACGAGAGCCATCGATCGCCACTGTAGTTTGAGCACTCGCTGCACGCGCTTGTATGCTTGTCGAGCGGTAGCTGTGCGCGAACTGGACGCATAGGATGGCAACCCCGAGTTGGAGGTGCTTGTAGGATCTGCCGGGTCGAAAAGCGCCCTTATATACACGTGAATGCAGTATCCCATAGTCACAAATTGGAGAACAAGTCCCATTCCACCAAATACCAAGGCCGGAAGCCAGTAATCGTGCAGACTATTCTTGCTGTTGATGTGGCATACGCCGCCGAATCGATAGGAGACTCCGGTAAAGACCAACATCAAGGTGAGGATAAGCACAGGCACACCTAATCCCACCGCGAAGGAGATCCACATGAAAACAGGACCGATAACCACCTCCCAACAGACCTGGAGGTGAAGAGCGATTGTTCGCAACAGACTCCATGTAACACAAGCGATACCGCCGAACAACAAGATAGCACCTGTAAACGCACAAGACCAGTCCGTGTTCATATCATTCGGCGTAATAGGATCATTGCATTGTTGTGGCTTGGTTCCCAGCGGGATGATAAAGGGAATCTGGAGGCAGACACAGGACAAGGTGAAACAGACGGTGATGTAGTTTCGATTCGTGAATTTGACGGGGAGAACAGCATAGCTGACGAAGAGAAAGATTGTTAATGGAAGTAGCGCAACAGCGAGCCATCCGACTGCGGTGATCTTAGAGTCGACTCCTAATAACGCCCTTGTCAGTAAAAATGCCACTAGGTGGCTACTTCCAGTCTTCGACAGATGGTGGCTCACCATTAGGATATCTCCAATCTGCTAGAGGGCATGGTAGACAGCACGAGAGTTGTTCGGTAACAGGTTCACAAAATCGGCCGGGGATGTCTACGTATGATCATTAGCGCCATTCGGGCTGCCATCTTTCTTTCCATCTGTGTCGCTTACATCCTGTTGAATTCGCGTAGAGACTCTCTTGTATAAAAGGTGGGGGGCATAAGCCCGATAGACTTGTCATCGTTATTGTCCTCCTTCAATGCGCTGGTTATGTTATGGAGTTGCCCTTGTATAATAAAACCCGAATATTTGCTGTGTTGTATGTAATGAACGGCTACCTCATGGTTCGAGTGTTTAACGAAAGACTGCATCCAGGCAGTCAAGCAGTGACTGCTCAAGAGGAACAGTTGCCTCTCCACGATAGACAACGGCGATGCTGAAATGGCTTAACCAACAAACGGGGAAGATTAAAAATATAAATGTCGTTTTGGGCGCGGAATTATTTAGACTAATAAGAAAAACTGGCCAGGGCTGAGGAGGAGCCAGGACGCTACTGATATACCAAAACCCATCGACACGGGCGGATGGCCTAGAGCACAGATCCACATAGGGTTTTCGGTCTCCATATGGACTTACACTGGCAGGGGTAAATGAGAAATGGCGTGTGTCCGGTATCGAAGCCCACCCGATCAGAACCTATGGTACTCTCCGGGGCTAGCAAGCCCGTAAGACAAACGGGTCATTGGGTGGGATCCCGAGGGGAGGAGAGGTCTCTGAGAGGTCCGAAGAAGACAAATACCATGGATGCCGTGAGATATAGCAGCCTGAGTGGTCCCACAGTCGCAGGGGCACTAGTTTAGAATTGAGTGCCGCGTATTCTCGTGCTTTTCTCATACTCCATAGTAGAGACCTTTCCAGCTGTTGAATGGTGGCAGTACCTGCATTGGCTGGACAAACGGGGAGTCTTGGGTGTGTCTTAGGGCAAATACTTCTGTCCAATAGGCGCCACCGGTTAAAGTGCATGACAGGGGCTTGCTCAACGAATACGGTCTAGTGCATGAATACCCAAACGTTCCATACGTAAAATACATGTATGGCATGATACGATACCGTATTTCGTACGACACCATACGTATTGCATCGGTTTTGCGCTGTGCGTAACCGTACTATCGGCCCACTCCGGTGTCCACTACTACATGCATAACCCAATCAAAACCAACCATAGAATGGAATTATGAGTATGTATTGTTATTTTCTCCTGCGGCACAGAGAGGTGGATACTACGCCCTTTTGCAATGTGTACTATATTTGCAGCCAAGCACACGATGGTCGAGATAGGAGATGGCATCAGGAAAGATTTCCGTCGATTCTAGAACGTAAATAAACAGTCGATCTTTCAAACTATTTGGTAAAAGTCGAGCACGGCGTGGTTTCCTGGAGGCAACTACCTTAACAATTTCGTATTCAGTACCTCTCCATCCCATCCCTTCATCTTAAGAACTACATAAACCATGAGTCTTCCATTGTGTCAGGTTCTCCTTTGCATTGATGGATTTAATGAAATGCGCCGGTCAGTTGAGTATGAATACGAAAGCATAGTGGATGCAATTCCAATACGCAATGCCAACGCCCAAAAACATGGCAAGGAGAATCATCGGAGTAGGTGGAGGTGCTTTAGATTGCCCTGCCGATCTAGCAATCTATCACGGACTATCACTGATCACTGCTCAGAGAGGCAGGTGTTGAGATTTTGTTGGGACTTGATTGCATCAAGGGTACCTAGATCCCTGGACATAACTAGGTAGTCGAGTCGCACTATGTATGTACTTACATTTTGACGAAACTGGCTCAATACGAGCTGTGATTACATCGCCTGCTCGTAGTGTTTGCCACAGTTCAAGAACGGTTAGCAACCTTTCAGCCTGTCCCAACAATAACATCATGAATTAAGATTAAACTCGTGTACTACATAGGAGGACTGTTATTATGCCTTATCTAGGTTTTTCTCTGGAGCCCATAACTTATCAAAAATCCTTCCATGCAAGTCATACCATGATAATCTAACCTATAGGAAGTAAGGCTGACAGAACGCGCGAGGCACTTTAAGTTAACTAACCAAATTAAATATGCCTCAGCCGCAAAGCACCGCGTTGCCTCTAAGGTCTAGGCACCTGTACAGAGTACTTGACAAGGATTAAGCAAAGGTAAACATCGCAAGCTCGGGAAAAAGAAAAAAAATGAAAGATCAGATACCTAGGTAGGTTAACTACTCCGTAGCATGGATAAATGAATAGCCACTCCTTACTGCGCCAAGTTTGTGTTTCGTCTTCTTCTTTTACCGTCTATACATAGTAATAAATGGAGATAGGTACGCTGGAAAATACTTCATGAACTCATGTTCCGCTAACGATATTGAATACGGTCCCCTGTCCCTACTACTTACATACTATACTCTCTCTTCTATAAGTTACTGAGTCGGTGCCAACGGCCAAGGTATTGAAGATAGTGAAACTACCGTAGTTTATAACTAACTTAGTGATTATCATGGTTTTGGTAACCGGTTACTTTGGACACCGTACTACATAGTTAATCCGTAATTGGCACCCTATTCAAACTCAAAGGTATATGTCCCTGCGTATGTCCCTGCGTAGTGGCAACGGTCTCCCTTTTTTCATTGGCGATTATTTTATACGTATGATCGTATGGTACCTGCCTTAAAGCGATGGAAGTTCATGGAACGTCACCAGCACGAGACAATGTGCTTGACAGTCTGAGTAAGGTCGCCTCGTTTTGACCCACACATACTTTTCTCTCCTTTCGTTTTCGATCCCGATGGATTTCGGCTTTTGTTCCTAAAAGGAAATCGCAACATGTCGCCTTAAAAGTTCAAGCGAGAAAGTTGAGAAACAAGAGGGTGGCATCGTTATCCACTTCAAGATACCAAGCGAAACAGGCAAAAAAGCTTCAAAAAGTTTCAACCTTTGTCAGCCGGTCCGTTCCTGATTCCAGAAATGTTCACAGTTTGGTACTGATGAGTATACTGATTGATGGCTTGGGTGGCCAATGGACTCAAGCCGCTTAGATATGGTTGCGATAGAACTCGCCTCAAACAACTAAGATCTGTGTAACACGGCTACCATTTTTGATGAAAAAGGTTGCTGAAATCCGAAGTGGCTCACCATTGCAGGTTCGCAGAAATTTCGCCCCTGTAGAAGGGATTCCACCACCATATATATATATGCATCGCACGGCGCACGGCGACGCCCGATGAGAAAGGTTGCACCTGGAGCGCTCGATTTTATCGATTTATTCTGATAGAGTTAATATCGGATGTCAAGAAAAGAAATCGATGAATTCTAGAAGATGTCTGAGGGCGATGTGTAGCCCTAACCCTATTTAGGGCACATACATCACCTGATGTCGGCGAACGACGATAAACAAGTTCAACTCTCCATGATTTCAATATCACCTTAGACCTCTGATATCGGTGGTAATGGGTATCTTACAAAACTGCGTGAAATCTATTTCTTGAGTCTCGGTTTTTCATTTTTGTAAAATGGTCTTTCAACGGTATTGATTGAAAAAATAGCAATAACCGAGTACTCGGCGATTTCCAGAATCACACTGTTATTTGCCTCTTCTATCTGCACTATGATCCTCCTTACAGCCTGCAGTTGACCAATGGAGACAATTCAAAGCTTGGGGGGGAAAAAAGCAAAAAGAAGATAAATGAACAAGGTCAGCTGATTTACATGTTCTGCCCTCTCAGTGGACAATCTACACGGCCGTCGCGTGTGCCTAGCACATCCAATCGTAGCTGCGCTAAGCCTCGCCTCTTTGACCAGGACAAAGTCGACAGCTTTTTACCAACACTGACGCTCATCTAAAGGCTAGCGGGTTTGGTCATTGGCTTTATAAAGCCTGCCCTTTGCTTTGACCATTGTTGTCCATTCGTGCTGTGCCAACAGGCTCATTCGATAATTTCTCGGGTTCTATGAGACCGCCATTGGCTAGATTTTATCCTGCGAAATTAATCTGTTATTTCCGATCAGGTTTTAGGCATCATCGAGATCCCCGCATCGGGGAAATCTAGGGTCGGTAGGCAGGTAGTTCATATTGCTAATATCATTCTCGGGCTAGCTGTGATATAGCGGCATGTTGTCCAAGGATATTGGCCTTTTGTACTGTCAAATCCCGAGGATCTGCATGCCGGCGGATCCATCCGACGTACCGTGTCAATGTTTACCAGATTCGCCTTGGATATTATCGAAAATGCTCTTTCTTTTTCACTATCACGAGGCAAAAACGTGGTCTGAGAGCCGGTTTAGTCCGGCGTGGGGGCTTTCTTTGTCCCCAGATTCTTGCTACCCCACGGAGTCTATGCTTATCTGGGGTTCGGTTTCTTCGGAATAGTTGGTTTATGGAAATCCGTATAGATGATTGGTGACCTACAATTGACATCCATGGATATTCCAAGACTTTCCCAATCCCCCGCATAGTAGCGAGAAGAATCTGCGGTATAAAGACCTGGCCTTGATCCCTTGATCTGATCGGTGTCATACTGAACTTTTCTCTGACTATCAATTACCATCACATTCAGTCGCTGCTCCCCATGGCTGGCGGAACAAAAAAGCCGGTGAACATCTTTCGCCTCAAGAACTTGGATGAACCCAAACAAGTCTTCAATTGGAGGCTATGGCTTGCGGTCATTTCATTCGGTCTAATGGGGGCTGCACGAGGTGTTGATGAGGGTTTAATCTCAGGCGCCTTCAACTCCAAGGATTTCCAGAATTATATCAACTACCAATCATATAGCAAAGTTGAACAGACCAACATCAAAGGAAACGTTACCGCTATGGTCCAAATAGGATCTGTTGGTGGAGCTCTTTTGTAAGCTGGGCTCTAGGCATGCCTATAAGTTTTAATCGCTGACTCCCCGTGTTTCCTTATATAGTGCTTTCTTGGTGTGTGATCGGATTGGTCGTATCTGGGCAACTCGCCAGCTTTGTGTCCTATGGATTTTAGGAATTGCTATTTTTATGGGTAACGGCGGTAGCCTAGGTGCTGTCTATGCCGGTCGTTTTATTGCTGGACTTGGTGTTGGTCAGACAGTCGTTGTAGCCCCTGTGTATCTCGCAGAAATTGTAAGTTTCCCACATTTGTCGATAACGCTATACTGTTTTTATTCCTATTACAAGTACTAACTTAAACATTAGGCACCAACCTCGATTCGTGGCTTGTGTACCTGTGTCTTTACTGGCTTTGTCTATCTAGGCATTGTGCTTGCTTATTTTGCAAACTATGGTTGCCAGGTCAATCTCGGCGATACTACTCACAATCGATGGGTACGTTTGATTATCCCACAGAACTACGTACTTTCCCCATTCTGACATCATATAGCTTGTTCCTACGAGTCTCCATATCATGTTTGCAGGCATCATCTTTCTCTTGTCCTTTCTTCAGTCTGAATCCCCACGATATCTGGTTAAATCCGGCCAAATTGAGAAGGCTATCGCAACCCTTGCTAGAGTTCGTGGTTTACCTTCTGATCATGAATACATTGTACGCGAGGTTGGCATGATTGAGGCAACGCATCATGCTGAAATGGAGGCTACTATGGGATCTGGCCCCATAGGAGTTCTCAAGGAAGCTTTCTTGATTCCATCGAACCTATATCGAGTCTACCTTACCTTTATGGCTCAAGTTTTATCTCAGTGGTCTGGGGCTGGCAGCATTACTGTATACGCTCCGGACCTTTTCAGGTTGCTCGGAATAACAGGCAACAACGAGGGATTATTAGTCAGTGCTGTTTTTGGAATCATTAAACTGATTGCTGCAGTTGTCTGTGCTCTTTTCTTGGTCGATGTCATAGGACGCAAGCGAGCCCTTCTGCTGGGCATCACCCTTCAAGCAATCTCTATGATTTATATTGCCGCGTTCTTGACTTCTGTCCCCCAAATGGGCGTGGTCAGTGGTTTCAAGCTACCAATCAGTCAGAAGGGTGCTAGCACAGGAGCCATCGTGATGATCTACCTTTCTGGCGTTGGATGGGCTCTGGGCTGGAATTCCATGCAGTATCTTCTGACTGCAGAGTTGTTCCCTCTCCGCATCCGTGCTCTTTGTACTTCGATGGCCATGACTCTGCATTTTGCCAACCAATATGGCAACTCACGTGCAGTACCCAACATGCTCCTCCCCGTGAGCCAAGGTGGAATTGATCCTAAGGGTACATTTTGGTGCTTTGCCGCTATTACCATTATTGGTGGAATTTGGGTCTGGTTCAGTATTCCAGAGACAGCTGGTCGCTCGCTGGAGAGTATGGATCGGCTCTTTGCCCTCCCATGGCACAAGATCGGAAGATATGGAAATAAGGATGCGGAAGAGAAGGATCAATCTCTGGATCACAAAATGGAGATGGTGGAGCAGTCTTATGGCACGGTTGAGCATATCGAAGGAAACGTCCTTTCGAGTAAGGTTTGAAACAAATATCAAATGATATATTGCAGCGCCAGGAAAAGCTATAAGGAAGTAGGCGAAATCTTTGTCCGGTTTTCAGCTCTTACCCCAGGCGACCCGGTATCGTGCGATATACCTCTAGAGCATGTGGGACAGAAGAATAGAAGAAGATAATTAGCTAAGGCTAATGCTACGGAAAGTGAATGTCATCTATAACCAATTGATATGATATTATGTTTGAATGTAACTGCCAACTGGAATATTAACCGAAACAAAAACCATTAAGGGAGTCCCACGAGCGTTCCTTTTCAGTAGTGGGATGTAGTTCTATCTTTCAGGAATAGGAAGCACGCAGGCAGTTAGCGCCCTTGGGGCAGCCGAACAGCCCAAAGGCTAATTCCGGGACTGGCCATTGAGGCTCACAAAAGGTTCTAAGGCCATGTCAAGACCCTTGATTTCCTAGTCTAGCCCTTTCCCATAGGTAAGGTTTGCTTTTCACGCCACTCATCACACTGCATCGGTTATGTTGATCATTGGCTGCACATCAAAGGTAGATTCATCGTTGTTTATTCAACGATATAAGATGGACTAGAGTTCTGATTACCGGTACGAGTCATTGCTATAGTCTTGAAGCTACATATACGGAAAATGACAGGGTCTAAAAGTGCCCCAGCAGGCATTTTCTGCACTTGATTAAACAGTCAAACTGGAGGTAAGTAATGAGCTCTGGCTTGGTGGTACATCCTTGACCTTTCCATATGCGTCTCGTACAGTTAAAACCCGAGTAGGACCATCTTCGCCAAAGAGAGGAGTTATTTCGCCCGAGTCGAGCTCCTGTTGTACTTTTGAGCTGACTTCACCCCATCGGGCTTTCGTATCCTCCTCAGCGTCGTACGGATATAGCCATCGATTCTTCGTTTCTGTCAGATGTTTTGTTCGGGAAATGATCTTAATATCCTGAGACATACCTTAATCTTTATGTCATCTGGGTCGAATTCTGTACCGTCATCCATATGCTTCAGAGCATTGTGCCATCTGTTCCTCAGATCTTCGCCAGATAGCTGCGACTGTCGCACTCGATCGAACCGCAGTTTCTCGTATACCCTAGTCTACGTCATGTCAACAATACTGATTCAAGAATCATACAAGAGGAGTGCCATCTTACTGCTAATGGAACATTGCCCTTTCCAGCCAACTTCATACACAGCGCCAACACTGCCGAGCTCTCTGTAGCCTGTGAAGCTCCTTGCGCACTTGTTGGAAGATGGGGATGACAACTGTCACCCAACAAAGCGATCTTACTACTCTTACTCACCCACGTTGGCAACGGGGCTCTATAACAAATCTTCCAATCTAGGCAACTAGGTGTGGCTCTAACCGCTGATGCAATCGATTCGTCCCAACCTTGTACAAGTTCGCGCACATCATCCATGTTACCGGGCTGAAACCAACTTTCTTGAATGTCTGCGGTATCTTTGTGGGTGATAATCCAGTTGAACTCTTCTCCGTCACGTAGCGTATTCTGGACGAGATGTTTGTCTTCGCCAATCCATATATTTACGCAATCCTGCTTCAAGTACTCCTGGCATGCCGGGACATCCTTGAGGATCTCACCCTTGAAGTATGCACGGTAGCATGCATATCCAGAACTCTTGGGCGCATCGCTGAAACCGAGTACGAGTTCTCGAGCCCTGGACTTGATGCCGTCGGCCCCAACGATCAAGTCTGCGTAGAATGTTCTTCCGTCTTTGAGCGTGACACTTGGTGCATCTTCGTCGAAAGAAACTATCTCGTGACCCATGTTGATTGGTATTCCGAGCTGCTTTACTCGGTTGATGAATGCGACGTGGTAATCGCCTCGGTGTCCGATGTAGCCCGCCATATCCTAGTAATTCGACGCAGATTAGTCTTTCCATCCACCATTATACGAGGAATCTAGGAAAAGCCCACCATAAGTGGCTGCGTCGCCATGATCTTCCCATCATCCCAGCGACGAATGTTCATAACAGGATTCTTATTCCCAATTGCAATCAACTCTTCATACAAACCCCAACGTTTTAGAAGCTTGAGCGCATTCTCCCCTAGACCGAGTGAGTCTCCGAGACGTAGGAATTCGCGCACTTTTTCGAATACGATGACTTCGAAGCCCGCGTAGTGCATAGCCATAGCGCAGGCGAGGCCTCCGAGGCCTGCACCGACGATAATGACTCGCGTCGTTTCTGGGTTTTCGGGGCGAGATGGTATGGATTCTGACATCTTGAGACTGGTTCTGCTGTCACTGTTTAGGAAGGACAGTCAATGCGTATTTCAGGTGAAATAAAATAATTCAGCGTCAAAACAAAGTTACTTCGAGTCATACAGGAGGTTTTGGTCTCTTTATATATGTGAGCAGGAAACATTTGATATGCGGGGGTTACCCCAAGAAAGATACTTTGGCCGTTGCGAAACCATTTCTCCGGATCCTCATCCACCACAACAACGGTTTCTCACTAGGTTTATTCAAAGACCGAAAGCACAATGCAAAGAGGGGCCGATAAGAAGTGAAGATTAATGTAAATTTTAGGTTGTTTTGCGTCTTATTTGACTGGATTTGCGCGCGAATGGTCATATGTTAGGGTTGAGGATTTCCCACGGTCAGCATTTGAAAGATCTAAGCACAACATTGAAGTTTAAGAAGTTTTAATATTCATTACGGCATTACCTCATATTCATACTTCATGTACTATGTCTGCTATATAAAATCAACCCCTCCATGCCTCCAAACTCAGCCAATCCGGCTCAACGATAGGCGATGGCCACGACGACAACGAGAACCCCAATACCGCGGGCTCATCTCCTTGTACAGCTCCTTGTTGTTGTTCTGCATCCACCATTGCCGTAGTAGCTGCCGTTGGTGCCGCCGCGCTTGCATAAAAGTTATAGTAATCTGGCAATGTATTCTCGACTTCATGATCGACACCTTCAATAATGTGGAGTGTCCTCGCTGCACTTGACCATATACTCTTCATCTTTCGACAACAGTCTATGCAATGCATCAATGCAGATGGTGAGAAAAGTACAGGGTAAGTGGCGCGGTTGAAAAGGTGCATTATAATGGCTGTAAAACAGTAGTAGTTGAAAAACGGCGGGGCAAATGTTGGATTATAAGAGGATGTGAAATGTTCGAGGAGGTTTGCAATTGCGACGGCCGCGGAGGTTGCTGCTAGGAGTGATGGGTTGTTGCTTTGGGTTTCATTCGGAGTCGTCACGATACTATTGTCAAGGTCAGTCGTACTTCTTCCTCTATATAACTCCTGGAGAGTGCGTGTAAACGTACAATGGACGATGAAGGAGGACTTTACAATTCCAGAATTGGGTATGCATCACAATAACTGGCACAGGTAATTTCACTCCCTGTTTAATGGCGAGGAAATCAGGAATCCCAGCTTCCCATTCATCAAGATCATTTTCCAGCTCATTTAATGTCGCCCATTTCGGCTCTTTGGCGCCCACAGAGTAGAAGGCTTTGTGTATTCGTCCTTGAAGGATGGCTGGATATCAATTAGTACCAAACCCAACAGAACGTGTCATAGAATGTGGCCACTTACACAGCTTGATGACTTGTATGAAACACGATAAAGAATGATCTCTATTCTCATGCAAAGTATCGTCGGGAAGTTGAGTGTCAAAATCATCATCATGAATTGCACACGGTCTACCCTGCCATGCAGAGATATATCGGTCAAGCACAAAAGCACCCCACCATATCAGGCGTCGAATTTGCATCTCTACGCTGGACATGTTCCGGAAACACTGTGTCTTCTTCCAGATTGAGGGGTCCCGATGTAAGCCTAAATCTTGGGCCTGATTTATCACACCATGTTAGCTTTGATCTTCCTCCTATGTATGTGGATTTATTATACCATCCGAATTGCCTTCCCTACATATATCCAGCTAATAGAACCGCCGGTGCCGATTTCTCGATATGCCATCATGATCAACGCCAAGCAGCAGTTGATGCTACTTTGCTCTGTTACAGAGTCAATTTAAACCGCTTCCGAGATGATTAGATTTTCAGGGAGGAACAAAAAATAGATACTTACTATGTTGAGCAAGTAAAGTCTCAGCTTTGATCGCATATTCGTCGCCAGGATCGCTGTCCTCTCGAGATTCACAATTATCGACAAACCGAGCCGAGAGTGCAAACATCGACAGTAAGAGCACCTGCGGAATACGCCGTTCGAGCTGGTCAAATGCAGACCTTCCTTGTCGAGGCATGCCGCGACGGTCTTTACTAAGTTGAAAGAGGAAGGTTTCTCTGTGCACGACTGGGAAGCATGGATGGACAAAGGTCCAATAGGCACTGCACAGGCATTGCATGTTAGGAACGGACGAGGACTAGACGGGAATAAGACAGAGAGAAGGAAAAAGAGAAGAGACTGACTCAAGTAATTTGTCTTGCATCGGTATGGGAGGAAGAATTCCACCTAATATTGCGTCTGCCGCAGATACAATTTCGTCTTCTGTACGGAATGTAGTGCGTTTGCTCCGGGGCCAGAAGCCAGGGTTAGAAAAATGCCAAAAAGGTGACACGAACACTCGAGATGCAGTCATCAAATGCAGACCAGACGTTGGTCCATGATATCGCATCGTCATATTCTCATCGACCGAAAGATAGCCCAGAACCGTCGAACGCTCGGAATTACTGTCCGATGTTCGGGAGTGGGATTTCCCTGGCAGGGATATCTGCCGTTGCTGAGGTTTTATATCATCTACAGTGTCATCTTCCTGTAGATTCCGCTTGTTATTATAATTCGAGTCGATTGCGGAAGCGACCAGGGTTGTATTGTCGGTAGGAATAGGATCAGCTTCTGCCTGTCCTTCTCGTAGTTCAGCAACAAGGCTCTCCAGTGAAGCCAGTCGCTGCTCCAAAGTGTTCACATATCCTTTCGGAGGTCCTCTTTTCTTCACTGTACGGTTAAAAGTACATGCGATGTCGAGGAACCTGCAGTTTTCGCAAGTCTTGGTTCCAGGCCTCAACAGACATTTTGATTTAGACTTGGAACCTAAAGGACATGTATCATTAAAACAAGTTCTTGGATAGGTATATGTCCATGGATCAACTTCAACTCACAGTTATCGCAAGCTCTGGTGACCTTTTCAGCAGTTTGGGAGTCTCGCCTCGCCGGGCTTGGAGATTTTGAATTCTCGGCGTTATCGCCGAGTCTGTCTGTCATCGAGCCGGGGTCGGGTGAACCTTTCTGGAGCTTGACGGTCTACAACTGTGATGATCCTTGTCGTTTCTCGGTGAACACGATTGTGTTTCAGAGAGGAAATAGTATTCTCATGGCTCCGGAGGAAGGTATGTGATAAAGAGGCTTGGGGTATTACCGGGACCTGGGGAAGGGTCCCAAAAATGCGGGGAAAGTATTTGCGTGGCGATACCAGTATTGCCGGTGAGAAGCTGGGTACTTCTGACCCAGGACTACAAAATATGCTACCAATGATTGGAGGAAACCCAACTATCATTGCTCAGTATGCATGGATCGATTAGATTTCAGATGACTTTGGCTCTGGCCATCCTTGAGGTATAAGATCACAAGCACGAATATCCTGCCGAATGGCATCCGAAGAACGTCCAGTTTGTAAAAGGTGTCAGGGGTTCTTCGATTCTTCATATGATTCATGCGTTTGTGATTTTAAGGACAAGTACAAAGGCATGCTATCTGCCTGGGACTTTCATGGAACCCCATTGACTCTATTCGACCGAAGAGCGGCGTGTCAATGAGAGAAGCCTTCAGTCGTCCCTCACACCAGAAGAAGTTTTACAACCTAAGACGAAAGATAGTTCGTGCCGAACCAAATTAATTGAAAATCATGCTCCATTATATTTATATCTTGCTATACACGACGATTGGGCAATGTGGCTGCAATGATCAAGGGAGCTGAAGACCTGGAACCTATAAGAAATCTTCGAGGCGAGTTAGCAAAAGCTCTCGTCAAGGTGAGCGGAGAACATTGATGAATTGAAAACAGAAGAATCAGAAGTCCGGTTTGTACATCGAGACAACACCGACGGAAGTCAATGCGCCTCTAAAACAAGAGGTACCAGAAAATAAATAAACATTTAGGATGTGTCTCATCATGATAGCTGCGAGAGAAATGAGATAGCGAGAAAGAACAGATCATACATACCATTTAGCATTATCCGTTCAGACCGTAGACACTGATTGTCTACTGTTTTGTTGACATGGTCAGGTAGAAAGAGTGATAACTGCGGAAGGAAGATGGAAAGAAAAAATCAAAGAATTATCCGAGCTGGCCAGAAAGTGGGGCAGGCGGTAAGAGGTTCTGCCAATCCTTCAAATTTAGCGAAGGCGCCAAGATAGGTCACATGATCCACACTCCACCACCAAAAGTTTCCGAACAAGTTTGCGATCTTTTCTTGAACTTCATTCCGTACTCGACAAGTCGCCCAACGCCTACCGACAGACAATCTTCTTCGGCACACACCAACATTCAAAATGGGTCGGTACGTATTATCATCACGCATCATGACACTTCCAGTCCGACTTTCAGGGACAGCCAGCGTCGCTGTCCTGTTGTGTTTGAGATCCTCAAAAATCTAACATCATCCTAGTCTTCACTCCAAGGGAAAGGGTATCGCCGCCTCGGCCATTCCTTACTCCAGAACTCCTCCAGCATGGCTCAAGACCACCCCCGACCAGGTCACTGACCAGATCTGCAAGCTGGCCAAGAAGGGGTACGTTCACAATCGCTCATAGATCGATCGTGACGCAGCAAAAATTTCGAGATCTAACAATCGTTACAGTGCCACCCCCAGTCAGATCGGTGTTGTCCTCCGTGACAGCCACGGTATTGCCCAGGTCCGCAACGTCACTGGTAAGTTACTACTCAACCCATCTCTAAATACCATGAATTCTTTGGAAGCAATGACTAATTATGTTCTCAATAGGTAACAAGATCCTCCGTATCTTGAAGTCCAACGGTACGAATCCCCGCATTCCTCCCCTCGTTACCTCGTAGATCGACGAAAGGTTTCGGCCCGGAAAGCAAATGAGCGACCCAAATGCCACTGTTTGCGACAATAACGCATTGTTGGAATTTTATTTCCTGGCTGGGGTGCCGTTTTGCTTTCCGTTGGCTCGAACACCATGAGTCACACACAACGTGTCAATCCGACACGAGAAAAAACACATTTTCTGCCTCTGCTTGGTCAAACATAAGGCTGACAGAGTGACTTTTTGTAGGCCTCGCCCCTGAGATCCCTGAGGACCTTTACTTCCTCATCAAGAAGGCTGTCTCCGTCCGCAAGCACCTTGAGCGCAACCGCAAGGACAAGGATGGCAAGTTCCGCCTCATTCTCATCGAGTCCCGTATCCACCGTCTCTCTCGTTACTACAAGACCGTCGGTGTCCTCCCTCCTACCTGGAGATACGAGAGCGCCACTGCCAGCACCATGGTTGCTTAAGCGACAAAAAATTTAGCTGCAGTTGTGTTGTACGAGACACATTCAGGATCATATCCGGATCCAGATTGCCAGTGAAACCATTCGTGTTTCTGTCAATTGTTCAAGAGACAGGCAATCCATAATTGAGTTCTCCGATTGTTGTCGGGTTCTCTGTGAAAGCTATGAAGTTCACGATTACTATGTAGCCAGTCAATACGTTTCTGGGTCGGAGAATCAAAAAAGTTCTAATGGTCTTTTCAATATTTTTATTTTGTTTTGGAAATTCATTTTGTAGATACCTGTAGCCTGGAGTTATATACGGCGTTTCATCAATCAGATCATCCCGTCAGTGTTCCTTGTAGACATGCGTCATGAAGCCAGCTGGTCACCATTGTTATATATATCTGACCTCCCTAGCCACGGCATTACACAATTCTACGTTCACCCCTGCACCCATCAAAACATGTATCCACAGCCTCTGCGTATCACTCAGCCGATCATTCTCGGATTTGACTTCGGCGAACATAACCTCCTTCTTGTCAGGATTCCAAAGGAAAAGATCAGGAATACCACCTCCTCGCTGTTGATATTCTTGCGCCATCACCTTGCATACTGTTGCAAGGGCCGTGCCGCTGAAGCACTGCACGATTTCTACGAGGTCGTCAAGTGCGTACGTCCAGTCTACGCCGACGATAGAGGTTTGTTTTGAGAACTCGTTCTCGTGGACCCTGCGTATGATAAACTCGGCCTCGCCGTTAGCGAGCTGAACCAATCGATGATTGATCTCAGAAGCACGAGAAGGATAAAAGGCATCTGTGTGGAGATCCAAGGGACAGGTTTGGAAGGGCGTTTGGAAGACGTTGGGGACATAGGTGAAAAGTATATCATAGAATAGATAGCCAAACTATTAACGTGTGGTCAGCATAATGTCCTACTCCGAACGAAAAAGACCCAACGTACAAGTGTTCGTATAATGCCACCCTCGGAATGGTAGCCTTTCCAACCGTTTTCGCGATACCAGCTAAGACACATATTCTCAACCCTACATTCTTCATCATTTTCTCGCTCGTCAATCCAGACTGTAGGGCGCCCTCTCCGCGTTGATAGCACTGAGCTATCGCTGTTCTCCTTTGAATCAACTTGGTTCAGGGTCTCTTCTTTCTCGACACGAATTCCCTCAACCGTTCTCTCTTGTGGTTTGACAAGAAGAACATGTCCAAAGTCGTGCTGTTCTCGCTTCACCACTTTTAAGGCTTTCTCGAGTTTGACGATTCTCTTCTGGAGGTCATAGTGAAAGATGACATGGCAATCTGGATCTTGAAGTCCTGCTTCGCATGTGCTCAGAGCAATTCTTTTCCAATACTTTTTCTGAGCCTCGTCGGCCCGGCCTTCGCTTGGGGTTAGAGCCCATAGGTAGTGCTCCTCTAAGAGAGCTTTTCTCTGGTACCATGCGCCACGCCGCGCTGCGTGAAAGAGCTTCTGATCAAGCAACTCAGTCAGGAGTTCATGCTCCCGCTTGTGCTCTTTGAAACGGCCTAATGGATAGAGACCTTTGTGAATGATTCTTGTATACACCCAAGCGGGCGAGAACCGACGTAAGTAAGCACCTTCGCCGCTAAAATATATACTATTTTCCTTTTGTTGCTCTTGTTCGAGAAGCAGTTTCCACCTTGGATAGATCTTCTCGCTAAGATCTTTTATAGTCTGTAAACGCTGTGCAGTCGGCGTTCCACTCACCTCGAGTATGTTGTCAATGTCATACTGTGTCCTTAGAGCTGCTTCAAATTCGAGCAAAGCTGCCCGTGATGGGAATATTGCCGTAGATCGGGACACAACATAATCCGGAAAATGCTTTCGCGAGATCTTCGCTAAGATGATTGTGGTAAGAGACTTTTCTGTCCACTCCGTCGAGCGGTAAAAGACCAAATGTACCCTTTCGAATAACTTCAATGGAGCTGGAGAAAGTCTAATGCAGTCACCGGTAAGTTCCAGAATCTTACTGTGAAAATGGCGATCTCTATTATTGCCCTTTTCTGCAGTCCACCTAAGACCCGTTTGGGTCTGACTGATTTGGAGTAGAGCTGCTACAAGCTCCTTCTTGTTCTTTCCCTGAACTTTGGCTTCTTTGGCCATTTCTTTGAGTTCGTCCAGTAGGAGTAGAGATGAAGCTTCTTCTAGAGTAGTAATTTCTTCAATGCCTTCGGCAAATCGGAAGGAATCACCCAGGACATTTGTATCATCAGGCCGTTCGGGGTCAAGGGAGAATTCACTTGCGACAGGTGTAGTCGAGCCAGAAAGAGGATGGACCTCTCTCAGATCTGCCACAGCTTGGTCCATATTTGCAATGTCCTGATAGTACCCTAATCGATTTATGCGATGCCAGGCGGCCGTCTTGCGGAGAAAAAGCCGCACGTATCTGAGCAACAAAAACCACAAATTAATACTGTTTTTTGATTCGACTGATAACCTCTAGGACAGTGCAAATTGACTAACAAATATTGCGCCTCATAGCTCAAATCTTTCCACCTACGAAAGACGTCCAACTCCGTTTGGTCGAACAGGTGAGCCTCTTCGTTTAGCACCGTCTCTAGTGCCAAGTTGAATGCGTCCACATAAATTGAACTTTTCCCTTTGCGCCATTTCCTCTCTCCGAGTCTTTGCTGTAGTGAAAGTTGTTCTGTCTCTTCCACTTCAGCCGCTTTAGAGTTTTCGTACACTTTGATTGCATCCTCGTCAGTCTTGATCGGTGGGAGTGATATCTCCAAGTCTGTTTGACTGCTTTTGATGTTACCCGAGTCCTCGTTTCCGACTGAGACGTCAGCTGCATCTGTGGACTCGGGATCTTTTCTAGACCAAATGGGTATTTTTGGGTGTTCTCCATCTGATTCTTTTACACTTTCGCCATCAGTCCGAGCTGATGGTGCATCGGAGTCCGCCTCATGAGAGACTTTTTGTCGCTTCGCGGATGGACGGCGAGTTTCGAAAAAGTCAAGCAAAGAAGGCATCTTCTCATCGGCAGTAACACCCGATAGACCCGAATCCCATTTCGATGGATGGGGGTGCGTCAATAGAATGCGGGGTGGATCGAGTTCGAATGAAATGAAGGGCTTAGGAGAAGACGCGTTCCTGTCGGACACGTCTAATCGAAGCACGACTTTGGCGCCTGATCATGTGATCGATATAGCTACTCTTGGTTAGATCAGGTTGTATAACGATATGATATCCTTTCAACTGTTCCTCTGTTACACCATTCATGATAATCTATTCTCTCTGAAAGTGGTCGTTCTACTACGAATTCAATATTCAGATTGTGAAATTTGAGTAGCACTTTATCACTTGCTAGACCTCAGATTTGTGGTTGACCAAGCTCCGAAGGCTCACACGTCCTACATAATTAAACAACGTCAACCCCCAACCACTCACTACGAATTACTCCTCATCCTCCTCACTTTTGCTTCTCATAGAGACACCGTCGCAATGAGTTCAAACACAACCCCCATCGGGACCAATGCCGAACCCCACAACTCAACAGCTCCAGCAACAACAGGCGGAAACGCCGCGGGACTCGACAGTGTTCTACCCAAGGTCGCTGGTGGTGCGCCCGCACGGATATACTTGAATGAAAAAATTACACCATATTTGCTGGAAGGGTTGAAGGATATTGCGAGGGAACAGTATGTTTGACAGCTCCCTAGTATTCAAGGGTGCAGTTTGACTGACGTTGCGCGTTCTAGGCCACAGAATCCGCTGAAAGTCCTTGGAGAATACCTCATCAAGAAGAGTAATGAAGTCGAGCAGGGTCACAATAATGCACAATAGGTATACAACAGGATCTCTAATCCTATGCCTCGGTCTGAAATAGGAGAATGAATGTGTTTGTGGAGGATAGCACAATTGCGTGTTGGGTATATTCCACATGTTTTTCAGCACTTATTTTCTGGGCCGAATCGACGTCCCATGGTGTTGAGACCACAGCAAATGCATTTATGGTCCGGGCTAGACATCTTCGACGGACTCTCTTACAAGAAAATGGGTTCGGAACGATTCATAAAATTTATATTGATACCATTCGTCTTGCCTACACGTCATCACGCCACTCAAAGCACTCAGGTCAAGACGGCAACTACACCAAGCTCAGGATCACATACTCGTTAAAAGCGGCATTGAATTCAGAGGCTCAATTTTCAACTACGTGTTCTTAACGACAGTGCAGATATGGATTGGTGAAGTTCTATACAGAGAAAGATACCAGAAAACGTTTCTCAAGACGGCGTCCATATTTATATGACTATCTTGTCTGTCCTAACACCAAGTCAGCCATTCAACTCCTCGAAATTCGACCTACCTAGATGATATGGCGATATCGTCAAGAATAATCTCGAGTGCAAACGATGATGGCAGAATCGGTCTTTTGGCGGTATTAGAACATGGATTATTCGATATGTTGTCAATATTGCTATCGGTCCAAAGAGGCCGAGCAGGATTGGTGATGCAAGACAACAGATGTCAAGATCAGGTCGACATCCAAGAAGAATCGCAACTGTACTGGTGAATTGGCGAATGTGATTCGATATGAATTTAAAGTGATTTAATGCAAAAATTCGATCTGTCTCTTTTGTTCTCTGCGAAGTCGCAATATGATCCAGTCGTTACGTAGATTTTCGAATACGGCGCACATAAGCTGACTATCGATTTAGGACCATACCGAAGAAAGGTTGCAAACGTAGTAGTGGCTGTCCAGATTACAACGCGATATTTTTTTTTAGAAAAGCTGGCTTTGTTTTTGTGTGTTCCCTTCCGTCGCCAAAAAAACATGCCGTACGTAATCCTGAGAGACAGACTGAAACAAGTAGATAGAGAAACATCATGGCGGAGCGCAAAATTTTTGGACGACAAGAATGTGTAATGAGTTGATACAGGTCGGTGGTGTGAAGCATTTGTTTCTGGCGATGTTTTGCGTGCTGCCGACACTCGGTAGACGTGCGCCAAAGCCGATCCTTTTTCTGAATTTCGACCGCAGAGAGGTTAAGACATAAGGGGATATTATTATGGCGTTGGCTGACCGTAACCCTTCGCGCCTGAGCCCAGCACGAAATAGAATTGAATACCGAGGAATACAAATGAAGAATCGAAGCTTCCTTGGAAGAAAAGAAATGGAAAAAAAAGGGAAGAGGGTGAGAGCCAAAACAAACCCTTCCAGGTTCCTCTGCAAGTCATATCCAGATCAACTGTCATTCATGGACTTACCTGCTGCCGTATCTTTCCTCTCCGCGACCTTCGTAAGATCGGCCGCCGGTACCGCTGCCACTGCCGTTGTAGGGTTCACGGCTTTCGCGGGGAGGGGCCTGCTCGTAGCTGGGAGGGTTGGCATCACGGTCATAGTAGCCACCGCCACGGCGCTCTTCACCACCTCCACCACTACCACCACCACCACCACGACGTTCTTCTCCTCCACGAGAGTAGCGCTCTTCACGGGAACCATAGCGATCACCACCGCCGCTGCCACCAGCAGCACCGCCTCGGTAAGAGCCATAGTCGTCACGGTAATCGTCACGACGGCCGTAGTCGCGGCCATAATCCCGGCCATACTCACGTCCACCACCATTGCCTCCGCGGTATCCGTGGTCATCGCGACCGTAATCTCCACCACGGCGACCGTAAGAGTCGTAGCGGCCATATCGGTAGTCATCGTAGCGACGGCCACCACCGTAGCCACGGCGATCCTCGTAACGGTCACGGCCTCCACGTGAAGGGCCTCGGCCACGGGGGTCTAGAAAATGAAATTAGTCATGACTATACTGACGATTTCAATGCTGCAAAAGCTTACCTCGTTTAGGTGGACCAAAGTATTTGCCAGGAGTAGGCGTGCGAGGACGGCTACGGCGAGCTTTCTCAATGCTGAGAGTGAGGCCATCAATCACTTCACCTTGCAATCCTTCCTTGGCAGCATCAGCTTGTTCAGCAGTGACCATCTTGACGAAACCGAATCCACGTGACTCCTTAGTGTGAGGGTCAAGCATGATAGAACAGTTCTCAACGTCACCGTATTTTTCAAACAAGCGAGAGATGTCTGCTTCAGTGAGACGGGGGTGAATGCCAGTGACGAAAAGGTTGGATCCTGGGTTGACAGCTCCTTCATCTTCGTCGTCGACTGGGGGCTTTCTGGAGTCGCCTGCTGGTGCTCTGTTCGGCCATCGTCAGTACTGAGAACTGCTGAATATAAACTTATCGGAGCACGGCATGCTTACCTATCGTCCCCACGGCTTGGAGAAAGGCTACGGTCCCGGTCGGCGCGTGAATCTCCACGGGGAGAGGCGCTACGGTCGCGATCATAGCGACGGTCGTCTGGGGGTCGATAATTAGTCAGACCAGACACAAAAAAAGCTGTGGCAAAGCTGCGCTGCAAAACTCACCGTCGTAGCGACCGTTCTCGTTCTCGTACTCCATGGCTGACATTTTTCTGATGGGTTGAATGGAGTTGAGTGATAAGTGAAAGGGAAGAGAAGAAAAGAAAACACCGAGCTCGCTTTGGAGTTTGGAAAGAATATGATTCGCGCTAGGGTGGCAAGGCTTGGCACGCTTCTCCAGCCGTTGGAAGTTAACTGAGTACGTAACTACGTAGTAACCAGGTAAGATCGGCTGGCGTGACAATGATGAGTAAATTGCAAAAGATTAGGAATGAGCAAAGTACAGATGATGAAGTGTCCTGGGGATGGGCAAAAAAGGGCGACCTGAAGGAAATTTGTTTGCTGACACTCCGTTTGCCTCACTTAGAGCAGAGCTCTGGCCCGTTGGAGCCTCGGGGCCGCATTTTGCCTTGCATCAACAAGGAACGTAAAACTTGTACCTTGGAAAAGGCCAGTAGTACAGGATATTTTACACTCCGATAAATAAATGCAAACACTACTATGGAAGGCACCGTCATTTAAGAACACTCTTGTTTGTTTCAGACTGGATAATGCATGCTAGGCTATGCTGATGGCAACAGTACAGATCACATACTAAAGCATCCAAATAAAACTATCTATAACGCCGAATATTGCCAATGCTAGCCCTTTAGAACTCCTGTATCCTCACATAAGACGCCTGAAATAAACCCCCAATATCGTCATTAATAACAATCTACCTGAATCCCCGATACCGTCGGCGTGTCCGACGAACATTCGCAGGTTCAGGGGCTTCTCCATTGACTTTATCCGGTTCCCCCTTGATCTCATCTTTGCTCTCATCGCCCCCCAAGTCCTCAAGCTCGTCCTCGTCGAGCTCGCTCAGTTCCTCGCTCATGCCACGGAGGACGTCCCGGCCAGTCCACCGCTCTTCATGTATGGTCGTGCCAACAGGGTCAAACGGCTGCATATACCATTGAATGCCTCCTTGAGCAAGTGGCCCCTGTTGTTGATCTCCCTGTGAGCTCAATGGCGGTGTCAATGGACCTCGTGCTGCTCTTGTAGCATGACCATCTGGCTGGGAAACCACACTTTCGTCGTCCTTTTTGACCTTATCGCCAGCCATGCTATCAGCGATGATTTCAGATTCTTCCATTGACTCATCTCCAGCTCTGTCACTGGAGGGTGCGGTGATGATAGCGTTTGTGGCTTGGCTGTACTTATCACCCGCATCAGACATGTCAACGTCCCTGTCGGCTACCGGTGTTTGCGTTTGTGCTGCTGTGTCGGGGTTGCGGATCTCTACATGCCCGTCAGACTCAACGGCAGGCAACCCGTTCGTCACCACAGCGTGGTCGGATGTAGTATCGAGAGCGTCTACCACAGATATTCTTCGTGACAGAACCCCACTCTCAAAGATATTGTCTAGCTCTTTAAGTTCCTTTTCGAATGGCAAGCCGCTCAGTTCAGTTTCCTTCCGGATGGCGTCCTCGAGGAATGGTTGGATCGATTTGATAACCCTCTTTGCCAATTTTCTCTTCTCGCGCTGGTCTAGTGTAAGCTCAGGTGCGCGTCCACTAATCTGCAGCTGAAGCTCCGCTGTATCCTCAACTGGCTGAGCACCTATCTCGGTGGTGAAGATATGTGCCAGGTCGGCAGAGAATACCGCCACATTTGTGTAGTATCGTGATTCCAAGCGAGTGCGGACAGCTTGTAGAGGTGCACGAAATACACCTTTGGGATCGAGACTTGCGGCAAGTTAGTGATAGATCTAAAGATTAGGAAGGGAGCTGGTCAAACACTCACGTCTGAATTTTCTCAAATATCGGCCACAACAATGGAGGTATAGGAAAGTAAACGGTATCGATAATATTGCGGAGCATCTCAACGTCTTCGAGCTTGGCACTCTCACGTTCCTTCACGTCGGCGCAAAGAGCACGAACTCTTTCAACATCGGAAGATAAGGTTTCTGCAAAATCGATACGGCGCTGGAGACGCGACAGGCCAATGTGGCCCATGCCAGCGAAATTGCGTCTAGTCATCTCCATCGACGAGAATGTCTCCAGCTGAAGCTGAAGGCGCTTCAACAGAGCAGCTCCTCGCCGGGCTTCTCGCTTCAGGGTCCAGTATTTGCAGGCATCCTCGGCATACTGTTTCCGTTGGCGCACAGAAAAACGCTGCAACGAAGCCACGACAGAGTTCAGCACTGTCTGGGGAATGACCGGTGCCCCGGAAGCCAACTTCCATGTAGGTTTCGATGGAGTCGTCCGTTTCCGTTTATTACCTCCTACATTAAAGGTCAAATGGATATTTGGACCATGATGAGCATGGCTCTCCATCGCTTCGCTCCCATCTGGAAGAGACGGACCAAGTGCAAGAGCAGCTGCCTGACTATCGCCCCACCTTTTGCCATGCATTGTATTCTTGTAGTATTCCACGGCTTCAGCGTAGGCGGCATCAGTGCCATGTTCCTTTCGCCAGTCAGGCGGGACATGCTTGTGACAAAAGGCTTTCAATAGGTGAGAATCCATAATTGCCGAATTGTGGGCAGACTTCATCTTTAAATAAAGTTGAGAGCGTCTTGCACACGTGACATGGAACGCGACGAAGCAATTCTTGTTGCTGCACTGGATTGAGGCGCCCATTCGCTGCTTACAAATATAGCACTGAAGCTTCCATCGACTCTTGGGTACTTTCTCGACGTCGGTGACGGGCTCCATCAGTGACTGGTTACCGATACCCACTTCCGGAATCCAGATAGAACAAAGCAAATGTGACCACTTTGATGTGTTTGTTTGTTTGAAGGCGCCCTCAGTATTCGGACAGAAAATACAGTTTGGAGACCCGCGTCCAATCAATTGGCATTTTCGACATAGCCATTGACCTTCCGGGATATATGGAACGCCATAACATTCTTGGTGCACAGCAAGATCGCATCCATCACAGAAAACAATAGCGTTGGAATTTTCGCAGTCTCCGTCATCGCAAACTGCACATTTGCTGTCCTGTTCTTCACCATCTCCCACTGGCTCACCGTTGACAGCGGCGGCAGAGCTTGAGCGCGGACGTTGTGTTTGAGGTGGCTTCGGATTCGGCTTCGGGATTTTCTTTTCTAGCGCATACCACTCTTTCTCAATCTTGGTCATGGTAATTTCAAAAACGGCAGGCTTGATCGCTTCCAGCTGATCAGCCTTCCGCCTATTGTTGTAATCTTCCAACCATTTCTCATCTTGTTCGTCCATATCATATTCCACCCTTCCAACACCCAAAGAGCCAATCGCCGCGTTTGTATCGCCATCCGTGACAGGTGGATCCAGATCTAGATCTTCTTCAATAGCCCCTTCGGCCATACGAATCAGTCGACGATCGTGGCGTACAAACAAGTCACTTTCTTGGTAGCCAACACTAGCCATTGTACGATCCACGTAATTTTGCTGGTTGACGCCTTTCTGCTCGTAGCGGACAAATGGATCACGTAGGTGAAAGTTCGGTTTCGGAAGGGTTAGCCGTTCGCGAGGATTCGGGCCCGGAGGTGGAACGACCTTTGGCTGTTCAGGACTTATAATAGCACTGAGCATCGCATCTGGTCGCCGTGGAGGACGACCCGGGCGTCGTTTGGGAGGTGTTTGGGGGATGGCTGGAGTGGCGATTGTAGAGGCATCGTCACCATGGGAGGTCATAGATACCCCATTGGTAAGCTGATTATTTGTAATAGGTTGTTGTGGTTTATTGGCACCATCCACTTCTTCGGCACTGAAGACTGCAAATTTGGCTTCAATGTCCAGATCAGGGTGAAACTCTTCCCAGCCGCGTTCCTCACGAGGTTTATATCCATCACCTTGTTGGAGAGCCAAAGCAGCAGCAGTCGCGGAACTATAGCGGCCTCGGCTCTGGGTACGTTCTCGGCGAGGACGAGTAGAAGGCGGAGTGGTCATGGGAAGCGGGGTGCTGACGATAGCAGGGGCGATCTCGCGTCGAGGACGTGGAGAAGGTTGACTCTGGGCTGGAACGACCGGTTCCACGACGGCAGCTAGCGGTGGTTTTCGTTCAACAACGGCATCTATCTCGATAAACCTGCCACCGCCGCCAGGTCCACCAGGGATGTATTTGCGCTTCTTCAGTGGAGGTCCATCGGTTGGGGTTGTATTTCCATTTCGGGAGTTTCGTAGTGGCGCCATCGATCGAGCCGAGAACGTTCGTCTCCGTGACAATGGAGCCATGATATATGTGACTTTCCTGGGCGCTGGAAAGCCGTAGTTTGTCGCGCCGGCTTGTTCGTAAAATCCCAGGGGGATAGTGCCACAACTCCTGGGCTCAAGAGAGCAGACCCGGCTGGGGGGGAAAGGAGGTGTCAAAGCCCGCCTGAAAACAACAAATCCTCAAGCTCGAGAGCTCTCTCCCAGAAAAAGTAGGTTGGTCAGTTGACAGCGCAAGAGCTATGGCTCTATCGCAACGAGTTTTTGAGACGCGAGGCTGCGACGTCGGCATCAACGTGCTCAATCTCGAAGCACGGGGTAGCTCCGGCTAGCTGTATTGGGCTAGCGCGAATATGACTAATGTGGGAACTAGCTAAATATGGATTAGCTCGACACGCTCTGTTGATAAGATCAATTTATCCGTTTTGAAGTATATTCTTCCCTGATGTGACGGCGATATTTGATATTTACCATTTATACCGTCTCGTGCATCTATCATCTGTTCCAGTCACGCAAAACACACCCTGAATAGCGTGTCCTTTGCCAGACCAGACAGTTTGGATGCTTCGCGGAGATGCTCAACCAATATCAACGATGCTGCTATAATGCGGGGCCCATCAATCCATTGCTTATGCTACAGGAGTTTTATTTGGATGGTAAACCTTAGATAAGATTGGCCCGCTCTTCCAGATTTAGAAGTAGGTGCTTCTGATTGTTTCGATACTACTGATCATCCCACCCTTGACTGAACTTTGAACCTTGCGTGCTGAGATTATTCCTTCGGGTGGTAAATGCGAGTATTATCGATCCATTTTCTTCCAAGAACAGACTAGACAGTATTGAGGTAGCATGGCACCCAAAGCCGATCGGATGAGTTTTACGATCATGCTTGAAGATCTCGCTTGTATCAGAAATTTCAGAGGCCGGAAATTAAATAACCATGAACTGAAGCGATTCAAAATATGGTCAATATGTTGCAAGTTCACAAGGCGGAAGATCAGGCATGATGCTCGGATGAAACCAGTAGTAATCCCGCGAACCTTTATCGTCCTTCTCTTCTAACCACTCTTGATCGTCTTATAACCTTGTCTCAATAGTCCGATCAGTTGTAGTGTCCATGATCAGACTATGTGAATACATTTCAGGTCAGGTTCTTCCATGTACAACATCCAGAGCCTGGATTATTTGTCATCGCATCGCAAAATGACTGCTTGTCTATAATTAGAAGCAGAGGCGATGGCTTCTAGAGCAGCCGATTTTCAAGTGGGCGCGGAGCCAGACTGTTGGGCTTTGGGCCTTATTATCAAACTCAATCTCGTCTTGTCTTGTTAGCAGCATGCACGTACTGCGTACATGTCAAGGCATTAATCCGATTGTTGGTCGGAGATGTGTCCGTTTCCAGAGATTTCCACGTTCACGTCCACGTAGCTGAAATGCACATGAAGCCTTTGGTTTTCCGTGTCATGTCCGTACCAATGATTCTGGGGTATTAAGCGCTCGGCCAGAATTCGCGGACATTCTAGAAACTAAAGTCCACGTTGGATAAGGTGCATGCATCTTAGATACATTCAAGGCTTGAAAGCGTCGTGAAATCATACCACTTTGAGACAGCGAATCTACCACAAGATAGCGGACAGAATGAATGATGCTAGAATGAAGCCAGCCCCGGGGTCTGTGTTGTAAAGCAGCTCTATGTCGAATCCATTGAAACAAAATAGATGCCGACCTCCAACGCGTCGGCATTTGGAAGTGTACTAGGAGGTACACGACCAACCCTCGGTGCTATTACATTTATGTGGAACCGTGCCACCAACAACTTCGAAATATTCAAGACACCATGCATCCTGACCAATCTTGTCATTACGGTGATGACCATGTGGTCTTCTTTTGAAGCACTTCGGTCGAGTAGGCGATTGGGTGTTCATCGACCCTCGGGGCTTATACGCGGGCTGAAATCAGCCGGCATGGAGCTAAGTCACGACGAGTATCTATGGTTGGTGCTACAGAAAAATAAATAAAACTAAAATAAAAGATCGGCAAGACGAATATTGTGACAACATCTCTTGAAAACAATCATGAATTCGTGTAAAATTCAAAATGCGTCAGAGAAATCTGTAGTCTTGAATTGACCAGAGACAGAAACATGCCTCCAAGATCATGAGACGTCGTAAGAGACACGAATTAGCTTATCTACGATTATTATGAACCGCCATTTGCCTAAGATTCGTTTTATTGCCTTGATCAAGCTAATTCTCAAAGTGCTCAATCTCAAGATCGACGGGAGTTGACAAGGGACACTATGTTGTTGACACCAAACCATGCATGCATGGATATATAGTTATATACTTCAATGTTTATCAATGTGCCGGCTTCGAGTCAAATGCCAGTATAGGTGCTGTTTTCTGCAAACAGGAAAATGAGCATCCCTTGGAGAACATGCCACCTAGAGTTTCTCATTCTACATACACACTACACACTACAAAACAAGTCATCGTGAATCTATACAGACATCCCGACTGTGAAGCATACTAATTTAAATATAGAAACAGGCCAAGCTACATTCAGTCCGCGCTGGGTCCGAGTTCTAATATTAACAGCAGCTCTGCCAATCAGACTCTGCAATTAGACGGCCCCACGACTCATGGTGGCACCAAAATTAACCTACTGTGGATGTCTAATCTCACGCCCACCTCGAAAGAGCATGACTCCCTTTCTCTTTGCCGGATGAACACTAACACATACAGAGTACACGTACAGTCTCCAGGCCTACCACAAGGCCGACCACACGGCCGGGCACAGCCAACCCCGATTTTAAAATACACGCCCGCGCCCCGGACCTGCATTTCGTCGGTGCATCGCCCCCAACCGGCTTCAGAGTTGCGGCTAAACCCTGGCCAAGGGCCATTCCAACACTCCTCAGACTCTTGCGCAGCCTCAGTTTTTGAAACTTAATTCAGCTGGGATCCCGGATTTGGTCCGCTCAAACACGCTAGACGGAAGTGAACCATCTCATTCCAAAGGTGTTTCTTGTCATTGATTCCGCTAGGGCCAACACTAAGGCTTGCTTCGGTGATGCGGCGGCCAGCGTGGCTGCAATGGCCCTTCACGTTAGAACTATGTATGTGCGTACGTGCATCCCGAAATGGGGTCCACCCCATATGGCACATGTTGCTTCTTGGGAAAAAAAAAGGTGTAGTATGCTGAAGGAGGCTGTGAAGTGTTAATTCTTATAAACCTGAATTTATTTCAGGATGCATTGTCACCCACCAAGGATGGTGTGTATAGGCTACTGGCTAGTCCGTTGTCAACAACCTGACTATAAACAGGCACGGACGGCCACCACCATACCATCTTCGTTTAGAGATTCGTTTGCCCAACTTAGATGAGCATCACCTAAGTAGTTAACCCTCACAGCTTTGTCAGCCTTCAGCCTCCACATCAAGCCGTGTTGGATTATACTTTGCCTTGCGGCTGGGTTGTGCTGCGACGTTCTTTCATGCCACAAGTGGAGTCTCAGTGAACGTGCTTTTCACGACTCAAGACACTTGTCATCAACCAACCTACTAACATACGATCCGAACATTACTACTGAGCCTCGAGTCATTTTGGCCCCATGCGACGTTTCTCCCCGTCATCACAAGGAGAAGGTTCGCCGTCTCTGACTCTGAGTGGCCACGATTGTGATTTGGTGGAGATCACAAACGGCTTCATTCGCGGCGGGCCTCTCGACATATCGCCTCCAACTTCTCCAGATCTATATCGGAGTCTGCTTAGAGGACCTTTTATCGTGGAGATGGGTTCCTCCCCGCATCAAACTACTTCTCCTCCGGAAAGCGTAAGAAAAGCCGTGAAGCCTGGTAGGCAGCGATCTCTCAACGAGTCTGGGACTAATCACGCGTCCAACTGGTCGTATCATGATGACACCGTGCTTATCAATGCTCGGGCCAGGGGCCAAGGATGGAGTCAAATACAGAAAGAACATTTTCTGAACAAGACAGCAAACGCTTGCCGAAAGAGGCACGAGCGTCTCGTTGCAAAACGAAGAGGAACAGAGTGGAACCAGGAAATGCTTGAGAAGTTATCGACCGAGTACAGTCGATGTCGGGAGCAGATATGGCAGCCTCTAGCAAACGCCATTGGCGAGAAATGGCAGGATGTTGAAAAGATTGTAAGTCTAATCCGCTAACAACTTTTAATGGAGTCTCGGTACTAACAATGGCTTAACAAAGTGCTTTGAGAGAGGCTTGAAATCATTGATCACACAGCCCCGCTCGCAAAGAGGACGAGATATCCTCCATACACAGGTTCAACCGAGCAACATCTCAAAGCCCAACAATGACGAGTATCCCCGCCGGACAAGCTTGCTGCCTCTCAAAGACATTTTGGCACCCGACTAACAACACGCTTGCTCTCTCTCTCTCCCTTCTACCGACCCATCTTTCACTATCTTCGCTATTTCTTCTCAACTCCATCTCTTACATTATACGAAAATTAATGACTTACGATGCGACGGAATTTTTTCTTGGCTTGACCGGCATGGCTCTTGGGCAGGGTGTTTAGTGCTGGGTGATTGATTTTATCTTTTAAAAATGGTTGTTCATCATTTTTCAAGGCTTTGTCCGTTTCTATCCCGTTTATCATAATTTCCATTCATACCCATCTTGCTTTCTTCTCTCACATCTTTTACTATCCACTTGTTGACTTTGATAATCGCATCTATTTCCAATGGGTATTCTGTTGTCTTGAGCTGAGCGCTGGAGAGTTTCTGGGTTATTTCAACCTCGACTTGGTTATATATCATTACGCATAGTATGGAAGATGGAGAAGGTGTATAAGCGCGTTATAGATCGATTTCTTTCAAAATTGCACTTTGTTGGGGTATCATTCAGTAATATACTACACATAGCCTTGAAAAGTACAAGGGTATCACTATTATACATGATTATAGGTTTTATACACTTTCCCTAAGAATCTACTTTCTCTCCCCTGATCCACCACCCTTCTGCCCCTAAAATGCCACCGTCCTCAGCACTGGGGTCCAAACTCCACTTCCGAATTGCCCTACAGCTGAGATTTGTCGAATAGCCTGCTTCGAACATTTCTATGCCAGCCCATCCGATCATCGCCGCATTATCTGTGCAGAGATATGGGGGCGGAGCAATGACCTGGATGTGTGGAAATCCACGCACATCCAGGAACGACCGTAGGACTGTCATGAGAAATCGATTGGCAGCGACTCCGCCACTGACGACTAACGTATCGACTTGTTGACGATGACGGTGATTAAATTTGGACTGCTTTTGTAGTTGCTCTAGAGCAATGATGGTTCTTGAGGCTAGATGCTCGAAACAAACACGCATCGACTCCCGTGCAAGAGCAACCCTTTCGTCTTGCGTCACCTCAACACCTGATTTTGCCTTGTTGGCCATGATCTTGCCGACGGTACTTGAGACGCTCGAGAAGCTGAATTTCAGATCTCGGGTATTGGCATACGGAGTAGTAAAGGACCATCCCCAAGTATCCTTATCGGGTTTCACGACTTCCTCCCCACGGGTCTTTAACGGTTGGTAGTCGGCGTAATCTGCGGGACCATTGGGAAACGCAAATGTTTCCAGTAGTTTGCCGTACATGGTTGTATTTGCCGATTCTATTATAGACTCTGGAAGTATAAGCCGTGCCGACTTGTCCAGTGTCTCGCCGATGGCGATATCGGCTGTCGTAACTAGGATCTCGTGATCAAGTAGTGACTTTGTATGAACAAGCATTGAGTGGCCGCCGGAGACAAGTACAGAGAGAAAAGGGAATTTGGGTTGTAGTTGGTCGATAGGTGAGGAGCTATCGAGAGCGGAGACGAGTCGAGGCGTCAGGAGATGCGCTTGCATATGATGTACCCCTACAAGAGGGATCTGCCATGCAACTGCCAACCCCTTAGCTGTGTCTAATCCGACCGAGAGATTGGATCGCATGCCGGGACCCCTTGTTGCGGAGATAAAATCAGGTAGACGACGTCGCGTAGATCCAGTCTTTGGTAATATATGCGATGCTGCTGCGCCATCGTCGGGTGGGAGCGAGCATAGCGCCTTTTGAATGAGTTTCGCTAGGCTTTCTTGATGCGACTGTAGCGCTTCGATTGGGTGGATGCCTCGGTATTTTCGCGTATCCGCTGTTATGTTCTCGAGAAAATGAACCTTTGCAGTTGCTGCATGTCCGGAGGGGGGGTCTTTCTCGACGATTGCGACGGACGTGTCATCACTGTATACCATAAATTGTCAAAATGAGAACAATTCAAGCGCTCATTGCGGTGTGTTTGAATAAGGTTTTTTTTTACCATGAGCTCTCAATCGCGAGGGTAAGCAGTCCACGGTGCCTGGGTATAGCACATTTTGAGATCGATGTGATAAGCGGACGCCGAAGGGCGTGAGCGTCAATGCATGGCCGAATTATGAGTCGTGGGGTACTCAATTGCAACATTGAGACAATGTTAAAAGGAAAGAGTTGTTTATTCGGAAGAATGATGTATTTTTTTTGTCGGAGAAAGCAGAGGTGAATTTAGACTACGCCGATCAACGGTGGACCCACACGTTCCATCGATTCGAGATATGAGATCAAACCTAAACATTTATAGCTACTCCAGTGTTTGAGTCTTCGATGTCATTGACATAAGTTCAAGAAGGCCTTCTGTTCATTAGAACCAGATTATATTGTTTCGGCATCTGAGATGTGACAGCTTTTCAAGGTACGCATGACCAAGTTATCACTCTATCACCTGTCTCTAGACGTAGATACCTCTTCAATCGTTCTATAACTCTTATTATCGTGAAGTATGGGCCTATCTCAGGGCCAGTACATGGCAGATACATAATTCATTTCAAACTCTGCCACCTTGCCCTTCCTCGTACCCTTTAACAAGCTCATTGACTTGAGATAAAGCATACTTTTTTCGAGACAGGTCTTATACCTTTCTCTGCAACAACTTCAAACATCTCCTGCAACCAAAGCCCTACGACCAGGTAGGGCGCCCACGACCTTGATGTTGCGAAGAACCACATCGTGTGTCGACACATGGAATCCTTCCGTGGGCGTTGAAATCATCATGCAAGGACGGTGATAGCGCAGGATTTTCATTCTATATTCAAAGACCTTCTGGGTCTCGGGTAAGATCACGACTGCATCAACACCACGCTCGCGTGGAGTTTTCGCCACTCCGTCACCAATGGCATTGAGAACATCTTCGGGCTCTGTGATCCTTGCATCAAAGATTTTTGTCCCAGTTTCAAGGTCTTTTGCCAGCTGTAGAGGGCCATCTTGAGCATCAATGGCTACCACAAGGGTTGAAGTGGCGAGATGCTACACTCGCTCTTGTTCCGATCTCAAGCTTGGTAAGATCTCCCTCGTCGATGTTGTTGAATTGAGCGACATCCGGTCCATGGGCGACAATGGTACCGGCGAACTCGTGAGAGCTCACCATGGGCAAGCTACCCCCGAATTTGCCCGATGCAAAGACGGCATCTGTATGGCAATAACTGGTTGCACCGACTTGGATAAGAATTTCAAGTCCTTGCGGGGGCCCCGATGCATGAATGGCCTCAAAATTTTATGGCGAATTAAAGGTGGGGATCACTTGAGCTCTCATGCTAGAAGGGATATTGTTTCCGTGGGTGGCTGCCATGATTGGTCTTATGAACAGAGTTTGTCAGTTTCGTGCACGTACGTGTTGCGAATCAAACCCTTGTCGATGCCAGTTGACGTATCACTGAACCACAGATGCATCCTGCTGTGAGTTTGACCCTTGGATCTCAGCTCAGGATAGAAGCTATTGGGGTGTCGCCATCTCAAATGCCTCTTCTGCAACGGATCGCTAGGGACATAGATGTCTATAATGTGCTCGCAATGTACTAACTCCTAGGAAAAAAGGGTTATTTACAAAGCGCAACTTGAAGTAGTTAGTGTTGAGTATTTTCTACTCCACAGACGGGCTACCTGAGCTCCACCCAACATAACTCTAAAGCTCTCTCCATCCCAGCTGCGATCAATGAGTATTATAACTATTGTAACTGCGTGTTACATCGTGCCACTTTCCATGGAGATGTTGAACAAGTTGAGTTGACGTTTCTTAGATTCAGCTCGAAAATCCTAGAAACATCATTAAAGATTAAAGGATTAAGAAATGCCGCAACTAATGACGAACATCTACCTGAAGAAACTTGGTCATTGGCTAATATCATATGCCGCGTACTGATTAAAGCATAAACACTAGTACAGTTACGCAGTAGCCGTGAGAAACAAGATTAAAATAGAAGTAGGCTCACCAAAATGTAATTTTAAATTCATTTTTGAGATGGTGTATTATTGACGATGGTGAGGTGTTTGTATAGTGAGAGTAATCGGAAAGATTTCCCTCCTAGGGCTATGGCTTCTTCAGACCAAATTTCTCTTCTGGCAGATGTTTACATTTTGTAGTAGTGCCGATCTTACGTAGTAAGTCAACAACACTATCGCTGTAACGGCGTTACAAGTGTTGTTTTATCTGTAATATTACAGTGTTCTGCATCAGTAACGGATATTACGGACATCCGTCCTGTCATGTAAACCTTCTGTGTCACCATCCCCGCCTACTTTTTGGGAGTAAACAGTGCGTGCAAACGATGCCGACAATGACCATTTGGCAAATGCATTGGACACGGAGTGCAATTCCAGAGTCAAGAATATGGGTTCACCAAACCCTCAGCTCAGCCACGTCCCCTTCACAATTGCCTTTTACTGATCCGTCCAACACGAAAATGAATTTCGCGCGCCGCAGGATTATTCCGGTTGAGATCCATGGGGTGCCAGAAGGACTCGAAGAATTATTTATACTCGTTAAGATGCCTTCAATATCTTATTTCCGTAGTGGCATCTCTTCCTCAATAATTGCGTTTGTCCTCCATAAAACCCTGCTGCATGAAACTACGCCAGGGCTTTTTCAAACAATCAATAGGTTGAAATGATAGACTCTCAATCAATTTAAAACAGCTCAAGGCTTAGGCAACCGGAAAATATGGAGCACCTACCATTGCCCGAAGGCGTCGAACATTTCATCATCGTGCCATACGAAGCACCAAAGAAAGACTGGTATGACGGTAAAGGATTCATGAATTACCCACAACGACGTGGCTGGACAGAAGAGCAACTTCGTGGTGGAGACGATACTACAAAGGAAGATTATCTCGACACCAATGGATTCAAGACCAAGGGGAGTGAATCTGAAGTTGAGCAATTCTTCCAGACATGGCTGTTCTTCGGACAGGTGATCGAGTTCCTTCAAATCGGCGGGATTCACGTTCAGACCGAAGATTTCCTTGTGGATGCGAATATAGAGGGAGAGAACCCTGATATGCCGAAGATGGTCAATACTTCAAAGCTACCACAGCTGTTGATTCAATGGCGAAACAGACTCAGGAACAGGGGCGCTAATAACGGCAGAACATGGGCCACTTTGAGGTCAATGTTTGATATGTCAAAGTCTATTCTAGACCGGTTCTGTGTGCCAGGACATGAAAGGGAATGGCCATTGAAGCAAGAAAAGCCTCGACCATGGCCAGTTAGAGACGAAATATCTGCCACCATGATCGCCATAACCTTCTCTCTCCGCAGAGCGGCTATGGGATCAGGTTACGTAGATGATGTTGACCCACTAACACCGAAACTTCATGGTCGCTCTGAGCTGTTATCAAAACAGCTACAGCGCAAATGGTGTATTGCTGATGTTACTACTACTCTCAAAGAGCTTGCTATTGATGGCCATTACTATCTTGCCGCATCGCCTGGACTATCAAGTAAGGAGCTTGATCATCATTCCAAATGCACTGAGGAGCATTGTCTCTACGAATATGACTTAAATATCTACGTCACCCGGCATACTGGTTCTCCATGGCACCACTCTGGTTGCAAGCCTACTATACAATATGGTGGACAATTGGGACCTGAAAGGGGACAGAAAGATTGGGTCGATGCAATTGGCAAGATTATCGAAAAGGATGCCATACCGATTGCCCTATGGGTAAAAGGCCAACGCAAGCTTTGGTCCGTGGAGTATCACCTGACTGGTCATCGAAATCCAGACTATGTTGCGATCTCACATGTGTAAGTTTTGCTTCCACTTTCCATTAAAACATATATTTAAGATCCTCTTATATCCAAAAAAAAGGCGGACAAACTATGGGGTTGAGAGATTATATAGCCCAATGGATACCTAGGAAGGAGCAGGAAACGCTGACCACATTTTCTAGTTGGGCTGATGGCAAAGGCAACCCAAAAGCCAACTCTGTTCCCGAATGTCAATTGGATAAGATCACACATTTGGTTGAAAATATCCATTGGGAAGGTCGAAAGCCTATCCCCAGCAACCCAGATCTTTCTGATGGAATTGGTTTCTGGTTGGATACCATATGTAAGTTTTCATCGATCAATGTACTTACCGTGCAGAGACAAAGCTCACAGAACTTTTTAGGCGTTCCGGTAGATGACAAGCAGCTAAAGAAAAAAGCAATCGCCAACATGCGCCATGTATATTCCAGAGCCAAGGCCGTCTTGGTTCTGGACGACTGGCTTGAGCAGATTTCATCCACCTCTCCAATTCTAAAAATTGTCTCTAGGCTGTACCAGTCTAGTTGGATCAAACGATTGTGGACACATCAGGAGGGATTTCTTGCCGGGATAAGCGCTCCTGTGGTGGAGGGCGTTGAGAGAATTTCTCAGGTGTACATTCAATTCAGCGACAGATCAGTGGAATTGGATGCACTAAATCGGCAATGGGAGGCTTACAACGAACAACAAATGAATGCAGGCATATACCTGCAGTTTTCACAAGCAGCAAGTATGCGGCTACTCAGCTTGTATTCCAGATTGAAATTCATCATGTCGGGAGTCAAGGATCCGAAGGATAAATGGAAGCTCTATGCTCCCGTAGCTGATGCTATGTCTGAGCGAAAGACGTCACGACTTGCCGATGAGATAATATGCTTATCAACGATTATCAACATTGATGTCAAGCCGTTTCTAGAGCTTCCTGACAAGGATAAATCAGACGCAGAATTGGCTCAGGATAGGATGGCTCTTTTCCTGGATACATTGCATACTTTCCAAATGCAGATAGTTTTCAACAATTACCAGAGACTGGAGAAAGTTGGTTACAGGTGGGCTCCAAGGTCATTACTAAACTTCAGATTGCCTCAGTTATACCCTGGAGATGACCAAAATACATCGAACTTCCAGGTCGTCAATGGTAAAAGGGGTCTATTAGTTCAATATCCCGGGTTCTTGATACAATTCGACAATGGAAGGCCAACTTTTGGTACAAGTGACCGTGGCTGCGTTATAAATTACAATCATAGATCACTAAAAATCGTCGGGTCGAAAGTTGAGGGCGATTACTTCATTATTGAGCTGCCACCGAACAACGTCCGCTGGATTGGATCTTCCTCGCAGGTCTACGCCGTGGTGTTGTACAAGGTACCAACAAAACTTGGACAGTCTTGCGCGGCAATCGTGGGACTATCTACCTCGTCGCCTCAAAACGGGATATATGCGTTTGAGCATTGCTCGATTGCAACAGCACGAGTTGTCAACAGGCCGCCGATTTGGGTGGATGCAGTAGAAGCGCCACTTCTTGCAAGCAATACCAAGTGGTTAGTGTATTGAGTGGTTTAGGTTTAAGTGTCTTTGTCAGATCGAGGATTGATTAAAAGATTGAAATCATATTAGTCTGGAATGATAAGTTACCATTTGAGCTATTCGTCAGATTCCGCGCTATCGTATCACATTTTATTTACCTAGGTAGGTTTCAAATGTTAGACAGTCAAACGGACGCTGCATTAGGCATTGTCCCTAGGCACACGTCAAGTATTACATGAAAGTACCGTGCCGTCAATTGATATAAGATACGTTTATAAGTGAACATTCAAAACCAAGGCATATGCAAATATCACGTATGCATACAAAAGTACCGTCAGAACGGATCCAACTAGTAAATAGCATTAGAACAATCATTCCTCCCCAAATCATTACCCAATAGTGATCGTATCAAGTTCCACAACCTCATATATTGAACAAATCGACCGAAGAAAGCTTTGCCCAGCTATATGACTTTCAGCCACTCTTCACCTCAACAGATTGGACAGGCTGGGCCTTCTTCTCCTTCCACTCCGCAGCAATAGCATCCCACTCCTCGACTTCCTTCTCACGCAAATCACCCGGAAAGAAAGTACCCAACATGCTTTTGCCCAGCTTCTCATATCTCTTCTCAAGTTCCATTAGCGTGTTCATGACCTTGGCTTCACCAATAACATCAACAAATTCAAGTGGAATTCCATATGCATAGGGAGTACGCTTCCAACCCGCAACAAAGATGTTTTGAAGCATTCCAATACCTCCTACAGCAATCAAGTACCACGAGTCGTCCGTCAGACCAGATGCAGTGATTAGCAGGGCAACCCACATAATGCCCAAGACAATGACAGAAAGCTGAGAAAATAGCGAGATGGTTGGAGAGTCGACGTTGGCAAAGCCAGTTGCAAGATCCTCCAAATCCAGACCGTGTCCACCACTAATGATTGCAATCGCATGTTGAGCTCCGTTGCCGCGTGTCATGACAAGGTTCTTATTGGTTCGACCATCCAGACGTCGACAAGCCCATTTTTCTACTTTCCATTGCTGGAGGGCTCCGGTGAAGTAACAGAGGATAGTAGCGCCGCCAGTAACCAACAATACTCCCCAATCTCCCGACAGGCCCAAGGGTATACAGGCAACTCCCAACTGGATAATGGTGACAATAAGCCCGGACCAGTGGAGTATATCATGACCAGGTTCACCATGCGCCAATGTCTCGCTAGGCTTCCAAATGCTAACCACCAGTCCAGCCTGCGCAGGGCGAGGCACTGTGATGTTCGATCCAGGGTGCTCTCGATTCTCTTTTTCTTGCTCGAATTTCCATCGAGCCTGAATCAGAGACTCGGTTTTGTCTGCGACGGGTTTTCCCATCCAATACTCATAGTCGCGCATCATGCGTCCGAGTACCCATGAATTGTTTCCGCGGACGTAGCCATTCTTTCCATTGATGATGCTGCATCCAGTATCAGCACTGGGCATAAGTCTGTACTCTCCGAGAGCGGCGCAGACACAGGCCGTTGCATAAGACACCCAACCTAAGCAAACCATATCAGCGTAAGTCACAGCAACACAGTCAATCTCCAATTTTCGTTAGTATATAGAGGTACGTACCAAACGAAAAGGCCACGGGCGTAATCCAACCGCCAGCCAGCTGTGCAAGAGCGCGATTGATCAAATCTCCTCCCAGCAGGAGAAGAATGGTAAAGGCATAGTTCGACGGTTGCGACCACTCCTGGGAAAAAGCCTCCGACGTGGCGCTGGTGTTGAAGTCCCGACGTTGAAAAATAAAATCAAGCATTGGAGGCATTGCGGCTTGTCGAATTGGGCTTTATAGTTTTCTTTCTCCTCAATGGTTTCAAGGTTGGTTGAGGAGGTTCAGCTGCTGTATAAGTGTTTTTTTCAATGACTTCGTATCTCCAAGGGCTGGGCTGATTTCCTCTTTCCTAGGGAAGTTTCATAGATCCTTCGGCGAGAAAACCGAACTATTTTTGACGAGTGTCAAACGTAAACAAAAATAGATTGTCCGATAATGTACCAAAAGGCTACCCTACCGATACTCTGCTACGCTAGTATAGTTGATAGTAGTTCATGCAGATGCTGAAGCAAGTGTTTACAAAACTTCTGGACTTGAACGCTTTCCGAAGCGGTGAAACAGACTAGAGGTAGCTGGCTGTTCAGCCTCGCACTAAAGAGAGTTTATTTAATTATTGTCGTATACGGAGTAGCGTATATTAGTTATCATGCATGTCGATATTGTATAGGCAATACGGCTATAGATACGGCACTAATATGCCAGATTTACAGCCGTTACGAGATTCATCCATACGATGTAAAATTGATTACGATACATGACAAGCTAATCAATGAGGCGAATTAGTAGGGTAGGCCTAGTATTTGATCATAGCCTAGATCCTTGAAAAGTACTACATAAAGCGAATGGATTTATGACATGCATACTATCAATCTAGACCATCATGTGGGTTTTTTGTACTAAAAATGCAACCATGGAGAATACCTAAGAAGGTACGCTCAGAGGAGCTTGTCATCCGCTGTAAAGCTCACCATCATTATCATTATCGCTCATCAACATACTCCGGCTACCTAGTCATACGATTCTGCAGGTTAAGAACTTCGTCGTCAACCATAAAAGTCTCATCACGTCGACCGTGTATGGTCTAGCCATCTTTCAACATAGGGGTTGAACCATCTGAACCGCTTCGAGGACAAAACATGTTGTATTTAGAAATCATCCGAGTATCGGCAACCCGACATTCGATGATCTCTTTGCATTTACCAACAGAAGGGCGTTGAAATCGTTGCCGGGGGACATTGTAAGGCAGAATGTCTCAAACTTGTCAACGTCAGCTCCATAGCAGTTGCCAATATCGACGACATTTTCAGCCTGCTTAACGGTGGGCACTGTAATGACGCATTCTTTGGTCGAACGAAGGGCATTAAATGTGGGATCCCACTGTCCTACTATGACTGCGAAAAGAGGTGGTTCGTGCTACATGGCTAGCCATCTGGAAGCCGCCATGCCACGACACTTGGGACTCCATCTTTGTCTCTGGTGGTTATCAATATGAAAGGACCGGGTTCGAGAATTCAGTGCACTTTACTGATGGGATAGTGCGCCATTGATATAGCCAACAGTGCAATGTGAGGTCTTTCAAGGGGTCAAATCTAGCTTTACTAAGTTAGAATAATGACATCAGCGAAAACGATAGACAATTTCTCACATTACTCGATGCTAGTCTCTTGTCGGTTCTCGCTGTCAAGTACAAGGCCTCATATCCACCGCTAGACAATGCAAGTGTTCCTAGTCGACATAGCTATCATTTTCCGACGAAGACATGGCTTCTCAATTGACATCGATTGCCCACTCCGAGAACGATGCAATGGACGGAGTACTCAAGCCATTGGTGGCAACGTGGTTTGAGATGAGTGCCAACGTGCGAACTATATCACAAGCATGCCCTAATCCCTAAGCCCTGAAAAAGGAGAGAAGAAAGACAAAAGAGAAGAGAGGAGCCTGGATGAGTATTGAGGCCCGTATTGAGACGGCGCTCGGAAAAACAACCCCCGGCCTCATACCGGTCATCTTCTAAGGTGATTGGTAAAATGCCCTTTTAGTGGTAAAATACCCGCCACTAGCAGCCGTGGCGGGTAATGGAAAACAACTCCGATACGGGCTTCCATCCTGTTTCGTTACGATGGAGTCTCTCTGTGAGGGATGGACCAATGACTCGTTCCGGTGCTTAACCTGCCCTCGACCAAGGATTAAACACACACCCATTCTTTGTCCAAACATGCCACCACGCCTGATTCCTTATTCTCTCGTCTGAAATGGCCATTGCCTTCTTGAAGCCTAGCGTCTGGTACACTCCACTCGGTATTTCGTGTCTATCCACTACGTAATGTGATTCCCATCAACCTTATCTGAACTGACTCCATTCTTCTCCACCCGACACAGCCGGCATTCCAGCACTGCCAGATAAATAGCAGACTATCACCTACCAAAGCGCCTCTCAATCTACACCATAGTGACTACTTCGCTGCGCCGATGGCTCCTATCAACCGTCGGAACAGACATCATTGTCGGGCTTGCAACAACGACAGTGCCCCGCCGAGCACCCAAGACGCACGCGATGCAGATACAGTCGCACTGAAACTGGCTCAAGACGAGCTGCAAGTCGTCTATCAATCCGTTGAACAACTGCTGAATATGATGAGAACCGGAAGCGCTCAACAACTCGAACCCCTTTTCGCAGCTGCCCAAAGTGGCGCCTCGCAAGACGACATTTTGGCCGTGGTCAGACAGTACACCCAAGGCGTGGAGGTGGCGCAATCGAAATAGACAAGATACGGAAATGCGGGCAGGTTGCTTAGCCATTGATTGATTTTTTGGATTTTTTTCCTACTTCTGGCGTCAGTTGTCAGTTTATCCTCGTCAAGCGACTCGATCGGGCCACAGGAGTTTGCTTGAAGCAGAGACACCTTCTTTAAAGACCCCTTCTTCAGTAAACGGGAACGGGGAGGGTCCTCCATTTGATTGTACGAACAAGTGGTATACGACGGACGTTACAGAATCAATTTCGGTGTATCCGTGTTATGGTGTCCGTCGGGAATATGCTCTTTCTGTACTGGTTGTCGATACGTCGTGGCCTTTTTTTTTTTTTTTTTTTTTTCGTGCTGCGAAGGAAAGATCACGTAATAAAAATACGATAACTAACTATTTAACTATCTCGCTGCATTTGGCTCCTGTGTCTCTCATTGGCTATCCTAGAATGGCAACGTGCGTGTACTTTAAGACCCGTGTTTAATGAGTTCGGAAATCTACATCACAAGCCTATTACCTGGCGCCAAGAATGGGGTTGCCCTAGATGGTTTGTCAGGACCATAAGCATCTGCCATCTGCCTGCATTCCGCCATTCCCTCAACCATTTCAACCTTGGAAGTGATCCGGAAAAGAGTGGCGGTGGCACGGGGCTCTGCGCAAGATCCACTCATGGGGGTTCAAGCTTCAATGGCCGCCGAGATTGGACTTGACGATGTGCCCAGGTGCCGAATACCAAAGTGAACTCATCGATCGGAATACAAGTTCAAAGAATCTGCGTTCAGATCTCATGATCTCTCGATAAACCGGATCTTGCTAATAAGACGGCTACGTTACAACATACTGCGACCGCATTGGTTAGATTTAAACGGGGCAGCTACATGGAAATGGGCATGGAGGACAACTGGTCAATGAAAGAAAGCATGCTTGATCAGCAAGCAGGTGTAACCAAATATCTCCCTCTTTCTGATGCATCAAACGGAAGTTCCTTGACAAAGATGGGACTCGATGTCTCATATCGTTCCTATGACCACCGCATATTGATCCAGAAGCATGCTTTCGGATTTGCGGACCGAGAGAGGATCTAATCTCCCAAGACTATCGACCATTCTAGCAAATCGGGTTTTGCATCACATCTGTTCTTGCATGTACAGAGTCCAGACTCCAGAGAGTCAGAGACCCTAAAGAGTGGCTTAGTTTTGGGAAACAATCCACTCAAGAATCCGTGCACACCCCCATCCATCCACACCCCTAAGTTATCTAATAAGGAGATATTTTCATATAGAACCCAATTCCCGTTGCGGAGTAGTTAGTTTTTAGAAAGATTATAAGCATCTAAAACAGTTTAAGCTGAGCAGACGAGTAAGTGCTGCTCTTTCTCGGACAAACATTAAACCGGCGGTCAAGAGTTCCTCGGACGGGCCTTCTATAAAAACCCCGTGTGGGAGAACGGTTTGTGAGAAGACAAATTACTCCGTACATGAGGTATAAGTATCCAAACCCTAATAACCCTAAGAGAGAGTACTCTATATCTTATTTAGGCATAGTAAGCTCAGGGGGTTCTATCCCACGCAGAATAAGCAACTCACTTAGATGCACGATCCAACTCCTGAAAGTCTTTCATATGTACTCCGTACGGAGTAGTCACCTCAAAAAAAAGGACGAGTCCGACTAAAAAGAGTCGTGATTACTTTCTGCATGCAATAGTCAGCCTAAGTGTGTGACAACAATGGAGAAGCGTACATGTAGAAAAGCTACTTATCGCACTACCGATAAGTCGATAACCCTACTCCGTATTTGAGCCAACACCCGACAAAAGCCGTCGCATCCATCTGCAAGGACATATTAGTAGTTCACGGACACAGAAAATCCTGGACTTTTATCTTCTTGGTGGCGATGGCCCTAGCAATGTCTATTTTTCATGCAAAGTCGGTTTTGCTGACCTGATTGGCTGTGAAAATACCTCGAGTCACGATAGCTAGTGGTTAGTGGGTGTGATCAAGCAGCGATGGTTGCGTCTGCCCGGCGCTTACCAGCCCCTCAACACTTTTCAAGCCCCATTGATTGGGTTGTCACATCACAATCCCCCATCACCATGCACTACGAGCAGCAATTCGAGACCAACGGCTTGTGTGATATTCTTTTCAAAGTGAAGAACAAGGGGAGGTGAGAGTCTACCCCGCTCCTCGACTCTTCAGCACCGTCTCTCCATCATGAGTATATAGCCGCTGTCAACGTACCCCCTTCGCCGTTCTTGCATGTCTACTGTTTCATCAGTTACTATTTTTTCCTTTACGTTACTTTTGTCTTTTCTCTTTTCGTCTCTTTTCTAATACACGTAAAGATTGGCTGGTCCAGTCGTCCATATACAAAATAAAAACAACACAATTCAACACCACAACAATCCCTCCTTTCTGAATCCCCAAGAGTTATCTGTGTGATCTCTTCCAAGGAATACATTTGTTGATCAAATCGTACTTCTTAATTTTTATACTACACTTTTGATCTGAGTTTCCCTGGTGGATAATTCAGAGAATACACATTATAAATCCCAATCTTGTCAATTTTTGTCATCGAAACAAAGCAAAAATGTACGCCGCACGCTCAGCCAAGCCAAAGCTGTCTCTCAGCATCTCCACTGCGACCACCACAACTCGTCCAGCTCTGTCTTTGCGATCACCAGGCCCCATGCCACGGACTCCTGTTTCTCCATCACCTCTCAGCCCAGTCTACACTGCTGCTCGAGACTTCAGCAAACAGACTGTCCCCATGTACTCCTACACCAATTCCAGCTCAGCCAAGAGCATTCTGAAGAAGGGATCTACATCTTCCGCCTCGTCGCGATCAAGCGGCAAGGCAATTCACTTCCAGAGCACGCCTACTGTGTACTGTGTGACCCCAATTGAGAACAAAGACGAATACTACGGGGGCTATGTCAAGATGTCGCGCGACGAGCGACGATGGGGAGCCAGGTCTTGAAGTCCAGACAAGAGACTTGAAATTTCTACTTGACAACCGATATTTTTCCAAAAAATACTCGATATAAACCTCAACACCCAGACTCGGTTTGCGTCATCCATTTTCCACCACCGCATCCGGCTTCGAGTGAAGTAGATTCACATCGGAAAAAAAGTCACTGTCTCTCTTTAGAGGGCTTCGAGGACATTGCTATACTGATGAAGGAAAGGATTTATGACGGGCACTGTCCCTTTGGATACAGTAATAATGTATATAGTGCAGTTTAATGATAAACCGAAGACGCCAGGTACTTCCTGACTTTACTTTTGATGTTGTGTCCTGTGTAAGATTCCAAGCATGTAGTACCGTCGTAAGCTGAACCAACCGATAGAAATGATCTTATCTTATCGGGTACGGAGCAGAAATGGATGTTATGCTGTGCCGTAACGTTATGTCACGTGGTGTATATTAGTCAGCCACTGCTTGGACGACCGCGGCGATTTGAGACGAAAATTGCGCGCCGACCTCACATCAACATTCATCACCAAGCCATCCAGCAACCCGATCCAGCAACCCGATCCAGTCAACGTCGCACAGCCGCTGTCGACGTTACCACGCTGAATGTAGCGTTCTCAATTTGATATACAGCTCTGAACTTCGCTTGGGTCACTTCGCAGTCATACACCAAACATGTCTGACTGTACGACCTCCTCTCCCATCCCAATCTCATGTAACATGCTAACAACCAACACAGCCGACTTTGAGCAGGTCAGACGGCTCCAAGCCGAGCGAAATGCTCTCGCTGCTGCCAAAAAAGGTTCAAAAACCTTCGACCCATCCAGTCAGCGCACTGACTTTTCCACAAAGGCCTCCCTGACTGAAAGTTTTGATACCGACCTCTACGAACGCAATGGCGTCGATAAGTATTCTGGCTACAATACCTCCATCCCAGTTGATGGCGATGAGGATATGGAGGATGCAGATACAGGACATCGATTGGTCGGTCAGTATACAGCTAGCAGGGACCTGATCAATGAAATGGCAAGTGGCAACGGTGTTGAGGAGGAGGATATCTTACTTGGTCGCGAAAAGTCTGCTAGAATTGCCGACCGAGAGAGCGATTACCAGAAACGTCGATTCAATCGTGGTCCGCTCACTCCGACGCGAGCTGATCCATTCGCTGCGAATGCGCATGCCAATGTCGAGGCCGAGGGCCAGACTTATCGAGAAGTCATGGCGCTTCGCGAGCTTGAGAAAGAAGAAGAGCGTGTTCAGAAGCTCATCAGTGAGAAGCGGGCCGCAGGTGAAAGTGTTGAATACCAAGCCACCTTGGAAGATGAGGCTGACAAAGAGAATATCGATGCTGGCTCGACCGTCACCGTCGCCGCTGGTCGCAAGAGAAAGCAACGATGGGATGCCGCTTCGGAGGAAACTGCTGCTGCCGCTGCCGAGGAGGAAAATACAATAGCTGCCAAGAAGTCGCGATGGGATCAGACTCCTGCTGTACCTACACTAGACGAACAAGCTCCTAAGCGACGCTCTCGTTGGGATCAAGCACCAGCTGCGCCAGCTGTTGGCGCAACCCCCGTCGGTCAGCCAGGCCTTGCGACGCCGGCGCATCCATCGATGGGCGTAGCACCACTCGGAGTAGATCTTGGTCGCAATGTTGTGTGGACGGACGAGGAATTGGACATGATGCTTCCTACCGAAGGATATCAAGTTCTCCAGCCTCCACCGGGTTATGAACCTATTAGGAATCCTGCACGAAAGCTCACGGCCACTCCTGCTGCTATACCTAGCGCAAGCGGATATGGAGGTTTCATGATGCAAGAACCCGAGAGTGCGCGCACTCTTGGTAAACAACTTCCAACGGATATTCCTGGAGTGGGCGATCTTCAGTTCTTCAAAGCTGAGGATATGGCATACTTTGGAAAATTGGTTGACGGCGCAGATGAAAACAGCCTGTCAGTTGAGGAATTGAAGGAAAGGAAGATTATGAGACTCTTGCTCAAAGTCAAGAACGGAACTCCTCCTATGCGTAAAACAGCTCTTCGTCAACTTACCGACAATGCTCGCCAATTTGGAGCTGGTGCACTTTTCAATCAGATTCTTCCGCTGTTGATGGAGAAATCGCTTGAGGATCAGGAACGTCATTTGCTGGTCAAAGTTATCGATCGTGTCCTTTACAAGCTTGACGATCTTGTTCGGCCATATACCCACAAGATTCTCGTTGTTATTGAACCTTTGCTTATCGACCAAGACTACTATGCACGTGTAGAAGGTCGTGAAATTATTTCCAATCTGGCCAAAGCCGCAGGTCTTGCACATATGATCAGTACTATGCGTCCAGATATCGATCATGTTGACGAATACGTGAGAAACACAACTGCAAGAGCGTTTGCTGTTGTTGCCTCTGCTCTGGGTATACCAGCTTTGCTCCCATTCTTGCGTGCTGTCTGTCGCAGTAAAAAGTCATGGCAGGCTCGACACACTGGAGTCAAGATTGTCCAGCAAATTCCCATTCTTATGGGTTGTGCTATTTTGCCTCATTTGAAAGGGCTGGTTGATTGTATTGCAGACAACCTCAGCGACGAACAAGCCAAGGTTAGAACAGTTACCAGTTTGGCCATCGCTGCATTAGCTGAGGCGGCCAACCCTTATGGTATTGAAAGCTTTGACGACATTCTCAACCCTTTGTGGACAGGCGCTCGCAAGCAACGTGGAAAGGGCCTTGCTGGATTCTTGAAAGCTGTCGGATACATCATCCCTCTGATGGATGAAGAGTATGCCAACTACTACACTAGCCAGATCATGGAGATTCTGCTCCGAGAGTTCTCTTCTCCAGACGAAGAAATGAAAAAGGTTGTGCTGAAGGTGGTGTCACAGTGTGCCCAGACCGATGGTGTTACAGCGCAATATTTGAAGGAGAATGTCCTTCAAGATTTCTTCAAGAGCTTCTGGGTTAGGCGCATGGCATTAGATAAGCGCAACTACCGTCAAGTCGTTGAGACCACGGTTGACCTTGGTCAGAAAGTTGGTGTGGGCGAGATTTTGGAGCGTATCGTCAACAATCTCAAGGACGAAAGCGAGGCTTACCGAAAAATGACTGTGGAGACGGTCGAAAAGTTGATCGCTTCTTTGGGCGCAGCTGATATCTCTGAGCGACTGGAGGAACGACTTATCGACGGTGTTTTACTAGCATTCCAAGAACAGAGTGTTGAGGATATTGTGATCTTGAACGGTTTCGGCACAGTCGTCAATGCTCTTGGAACCAGATGCAAACCATACCTTCCACAGATTGTCTCTACTATTTTGTGGCGATTGAACCACAAGTCTGCCACGGTTCGTCAACAAGCCGCCGATCTCGTTTCCCGAATCACCATGGTTATGAAGCAGTGCGGCGAGGATGCTCTTATGGGCAAGCTCAGTGTTTTGCTATATGAATATCTTGGCGAAGAATACCCCGAAGTGCTTGGTTCTATCCTCGGTGCTTTACGATCGATTGTCACCGTGGTAGGTATCAATCAGATGCAACCTCCTATTCGTGACCTCCTCCCCCGCCTTACTCCTATTCTTCGCAATCGACATGAAAAGGTACAAGAAAACACGATTGATCTGGTCGGTCGTATCGCAGATCGTGGACCAGAATCCGTCAATGCTCGCGAATGGATGCGTATCTGTTTCGAGTTGCTGGATATGCTCAAGGCTCATAAGAAGGGTATCCGTCGTGCGGCCAACAACACATTCGGTTTCATTGCCAAGGCCATTGGTCCGCAAGATGTTCTTGCGACTCTACTCAACAATCTGCGAGTCCAGGAACGTCAATCACGAGTGTGCACGGCCGTCGCCATTGGTATCGTTGCCGAAACTTGCGCTCCATTCACCGTCCTCCCAGCCCTAATGAACGAATACCGCGTCCCCGAACTCAATGTTCAAAACGGTGTTCTCAAAGCCATGTCTTTTTTGTTTGAATACATTGGCGAAATGGCCAAAGACTACGTCTACGCCGTTACCCCCTTACTCGAAGACGCTCTGATTGACCGCGACCAAGTTCACCGTCAAACCGCGGCCAGCGTCGTCAAACACATCGCGCTCGGCGTCGTCGGTCTAGGCTGCGAAGACGCAATGGTCCATTTACTCAACTTGCTATACCCCAACATCTTCGAAACGAGCCCGCACGTCATTGACCGTATCATCGAAGCCATCGACGCAATCCGCATGGCCGTCGGAACGGGTGTAGTCATGAACTACGTCTGGGCCGGCCTGTTCCACCCTGCGCGCAAAGTGCGTGTCCCCTATTGGCGATTGTATAATGATGCGTATGTGCAGAGCGCGGATGCGATGGTGCCTTATTATCCGGATCTGGAGCACGACGGTGTCTCGCGCGCGGAGCTTTCGATTGTGATTTAGTTTGCGTTTGGGAGATGAGATATAAGATATGAGATATTCATTTGTGTGTCGCACGCAGTATGGGATAGTTTCGGCGCTTGGCGGTTATTGGTACTCTTTTAGTTGAACGATGATGTATACTACAAGTCTTTTTTTGCCTGATTCTAGATAATACCAGCCTACTTACTAGATTGATGGGAAACGTTGGTTTGAGACTTTCTTATTCTTCGTTATGTAGGTAGGAGATGTGATGCTATTCCATTGTCACATTTTCTCTGCTTATCTATTAGCTAGGTGAGGCGGCATACATATATATATATATATATATACAACTTTGATATCCAAGTGATGATACCTTCCTCCAGAGGACATGGAACATACCATCCACCAATAGAATCCCTTGTGATGCGATGAGAATGTCCCCTATCTTCCAGACACACCCCTGAACGTCACCTGGTTGTTCCTTGAATATTATTAATGGACTGCCAGGTGGCGTTGTTTGTACGTAGCTTCCAAGGTTCATTACCATGACAACTAAGAATATGATGTCACAGCTGCCCTCCACTCTGACGTTGTGGTATCTACTTGTTGGGCAGTGCATACCAAGGGTGTGTTCACGACCATGTGCTGGGACGATCCATGGATATATATTATAATACAGACATCCTGGAACCCGTCCCTACTAGATACGCACTAACTTGGTACTGGCGCTGCTCCTGACATGTTGACGATGAGGTCAGCAAAAGAATGAACTAGATAGTACCTAACTTAACTAGTTATCTGCTGTAAGCCAAGCCAGTCGAGTCAGACACCCTACGGAGTGTGGTCAATGGCTCAATATCGGCATCTGAGACAATGGACCCGACACACTCCCGACTTTCGTGAAGTTTCTTCAGTATGTATGCACTCTCTTTTTTCTCCGTGCGTGGTAGCTCTGTTTTCCGTTCCCCCCACCCCCTCCCCTGAATCGAATCCTGCACTGCGACGGCGGCATGCGATGGGATAGTTCACTAGAGCATGCTAGTTATACTTGATTGCAAAACCAGTGCGCGCTTCTACTCACTTCGATTGTTTCTGAACCTCGATAGGCAATGTGGGGCTAGTCCATATTCATGAATTATTCCGAGCCCCTTCTTGGGTCTCAGTAATGAGACGGTATGGAAGGTTTCTGACAGACGTTATTTTACGGCTATCCCGGATACGGTTATTGCAGCGCATAAATCCACTCAGCTGCTCTCATTGGATATCAACCGGTCCTCATTACAAGGATTTGCCAAGAGGCCTCCTTACTAAAATAGCGCGCACAGTTCTACTGTTACGAAACCAATCACCTGCATATGCTACGCGATATAAGAAACAGACCGGAAGGAACGATTGGACAACAGAAACGGAAAACCCAAGAAAGATAATTGGACTACATAAATCACGTGACCAAAGATATACTCGAAACCACAAAGACACCGATAAGATACGAAGTATATCTTATGAAGGAACGTGATTGGATAGTATATTATATACTTGCTATGGGATACTCAGGAATGAGTATAAAGTATATAATATAAAATATACGGAACAGGGAGGACTGGATATATAAGGACACTCATTCACCATCATGTATTTAGTTCTTCATAGTTCTTTGAGATAAGTCACTTGAATACATACAACAGTGAGAGTCAGCAAGGCATTCTAACTCGTACGGGCACCAGGTTGTACGGGGGATCTCTTCTATCTTAGTTACGTTTAAGACTTCCAGACACCAGTTCGACTATTGTTACTTTGTTTACTCAAGCCACTCTATCGACGATTATCAAGGAACCTTTGTGTGGTTCAACCAAGCCTAGCGTACAACGCTGTTTAACTAAGGCAGATCCAGGTCCGTGACACGCGCACTGGTTTTGCAATCAAGTGTACATACTTGTCATTTAGAAATTAGGTTTTTTTTTTTGGTCTGTCGAGGGGTTGGTTACATGACACATGCTTGTGGACGACGACGCATACGCCTATGATGTCATGCCCCAAGACCAACATTCCTTCCATTGTTCTCGCTCTCTGATTGGCCAGCAGCGACTTGGTGTTCTATTGGCTGGGTTGAGTTGGGGTCAATTGACAATACTACCGTAGGTACAGACTTCGTTAAGTTTTCGTTAAGTTACAGAGCAACTTCACCTAACTTATGCCTTGCTTCGATGTCAGCCTGAGAAGTCCGAGCACTTGGCTTGGTCTGTCTTTCCTTTCAAAGTTTCCAAGCTCCGTACTCCGTTCTCTTAGCACAGACTCATCTTAGGAACATTAAAATTGAGGTCGCCGAATCGGCGAGTGGATCGCACTATTATAGCACGCCCCCCCCCCCCCCATACTACGTCTAACCTTATGGCACCGTCAGCATCTTCGCAAACCCATACTCCATAATCCATATTCCCTCCTCCTTATCGTGAATCCAATCTGTGGTTCACTGGGTACTGGGTCTCAAGAACAAGAAATATCAACGGCGTGTTTCATGTTGAGTGGCGAGTGGAGCAGGGTCTGCCGTCCATCTGTAGCATGTATGTGAGGCACACTGTAGTATGCGTGTATGTGTATGCAGTGCTACTGCAATCATGTAACTTACGGAGTAACTTAAGCATGTTTGTTATTAGTCACTGCAAGTTAACTAAGTTAACTAAGTCAACTAAGTCAAGTCAAAAATTAAATATTAAATATAAACAATAACTAACTTATCAAGATTACTCGTAGTAAGTCTGGTAAGGCGTTGTTGCAGGGTCATTACTTGTACCATCAGGATATTATTCTCCGGGGGAAGAGATGCGTACTGAAGTCAAAGACGCTGCTGGTGAGTCGTGACTGGACTCCAACTTTGAGGTAGGTGGAGAAAAGAGTATTGACCGAATCAGGCATAAATTGGAACCCCAGGCACACACACACACACACACACATATGGACTATGGAGTACACACGTATGGAGAACACACACACAGAATCCACGCTCAGGGTTTGGTTTGGCCTCCCCCACACACGGCCCAGCAGCGTTTATGAGTCAATCGCTGCGTTGCAGTCGTGACTGAACTCAGGAGTTCGCGGCACACAAAGCCGATCCGGCAGAGAAGGAAGTACGTATTGTGTATGAATGTACGTACTGGGTAAAGTGGTAAACTCCATAACTACTCAGATCTAGTTAACTTGATTTGGAAGATGGTCTTTTGAGCTTTTGCGAGTACGTACGTACAAGTCACCTGTGATCTACCGTGGCGGGCTAAAGGATTAGACCATCTGCAACTATTGACTAGCAAACCATAGCCTTATGATTATTGCTTTTTTTTTTTTGTTGGTTTGGTCGTTGCTTTTTTACGCTACTGCGAGTACATCGAGTATTGATAATTGAACAAGAGGATATCAGATGTAAATGTAACTACAGGAGATAGTGTCGTCAAACAATCAAGGTGATGCCTGCTGCATATGCAGCACCTCTGTCTCTTCTGTACATGTGCCCGACCAATCCACGACAGGTGCTGCTTGAGCCTGCATATGCGTTAAAGAGCGGTGAAAGCCGAGTTGTCCAATGAATTAGATTACTGTACGGGGTACTCAGAAAATTGCTTGCCTCCTCTACTCCTCCTCCTCCTCCTACTACTACGTATGAGTGCAGTTAAACTCGGCTTCATATGAAAGTGTTCTTTTTTTTTTTTTTTTTTTTTTTTCTCCCTCGGCTCTCCCCCAACTTGCCCACTTGCCAACAATCAAAGTTTCCGAAAGATCAAGGTTCGCCCTAATCTCCAATTCATCAATCTAATCTATTTGAATTTTGTGCTCCTACCTTATACTCTTACCTCTTACAGAGTATGAACTACTCGTAGTCGCGGCTAGTCAGTTCGACTTGTGTAATGTACAAGTTGGGTCAGTGGTAGCCCCTCCACCGCGCCAAGACAAGACTATGGTTCCCTCCAAAGAGGGAAGTTAAATGTCAGAATTGGGAATTGGTTTGGGCAAAAAGAAAAGAAAAGAAAAGAAAAAGAATTTGAGTTTTCCCGACAATAGGGGTAGGGCACACAATCTTAATTCAACGATCGTGGACTCCGTAAAAAGAGGGTGCACGGTGGAGCGCCACAAAAATTTAGTTTAATTGTTTTTTGCTCGAGTGTAGACCCTTTTTGGTCTACTCTGGAGGAACTAAGTATTGCTCGGGATTGATTTATCACGGCAGACAGATTAAATGCCGTGTCTGCCCTAACTTACCTTACATAGAGTACGTACGTAGTAACCAAGTACGACGTAAGTTACCTGGTCGAAAGCGTCGCAACAGAATTGCATAATTTCATTAAGTTAGTTACATACACCACATCGTCGCAAAACACAGCTCCGACAATCCGATAACAACCGTTGCAGTTGCATCGATTTACAGATTACAGATTTGCAGATCGACTTCACAGTTCAGATCAAGATGGATCAGCCTGCGTTGACAGGGATCGCCGGGGGGCGGATTTTCAGGAACACACGCTGTGATCTGCGACCGCGGCGATCAAACATGTTGTGGACGTTGAAACGGTGTTTCAGGGAATATTAATAATTACGCAGTATTGCGCGGAGTACAATATTGAATTATTAATTAATGTATTTGATAGTTAACTAACTACTACTACGTAGTGTGGAAGACGTGGGATAATTAACTTAGTTACCTATAATGTCGACGAGCTAAGACTTCCTATTCGGAGCATTACATTGATCCATGGATAGCGAGGGGAGGGACAGCTCCACCAGTTCCGTGCCCAAGCTCCGGGAGAACCAGGACCAGCAACTACCGCACCGCACTGTATCCATTGTTATCCAAAGTTCCAACTCACCTGGACTGGACAACCGTTACAAACTTGAAGTTGAAGGATCCGTGCCCTCCAGAATCTTGTCTTGTCAATAAGATTACTTCTCACTTCTTACTTCGAGTTTCGTGGCAGTGCCGCTGACAACGCTCATTCGCTTAACTACGCAGTCGAAGATGTGACAAGCATTTTTTTGGCTGTGATGCCAAGACGTGGCTTACCTGCGTCTTGTCTCGTTCAGTTGGCTCCGGCTTCCCTGGTTTGTCCTAGCGCCATACCATCACGGCTGCCCAAATGGAGTAGGAAGTGGAACGAGTGAGTTTGTGAGAGCTACTCGTAGGACTATGGAGTCAGCCTTCTCGAAATTCTTTGGGATGTTTCGTAGATTGAGAGCATTCAGGTTTCAGGCAAGGAGATGCGACGCTTCGTCATCACATAGTTTACATGCAACACTTAATACTAACTAAGCTTCCGACATTTTAGCAAGAAACTTGTATCAAAGGACCGTCCCCCCGGCATTGCCCTGCGGAGTACGGTACGCAGTTATAGGCACTCCATACTGTCCAGGTGTCATGTCATGTCAACGGATCTACATGTACCTACCTACCCCTGACCCACGCTCCTTACATGATCCGGTCCCTGTCCATCTCTTGACTTGGCAACCAGAAACCCCATCAGACTATCAAGATACCATTGCTTTTGTTTCATCTGCCGTCAACAAAAAAAAAAAAAAAAAAAGTACGTACTGTGGTGGTAACCAGTGACCGGCGACCAGTGACCACATATTTTTGATTCTTAAAAAAGCCACAGCCCCCGTGGCGGGGCGACCGAATCCATTCGTCTGCATGGTGGCGGCAGATCAGGGTTGAGGGATTGTCGATGAGGGCTTGTTTCAGCCCCAACGGCGCATAGTTTATATGCTTATTTGAGACTCGAAGAGTCGAAGTCACATAGATAGAGTCGAATTGAGATATAAATCATATGCTACATAACCAATAATCCGATTTAGCTGAAGATGGCGTCAAGCAGATGGAGTTGATTGGATACGGAGTTAGTTAATAACTTAATATAATAGGTTTATTGCATCGATTGATTAAATCACCGGCTAATCTGGAACAGGGAAAATATCGGAGAGCCACCATCCTCTCTATTCACAACTACGTACGTACTCATAACACTATGTACAAGGCGAAAAGCTCAGCACTGACGTCGACATGCAGCCTACCCTGCAAGTATAAGCTTGTGCTTGTGAACGGAACACAACGCGCATATAAATATATACACCAGTGTGACAATGATTAGTAGGAGCTACATACTCCAGCCTACAGCTTACAGATGGTTGGCCTGACCGGGAAAAAGAGACGCCCTTGAATAAGCCTCGTCAGCATGCAAGACTTGTTACGCTGGCTCTTTTGTCGGTGCTACTTTCGAACAAATTTCCAGGAAAATCAAAGAAAAAACCAGATTGTTCAGATGATTGTTTCCACGCGTGCGCTAAGACTCTTGATCTCGGTCAATTACAAAGTATAGGTATACATACTACAGAGTAACCTATGCACTTATTCGGTATTCCGTTGTATCGCAGACAAGTCGAAAACCCCCAATCAATAATGTACGGAGTGCGTGCTTATTTTTAATCAAATAATACGATCAGTAGTTCGCCTGTCAGAATACACCGATGCAGCCACCATCAAGCCACCAAGGTGTGTTTTGATCCTTTGCCCCCATCCACGGTTGCCCTCCCCGCCGCCCATTCCATTACATGATAGCAGCCCATAACAATTGAACAGGAAGCCAATAGGGAACGATTTTGTTTTTTTTTTTTTAAAAAAAAAAAATCTTTTTCGAAACTCGCAAAGTAGGCGAACCAAGAAATGAGGCTTGCAGGGTGTGTGCCGCTTTATTCATTAGCAACGGCACATAGTGTGGATGGGCTCCATCCCCGGATTTATGGTCCGCCCCTCCTTGCTGTCTACTCCGTACCATTGTATGTATGTATGTATGTATGTATGTATGTATGTATGTATGTATGTATGTATGTATGTACGTCCTGCTACGTAATAAGGCATCGGCGTACTCGGTAATACTATACATCTGTATGCTGGCAGTATGGTACTGCTCCGTACCACTGACCAGACAGACAATTGAATGTATGTTTCTATTCCTATCATTCCTTCCAGAAATTCTGAGAATGCCGAGATGGTGCGTGTGCAAGCAAGGACCATGGCCAACCTCGAATATGCTGGCTGCACTTGCCAACCATGCCAAGTAACTTAACCTTACGTAGCGAGTTAGTGAGCATGGTGAGCACTAACTACGGAGTAGTGCTTACAGAGTACAGACTACAGAGTACAGACTACAGACTACAGACTACAGAATATAAGATAAGACGACATGTGATACGAATATGCTCTACCCTGTCCCGTGCCCTTGGTGCAGTTTGCCACCAACACAATCAAAAGAATTAGCACATACTACTGCGTAATATTAGCCTATCCTAATAGGTATCGGTTAAAGAGGCGGACTAAGGTGGATCACCAATAAATGCCGGGTCTCCACTGTGCTAAGTGGCATCTCCCGCAGGCCGGCTGGCTTAGAGGCTTGCGAGGCTTAGGGGGCTTGCAGGAGAACGCCCAGTCAAAGGCGTGGTGGGGCGTTCATGTTGAGAGCGTATTAACTAACTAACTATTAACTATTAACTATTAAATACTAAATACTATACGGGGTAAGCTATACTACATACGTAGTATACTATTCTATTACAGTACTCTGGATGATAGTGTTGTCGGCCTGAGGCCTAGACTAGACACGGCGCATGATGCAGTCTTGCCCGTTTATCGACAACTTGGAAGAAATAGAATAGAATACTTCAACGTATTCCATTCAGTACTGCTACGCAGTACGTATGTTCGTGGAGACATTCATTTATTGTATGGACCACTCCTCTCCGAACAAAGAGGAAAAGAAAAATTACAAATGGCGCACTTTCCTCTTCTGTGCTAGTCGCCAACCCCCCGCAATGCTGAAACAAGCCATCGCAATCAGACCAACGAACCAATTCCCATCCGTTTGGGAATGACTCCTCCCTTTGAGTCTTTGAGTGAAAAGTGGCTTGCTGCCGAATATCTGATTGGCCTGGCTGTGTGTTTTTACTGGGCGTGTCATTCATTCAGGATTGGGTCCCCACCCTGCAATTATGTATGTCGGGACGGCAGAGTATCTTAGTTTCTTGACTAGCGGTTGCTTTGTTTTTAGGTTATTTCGTCACTCGAGATCGCGTATTCTATTTGTGATTCCATTCGACACCTTGTTTGTGCCGGTACGAACTTGAATCCATCGCAGACTCGACATTATTAATACAAGATTTGTTCAGCTGATGCGATGCCCGATTCCCAACCCGTCGAATCCGCATTGTTGGTCTACGGGAAGGAAGCCAGCCTTGAGTGCTCGACCTTACTACGTACATCGTATTTCAATTTTCTCTTCCTGGCCGTAGCCTGATTTACTACTTCGTATATATTTTCTTTTCTTTTCTTTTCTTTTTTTTTTTTTTTTCCCTTTTCCCGGGCGTGCTTTGTATCAACATAGCGTTTTCCCTTTCGGTGCTGCCGTCTCATCGGGGCCAGCCGAAGGTACATAGTGTATTATGCTCCGAAGAAGTTGATATGGCGACAAACAAAGTTGAACAAACTCGGAGAGTATCATACGAGAACCAATAATGCCGCGGCCCAGCCAATAATCCATGCTTCGAGCGATCACAATTGTGCAAATAGTACTACAGGAGCATGTGCTCTCATGCTCCTCCGTACAAGTAGCCCCAAACATGCAAGTGATGCTTGAGGAGGCAGTATCAGTATGTATTGCGTAACGGCACCAACACCCCTCCAGTTGGCTGTTCAGATGATAGAGTTAACCAACTACCGTCGCTGCTAGCACGGAGTGCTTAGTAGTTAGTACTACTTACTACGTAACTTGGTGCGTAGATTAGTTAGTTACATAGGTTACTCGTTTAGTCGTGCTCTGTAAGCACGGAGTAACTAACTACGGCAAGTCAAGAATGGATGTAATCATACGGTATTACCACGATACGGGTACTTGTATACTTCCCTTCCCGCACTTCCTGCCAGAATCCAAAATCCAAAATCCAAATCCAAAATCTCCCCGTCTTCCAAGTCGCCCACACGCGCTAAACCCAAACCACCAGACACGGCTCGCAAAGCAGCTTAGCGCGTCTCCAGCATGGGACCGGGGGACCCTTTTTGGGGCACACTCTTTCGTCCTGACTCTCGAGCTCTTTGGAGCAGACCGACGGGGGGCGGTTGGCTTCAGCAAGTTCAGCCCCCCCTTTTCCACTTTTTCCAGCCAATCACTCCATGAGCGTCCCATTTTGGGCCTTTTTCTACCTTTTTCCTTGGGCTTCCCCTTTTCGGGCAAGCCCCAAAAGCTAAGCTGGCCCAAGGAAAACGATCTGCGACGGAACGTCGTCAGTGGCACAGGCCCCATCTCAAATCTCTCGAACCAACTCAGTTATGTGGTCACCAGCCTGCTAGTCGCAAGCACACTAACCTCGACTACGACGTACCTTTTTTACACCATACCTGCATCTCCGTACGGAGCATGATGCTTATTTTATTTATTTATTATTTTCTTCTTCTTTCTCCATCCCCTTCTTCCTCTTAAGCAACGTCGATCCCCTTCCCAAGACAGCCTCTTCCCTTTCTTTCCATCTCCTCTTGTATACTTTGTACCATACCAAGGATCAACACATACATCGAATGATAATAACATTCAACACAAACACAACACAACACAACACAACACAATACCGCATACTGGAACCATTCACATCTACATTTGCACTTGATTGTCGGGGACAGCCAATTCTATGAGAACTTCGACCCAGTCTCATCGCATGCGAAATACACATCACATCTATATACACAAGACCGAAGGCTATCGAATACCCTTTGACTGAGTGCCTGCTAAGCTCTCTTGGACTCAGCTTTGAAAGTTCCCTCCCCCCCTGCTCCCTGCTCGGCACTCGCGGCGCACCTGCCTTGCGTGTCTTATAATAGTCAACGCCGGACGACGTCATTTGCTTTTCCTGTCTTGACAGCAATTCTTCCTACAACAACAACAACCGCCTCTCCTCACTCTCTGCAGTCAGCGAAGATCCGTCTATCCCAATTACATCTAGTGCCAGATAAATCATCCTCCATGACGATGGTCATTGAGAACCAGAACCGCCAGTACGGCGGCATGGGAGGCTTCGACCATGTTTACCAGAACAACATGCACCACCACACCCAGACCCCTCAATTCACGGATCCCTGGGCTGGACACACTTCCTCCCATTCAACTCCACCTATTTATTCTACCTCTTCCATGGGTATGGGCCCCGTCAAACACGAGGACGTGACCAGACCGACGGCAATTTCCATGCCCTATTCTAGTATTCCCGTTTCTGCTCCGTCACTGGTGGCTGGCAGCAGCTACCCGTCCGCTGGCTACGGAGCTTCGGAGATGTTGAACATGCACCATGATATTCCTCGCTCGACTTTTGATGCTGCCCCTTCCTACACGGCGGCCGCGCCCATTAACAGCTTCACCCCGGCCAATTTTACTTCCATGGGTTACGCAAACGGATTACCTACTCCGCAGGATGCTCGCCGCATGTCTGAGGCTAGAATGTCTCAACCTGCTTCATACAGTGATGCAATCGATGCCAGCCGTGGAATGGTTGCTCTTAGCCAGGATCTGACTCCCAGAGGGATCTACGCGCCTCGCAGCTCTCGAGGATCGGCGGATTCTTATGGCTTCCCCTCTACGCACTCATCGGTCTCTTCAATGTCATCTGCCAGCAACTACCCATACTACAGTGCCTCAGTCGCGTCGGTGGATTCATCCGTAACGGATTACAGTTCGACCTCGGAGCAATACGATGGCTTGCCTTCGCGAACACTTCCTCGACCAAGCAGTCTTTTGGGAGCGGCTACTCCTGCCGGTCCTCAGTCGATGATGGGTCAGTTCAGTTCCAAGATGCCTTCCAACGCGCAAAAGAAGCACAAATGCAAGGTCTGTGATAAGCGCTTTACGCGTCCGTCTTCTCTTCAAACGCACATGTACAGTCATACTGGCGAGAAGCGTGAGTTACCTTTTCCATTTCTGAAAGTTACTAAGATTTGAGACTAACATATTCTAGCATATGCATGTGATGTTGAAGGCTGCGGTCGTCATTTCTCCGTCGTGTCCAACTTGCGACGACACAAAAAAGTCCACAAAGGGGAGAAAGAGACCGGTTCCGGCGAGGACGAAGACTAGATCGAAGATTGTTCAGACACAATAGCTTCGTTCTTCCGGTACAATATTTTTGTGCACATACGAAAATGGCGTGCTTTCATGGGCGACTTGGATTTCTGGTTCGGTTCTTTCCCGGCGTCTTTCCTGGTTTCCGTCGTGTGCATCATGATATCCTTTTGAAGATGGCTTTTTGTTTTTTTTCATCTCTTGTACAACAGGATTTTCCATTCTTTTACCTTATTCTGCTGGCTCAGACTGTGTTCGGTCGCAGAATTTTTGATACCCCAACCTAAATTGTTTGATAATGAATGGGCAGGCATATGGTCCAAGGGGGCCAATCAAAACGGGGATTTGCATTGATTATTTTTCGCTTCTTGATGACTATAGAGGTTACTTTACTATTGGTCGCCTGGGATGGGTGGCCTTCATTGACGATTATACATTTATGAGCCTCTCGAGACAGGGGACTTGTTTTTTTTCGCAGGCATGGACTTGCAATTACGTTCTCGTTCTGATACCATCTGCAGATGTTTGTTTTGTCTGGTCATTGTTATCTGGGGTATTTGTTGTGACGGATTTGGGCCTATTGCTCATTACATAACGTCTTACTCCTTACTACTAACTAATTCTATTCTAATCTGGGTGTTTTGACGGTGGAATTCGAATTTTTTTTGTCATGGAATTGAGTGGCTTCCAAGATTGTACATATACGTCTGAATTGACTGGTTGCCTTTATATCTCGTGTCTCTAATCCCCCCTGTAGTTAAAACAGAGCAAGCCTGTGGACCTTAGCTTGACATGTTGTGAATGTCGTTTTCATATATGCAATTCTTTTCCGACAACCTACAAATGCCGTTAGATCTAAACCTGCGATCTCCATCGCAAACCCAAATGGATCTTTCCTAATCGGGTAATCAACGTAACCATGACGGCCGGCAACATCACAGCCTTTGCCGTTCGTAACCCTAACAGAACCTCAATGTCGGGCGGATCAGATTGGATCTTATTCTCAAGTTATTCTCTCTGATTCAGAGTCACAAGATCTGGCTTTGGAGTGGTATATATATATGTTGCATCTTCATATAGGCCTACGTGAGTTCAGAAAGATCGCTTTCATTCAATCATTGATTCAGGACTGTCACCTAGGTAGCTATCCAAGGTTGAAGAGTCTAGTCACAGCGATCTGAAAAGGTATGGCACCCTTCTCTACGATATTTTATTCGTTTTACTTCAAGTCTCTTCCATCCCGACCAACTAACTAACCAAACCAGATATCTATCTATTCAGTCAATTTTGAACTGCACAGTTGACACAGTCGAACCATCCTGAACATCCTACACTCCTATCAGTTGACTACACCACACCACACCGTTCTCTACCAACCAGACAGAATGGCAACGCCATCCTCATCCTCAGCCCGAACCGGCGAGACCAGGCCCAACCACTACCCCATATCAACCCAGGGCGGCGCCAGCGGAACCCCAACGGCGGCAAACAATACAGGCGGAGGAGGCGGTTGGGGCGATGCTGGTTTTATAAAAGGTGGTGGAGGGGAAACCCGAAAGGAATCGGTGAGTTTTGATGATGATGATGATGATGATGATGATGATGATGATGACCCTTTCATTTGTTTTCAAAGGGAGGATTGGAAGAGATAGTCCATGTACCTGGGTTATCCATGGGACTGATTGTTGAGGGGCCTTGGTAGGATGGAAGTTCCAGTGCCTCTGGTGACATGAATCACTCGTTTGCGGAGCATAAACCTGGTTGTCAGCAGGGGATCACGGGGAAGGTCACGGATTTTGTCAATACGTGAGTTTTTCTTTTCTTTTCTTCTTTTCTGAGTCTGCTACATATTTTTGGACGAATACTGACTCTGCACAGGGCACATGGCCAGGGAAGATAGATTCTCTGCGTAACTAGGGTGGGTGGTAAAGTCATTGCATTTCTGCTGGTTTCTTCGAAGGATAGCATAAAATTGTCTGTCGAAGAAGAAAGTACTACATATTATCTCCGTTATCGGTACAATAAAATAAACATTTCCAGTCGCATGCTTATACTTTCGCCTCATCACTTTCGCCTTCATCCGAGCTCGGTGCATCCGTCTCGACTGGAAACTTGTCCAAACTCTCGTACCATTGTATCCCAGAACCAACCAAGAAAGCCCATGACCCCCAGAACGTAGCTAGGCAAGCCTGGTATTCCACTCCAGAGGATGCGGATCCTGGGCCGAGGGCGCCGCAGAGCTAATCATACTTTTATTAGCGGTTGTTTTTGTTGTTGCTGTCAAGGAAACTTGAGGTGGTTTGAGATGACCTACTGTAAAGCCTATTCCTCCAATGAAGTTCCAGGCTCCTACGTGCCAGCCTAGAATGCCTGGAGCTGGGATGTACCATTTCGGTTGTGTTTCGACGGTGAACAGGAAACTATCAGAGTCAGCAATCATAGACATATATGTGAGACCACTTGTGGTTGGTTGTCTGCAGGTACTCACCCACTGAGAACGAAACAAAACCCACCCACCATCTGCGGAACCCAATACACACCATCCGTCAAACCCTGACTCATATGATTAGCAATCCCCGGCAGGCCGGTGAACCCAGCAATCCAGAAAATCGTAGCACCAATCAGCTGCACAAATGAAGCCAGAAACCCGAGTTCATGAAAGTAGTGAGTCTGCAATTCTGCGATCGAAGGCAACCACTCGAACATTCTCTGCTCATCGGGAGAAACCACCTTGAGCCCGTCATGTAGTAAGGATCGTCTCTTGGAGTGATGATGCTTGCAGTCTTGGTACGCGATGGGTGTGACTTCTGTCGCGTTGGTTAGGTCTTCGTGCGGCCCAAGTCTTTTGACGACCGTTTCGACGGCCCAGCCGAAACAAGAAGAGTGTTTTTCGTTGACTGCTTCGAGCATCAACAAAACACTGCCGATTTCGAAAATGGTGGCGCCGATGAATGCTGAGATTCCACCAGCGACATCGACTTCGCCTGGAAACTCGGTCGAGGGTTTTTGGAGCGGTAGCCAGACGAAGAATGCATTGATAACCCACACCGCAGATCCAAGCGTGAAGATTGTCCCGACGAGCCAGGATACGTCCCAATATGGGAAATATGTTGCCATACGAATAAGACCGCGGACTACCTCTTTGACAGTATTAGTGCTTGGTGGAAGCTTGTGTCCCAGCCCATGATGCTTGAGAGAGTATCGAATGCGAACTGCATGACGACCCTTGCGATTGTCGCGAGACCGCCAGAGAAACTCGATTTTGGGCTGTCTGCGAGTTTTTACTTCCTCTGGCTGCTCTTTTGGACTGATCGATTGCGCCGGTTTGTCTTCCTTTCTCCCTTTAAGCGTGGGCTTGAAATGCATGCGCGTCGGATTCAAGAATCCAACGGGCCCCGAGACATGCATTGTCTTGAGGGAAGAGTCTATTTGATGGCTGAGAAAATGTGTATTGGGGATAGATGATGATTTGGATAACATCTTGTGGCGATCTGAATTATGTGACGTTCACAGCGTTGCTCAACATAATAGTAGAGATTGAAAAATGCGGAGATGGAATTGGATGGATGATATCATCAGTCGGGCCAACAATAAAAAAGAACAAGTGGAGACTCAGTCGTCGAGTTGGGCCATTCAACTCTCATTGGTGGAATCACAAGAATAATGAATTGCCTTATTGGAGATCATACACGCTAGTACGAATTGGGAATTCATGCCTCTTGCCGAGTTGGTGCTAGTTCCGTGGCCCCCTAGGGTTAAGGCTTGGACTGCTCCTGGCTATATTATCCCATGAGAGTAGGGTAGATAATACTACATTAAAGGCGTAGTTCTTGCATTATGTTATCATATCACGTTGTGCGGTCTGGTACAGCATCTATAAATAACGCCCACTAATATAGGCTGCATCTTCAAGCAATCATTCAAGCTGGCACCTTCACAAGTATAACTGGCCTACCACTTTCAATAGAATCGCCTGGTTTGACTAGGACTTTAGCCACAGTGGCGCCAGCTAGATGAGAGTCTGCCAGAACATTGATCTCCATTTTCATGGCCTCTAGAATACTGACAATCTTGCCAGCCTGCAATTCATCTCCCTCTTGCACCAGGACCTTCCAGACATTTGCGTTGACGGGAGCCTCGATGACCTGGTATGCCGGGTCTGGTGACATGTTAGTAGTCTGTATTTTATACCCTAGAGGATGAACTAACCTTCAAGCATGGTCCGGACCTCATCCGCGTTGCTTCCATCTGCTTGCTTCTCAGCAAGCCACTGTTCAAGCAGCATCTTCTCTTTCTCAGCCATCTTCCTCTGAGAGACCGCCCTCTTTTCTTGGATTGCACGAGCTTCACCCATCGTATTTTGGAGCAACTCATTATGTTCGGCCATATCAAACAGTCCCGGCTCCATCTCAAACTCATATTTGCCAGCCTTGAACTCGGCAACTTTGAGATCATATTCTTTCTCATCAACCTCATAGAAACTAATTGTATCCATATCCTGGAACAGCCACGGTCGTTCCTCGCTAAAACCCGGCTTTGATCCGTAGATGTCGAGGCCTGGAATAGTCATACCCGTTGGCATGTAGCCACCGGGACAGTCAACAGGATAAATCGCGATTGCTGATCCTCCCCAGGAGACTGTTCCTTCGGGCGTATACGTGCGACTCGGGTTCATCTTTGGACTACGGATCCGATAACGTGGATCTGTGGGCATACTTTGTGGAAGAGCCATGAAGAAACCAACTCCGATGATGACGGATTGTAGTGTCAAGAACATAGTTCTTAGTTCTTCGATAGTCATGCCATTGTTCTCTGCTAAGAACGCCAGTGGGTCGGGTAGATAACTGGCCAGAGGACGTTGATTAGCCATATATCGTTCCATGGCATCTTCAAGTTTCTTGTGTCGGAAGGTGAGGGGGAGCTTGAAATGACGGTTAGGAAATTTGGCGCTTCGCATGTCGCCAAGCGTGTCCTCGATCGCGATGAGTTCATTCAGCAAGTCTGCTTGTGAAAGAGCAAGACCGTCGTAACAAATAGCAAGAGAGTTACCGCAGCCCACCATGTTGAAAATTGCACCGCCATTTTTTATGTTGGCTGAAACTAAACCCGACCGATTCTGAAGTTGACGCGATAAAGCTGTCGCTCGGCATTTGTAGTTTAGGTCTGAACATCCATTTCCATAGTCGACTAGAAGATAGTCATCGGCTCCGGCGCGGTACGACACCATTGGTCTCTTGTCCGTCTCCTCTAGGACTTTCAACACATCCTGACTAGGCTCGGTGACCTCTGGTCCTACACTGATACTGTCAAACCCCTCAATCGTCTCCCAAGAGCCTGTCTTTATAGAAGTAGCAACATCTTCCAGAAAATTTGAATTCTTACGACGACATTGCAAAGCATTTTCAAGTGATACCCGATGGAATTTGACCTTATCTCCAGCACGAAGTTGGCCAAGTTTCCATATATCGCCCTTAATAACCGTCAGACTGCAGATAAACCCTCCGAAATCAGGACAGTCAACCGGGAAAATAACAGGCTCGTCGCCTGTCCAGTTAAGTCCACCAAGAGGATAGCCATACTCAATCACATTACTGGGATGAGCACCACCTTCTCCTCCATCCGAACGACCGAACTCGGGACGAGGACCGATGAGACGGATCCCACCGCGGGCTGCATTGTGGCTGATCGTCCAGGTCTCTGCAAAGAACATTTCTATATCTCTTGTGGACAGGTAGCCTGTCTCATAAGGCCCAGGCATAATCTGAATTGTCCAATCGCTCGTGTATTGAGGACGTAAGGTCTGAGGGATCGAAACTGAGACGTCTTCAGGAAGATGAGACGACTCCACAATACTGAGAAAATCTCCTGCTCGCAGTGGTCGACCTTGATATCCACCAACGTTGACCATAGGATTTGTAGACTTGCTTCCAAACCACTTTGATACGTTAAGTAAACCCCCGTAAATGGCGAGGTAGACCCTACAATTGGCAGCCATCTTTCCGATCTTGAGACGCTGACCGGCACGGATGCGGACCCGAGTCCACTGTGGCATTTCCTTGCCATCCAGTTCGGCTGGAATGGGAGGTCCACAAAGGGAAATGACAGCGTCGCCGAGGAATAAGAGTTCAGGTCCGGTAAGAGTGATTTCAAGGGCTTCGATCCCAACTTCATTGCCAACTAGGAGATTGGCCGCCTGGAAAGCGATAGGATCCATTGGGCCTGCATGACCAAATCCATGACCGACCGTTGGTCGACCAGGGAAGTCTTGTACTAATGTGTACGAGCCGCCAGAAATGATATCGATGGCGGCAGGAGTATATCTAAAAGTGTCCAAGAACTTGGTTATGGTGTTCCCCCTTTTAAAATCGCCGCTTTGAATAATAGCCAGTAGGAATCCGAGGTTGATGGGTGGCCCGCAAATAGAGCTTTTGCTGAGGATCTCCTCTATGGTTGCAACGGCGGCCTCGCGCGTGGAGCCATGATACATTACTTTGGCAAGTAGAGGATCATATTCGGCGCTGACAACGATCCCTCCACGAACCCATGTATCGACACGTGCTCCTTCAGGCGTGTACAATGACACTTGCTGAAGCAAACCGGGACTGGGAGCATAGTACCTTGCTGGATTCTCAGCATATACTCTCGCTTCAATGGCATGACCCTGGGGCTCAAGGCATCGCGCTTGTAGAGTTTCCATCTCCTCGATTGTTAGACCCCCTTTCCCACCGAGCTCACAGTCTGCTTGTCTCAGCATCAGTTCAACCAGATCGACGTTGTAGCACATCTCAGTAATGCCATGCTCGACCTGGAGACGAGTATTCATTTCAAGAAAGAAGAAATCCCCGGTATGATCGTCAACAAGATACTCTACTGTTCCTGCGGAACCGTATTTTATATCTTCTGCCAAGCGAACAGCGCACTGCGTCAGTTTCTGACGAAGATCTGGGTATCGTTGTGAGACAAATGGGCTGGGACACTCCTCGATAACTTTCTGGTGACGTCTCTGGATTGAGCATTCTCGTTCTCCGACGCTGATGGCTTTACCCTGTCCATTGCCAAAAACTTGTACCTCGATGTGATGGCTATCCGGGTAATACCGTTCTAAAAAGACACCGGCATTTTTGAAAAGGGATGATGCTCGTGATATAACCGTATTGAAGTTCTCTCGTACTTCGGCTTCATTCGCACAAGCCAATAAACCCATGCCTCCTCCTCCGGCAGTCGCCTTCAACATCACAGGGTAGCCTAAGCGAGTGGCAGCCGCCGCGGCAGCTTCCTCATCTTCGAGTAGACCCTGAGTACCGGGGACAACAGGGACTCCCGCAGCCACAGCCAACTCACGGGCTGTGTGCTTCAGTCCAAAGGATTCAATCGCTTCTGGTGATGGACCAACGAAGACGAGTCCGGCTGCCGATGCAGACCTGGCGAAATTCGTGTTCTCGGAAAGAAAACCGTATCCAGGAATAATGGCTTGGGCGCCATTGTCCTTAGCTACTTGAATGATCTGATCTCTGGAGAGGTCAGCAGAAGTACTCGTTGAGACGGCAAGAATGCACATACCCATCTATGTATGCCGCTCTTGCTTCGCCTTGTAATAGAACGGCTGTGTCTGCAAGACGAACATGCTCCGATTCACAGTCTGGTTGTGTATAGATGGCAATCGTTCTGATTCCCAATTTTCTACTCTCTTCGTTAACGCATATATCCCGGCAAGAAAAGGAAAAACTTGCAGCTTACTGTGCAGCTTTGATCAATCGACAGGCAATCTCGCCTCTGTTGGCTACTAGGATCGTCTTTAGGTATTCCATGACGCTGATAGTAGTGATGAACGTCCCATACGCGACGCGCGATCTAGCACTATATGTCCTAGTGCAAGCTGCATGACGAAGGAAGATTCTTCCATATATCTTGCATTCGTTCGAAGGAAGCGGGGTAGTTCTTGTTCCAACGATAATTTGCTCATCAGGGAGGCCTGTGGGGTGTGACAAGACGGCCGATTGTATTCACCCAAGATAGGTGAAGCTATGATCGGTCGTCGGCTCCGGCCATGGAGTTTGTAGTTCTTATCAGCTCCGAGCGAAAAGACGCCCAGCAACCAACTATGGATAGCCTTGGAGACAGAATATGATTTGCTTCTCAGTCTGTCGGTTGATTTACAAGTTTCTTATTTGATAATTTGCAATTAAATGCAAGAGATAACAAGCTGAACATTTGTCTCGTGATGGCTAGCAGTTAGGGTTACAACGATACTATTACCATACTTGGTGATTCCGTTTTGATGCGAGAAACTGGAACAAATTTTGATGAGCTATATTGGTTGGCTCTGCTGATAATTGCCAATGGTAAATATTTCAATACATAACTAACTATATCGTCGCATAAAAATATTGTTAACTCCTTCTATAACTTCTCAAGGATAATCCTTCTCTTTCTCCGAATAGGGCTTGGTTCTCTCAGTTGAAGCGTCAGATGCTTCCTCAAGACCTTCACGAGTAATAGTCACTACGCTCCGACCCTGAGCTTTCTGTCCCTTGCCCATCATGTGTTTGAAAACCAGCATCATGGCGTCATAGCCCTCCCAAATCGGTAGGAAGACAATAACACCCGTAGCAAGGAAAGCCCAGATAAACAGGAAAGCAACCCAGCCAGTGAAGAATTTCGGGCTAAAGATATAGCTTGATGCATACATAGGAATAGGCCAGAGAATAACTAACGAGATAGTGAGGAACCATCCAAGGAACAGGGAGCGATTTCGGGCCTTTATCAGAGACTTTTCGTTCTCCTCTTCCTCGCGTCTCTCCTCTTGAATTAGTGCTGCAGCGTGTTCCGGGCTTGTGGCACTAACGGTTATGTTCTCGTCTGTACCGCGTTTGAGCTCCTCCTTAAGGATATTCCAGTCAAAGTTCTCTGGGCTGATATATGTGACGAGAGGGGTCAAGATCAGGGGCGATCCCAAGGCGACGATATTTCCAGCCACCAGAGGGAGGTTTCCACTCAGTGTATCGATAGTAATGACTCCATAGGTAGTATACGTAAGGGTAAACCATGCGATGATTCCAGCTATAGAACCTATCACAGGCACCACAAAGGCTGCGATACGAGACTGCTTTCTCCACATAATGGTACAAGCCATGGGGACGATGGCACTGTCAACGAAGATACCAATGGCAGTGATAAGAAATCCAACGCTAAAACCTCCATGATTGAACGCAACGGCAATAGACGAGCAAAAAATGGCAAACCCGACTGTAATAAAGTGCGAAAAGTAAAGAAGCTGTCGACCGGTTGCGTCAGGCTTGATGTAGGCTTGGTAGATATTGTAAGTCACGAGTGCAGTTGTCGCAACAGTTTCGGATGACATTGCGCTCGTAACTGCCATGAATATCATAAGTAAAACTGCTACTGCACCGCCGTTGCCCATGAGTGCTATGGCTGCGTAGGGCATTGCGAGACCCGATGCGGTTTCATATGCATTCATCCTGTTTGGGTATGTTGGCCAGCTAGGTAGATGCTCTAAAGCTGCAGCAGCAAGTCCATATGTGCTTGCTAAAACGAATGGTATGGTGAACCAGGAAAGACCGCCAATAATATAGCCCAACGACGTTGTGCGCGGATCGGATGCGATCGCTTTCTGGAAAAGTTGACTGTCGACGCATGCTGCGAATCCTGCTCCGATGAACACCAGGCCAACATAGCCTCCTTCTTCGGATCGCATGGTGAGATATTGACCGTTCGCATTTCCAGCTACGGGGTGAAGAGTGGCGGCCTCTTGAAGAAGCTCCCAAACTCGAGTTGGAGATCCTGCAATATCAGAGGTAGTGTAAAACACGAATAGCGACACAAGCATGATGATGTAGATGAGAACTGTGTGAACCTGGGATATATCAATTAGCACCGTTCTGTCAGGGAATAAAAGTATAAGCATACCCAATCGGTGATGAAGGTGGCCTTGATACCGCCCATCAAGGTATAGATAACCACTCCAATAGGGAAAAGGTAGCAGATGGCATCTCGGTTGGTGCCGGTGACGGCGGCGAAAATTGCAGAACCACCGACCAGGAGGTTCACAGTCGTGATGATTTGATACACGCCAGAATACAACGTAAAAAGGATATGGACAGCACTTCCATACCGCACTTTGATGACCTGCAAGAACGTCTGTGCATTCGGAGCCTTTCGCTTCAGCTCTACAGCTGCGACGGAGAAAAGAAGAATTTGAACACAGGCTCCGGCTGCATACCAGAAAGGACCAGAGACGCCATAGCTATAGCCATAGGTAGTGCTAGTGAGTAGTGTAGTGGCGATAGTCCAAGATGAAACAACAGCGGAGGCAGTTAGACCTGCCTTCACCGAGTGTTTAGCCGTCATGAACATTTCGGAATCTTGGATCTCATTCATGTAGGTACTTAGCAACCAGGAGGTCAAGGACATGCCAATGGCAAAGAGGGCACCGACGCCCACAACGATGCCATAGCCCACCCCTGCAGAGAGGGGGGCGGCGATTTGGAAAACATCTGCACTTGTCGAC